>NC_137195.1:15302026-15439526 GCF_960531495.2 Zeus faber
TCTCTCTCTCTCTCTCTCTCTCTCTCTCTCTCTCTCTCTCTCTCTCTCTCTCTCTCTCTCTCTCTCTCTCTCTCTCTCTCTCTCTCTCTCTGCGTGTCCCCAGCGGAGCCATTGTAAAGCAGCCATGACACGCGGCCTCTGTTCCCGCTCGCCAGCCCTCCATCTCTCGGCCTCCCTTGCCCTTTTCCTTGAGCTGCCATTTTCTCTTTTCTTCTGCTTCCCTCTCTTCTTTTCCCGCTGCCTGCCCATCACCCTCTGGGGTTAATATGGCCAATGTGCGCTAAATATGCACTCACAATTTCACATACACACAGTGAGGGACTTATTTAGGGGTTTATTTACAAAAAATACAAACAACTCAGGGTGGGTTTCAAAATCAGAACTGCAGAGGAACATTTACAAAGTAAATAATGTAGGGTCCAAAATATCAGAAACAAAAATGATTCAACAAGGAATTCAATAACATAAGTTCCATATTTTTAAATAAGTGCAAAAACTATAGAATGAAAACCCCATAAACATGAATCTATAAAAGGATCACTGTTAAACTATATACCCCCCCATGAGGTGGGAATGAATATACTCTTGCACAGCTGGTTAGTGCCTGTACTTAACTACTGCTGCTGTGGACTTATTGTCAGACACCATCTTGTTGGAAAGGACAGTGTAAACAAAACATTCTAATGTTAAACCAAATTCCTAACAATAAAATATGTATGCCATAAGAAACACAACCTGCAATACAGTATGTGTCATTATTACCTGTTTTAACTTTGTATTATGTGCCTTAGGAATGTGGTGTTTAAAATTAAATGTCACAAAAGTGGGGAAAATACCGTATTTGCTCAAATATAAATCATTAGTCAAATAAAAACCGGGCCTCTGAATGCCGGAGACGTGGTCGACACAAACAAATAAAAGCCTGCCTCAAATATAGACCGGGGGAAAACTGATGGGAGCTGCGGAGCTCCGCATGGGAACAGCGGTACAGCTCCATCAGGGCGATCTTTCTTCTAAACAAAGCAAATAAAACAGTGTGTTTTTTATTCTAGATGTATTTAATTTACTCTGTTTCCTGCTGCTGCAGAGCAGATCGCTTCTTCGGGCAAATGAGAAAATTGAGTTTAAAGTGCGTCCAAGGTGCTCCAGCTGCTACCACTGGAAGTGAGAATTTTAGAGTAGCTACTAGCTCTCTCCTTTTTCAACATACAGTACGTGTGTTTGCATGGCATGGCACCCAGACTGGAGTTTTATTTAAAATTCAAACTAAAATATGATCAGAAATACTTATTAAACAGAGGGAATTACGTAGATAGAAAAGCCTCTAATATAAGCCTGCTTCCAATAAAGGCCTGGTACCTTCTGCAGTTAAGGTAAATAAAGGCCCTGGACACACATGTGTGCACACACACACACACACACAAATGCTTATAATGTCTTGAAGCCTGTGTCGTCCATTCTAATGGCATTCATTTCCCTTGGGCTGTGCATAGTCTCATAAGGCTGCTCTGTCTCATCTTGGCTTAGGGACGACTTGACCTGGGTTGGCGTTTGTCTTATTGCTTCTGAATGACGTGTGTGTGTGTGTGTGTGTGTGTGTGTGTGTGTGTGTGTGTGTGTGTGTGTGTGTGTGTGTGTGTGTGTGTGTGTGTGTGTGTGTGTGTGTGTGTGTGTGTGTGTGTGTGTGTGTGGTGTGTGTGGTCACTCAGGTCTCTGCATGCATCCACAGGGGATGCAGACAGTGTCGCTGCCTGTGTAATGACCTGTGTCGCGCATACTCGTCTCAATCTGTAACAACCAATCAAGACGCAGTAATTGAATGCTTCGGCAGCACCTTGCCCACTTTTCCCATCCCTCTGCCACTTCCTGTGCTCACCAAAGCCTGACGCCTGCTCCCTGAGCTCATCTGTAGTTAGCAGGGTCTAGCAGGGCAGATTGAAAAGGGGCTGTAGTTTGAGATTCCCCCAAATGCCCCAGGCACTGTGTGTGTGTGTGTGTGTGTGTGTGTGTGTGTGTGTGTGTGTGTGTGTGTGTGTGTGTGTGTGTGTGTGTGTGTGTGTGTGTGTGTGTGTGTGTGTGTGTGTGTGTGTGTGTGTGTGTGTGTGTGTGTGTGTGCTTGAGGTGGAGCGCAAAACAGGGCGAGCAAGTGGTTTGTCCGCTCCGGCTCTGCGCCACTCCTTTGGCGATCATAGAATCCTGTGTGGTTACAAGGGGGTTGTTTAGAGCTTTTACAGTTCGTAAACTGGGCTGGTCCTGGGAGAACTGGTGTTATTCTCGGAAAGGCCCTTGTGTATGTTTCCCTCCTCTACTCTCTCTCTCTCTCTCTTTTCCCTCCTTTGCCTGTGCCTTCCGAATCCTCCCTCTGTATTGATATCTCATCCTTCCCCAAAGGAGCCGAGGTGCAACGCTCGTTGCTTGTCAGAAGCCAGCGCTGCCCTTTCCTTTCAGCTGTTTGTGTGTGCCACCAACCCTCCCCGTCTCATTAGTTGGAACACAACAGCTCGGTTGGACTGCAGACTGGAGGAACCAGTTCGACAAACAATTGTTTTTCTTCGGGGTGGGAAGTTGAGTTTCAGTGGCGCTGATGCCGCCCAGTCTTCCGTTTACGTGTAAACCGGCTGTGCCACAAACATGCGTGAAACGAACACACACACACACACACACACACACACACACACACACACACACACACACACACACACACACACACACACACACACACACACACACACACACACACACACACGCACACACACAGGACTGCCTGCAGACCTGAAGGTGTGTATCGTCAGATAATCCATTCATGTGTAAAAGCTGGTACTGTTTTGCTGACTTACCCTTCTGCACACTCACTCATACAAGTAATTACATTTTCATGGAGACATGCATAATACAGGCACTCACCCTGGTGCTCTCTATCGCTCTCCCTAACACACCCATAGATACACACACACACAGACACCCACACACTGAGAAAAGCATATTTATTTAGAATCTTTGGTAGCTGGTGTTTCTGCACAGGAATGCATCGGCAAAGCAAATGGCAGGCTATAGTAAAGCATAACCCATCTAGATGATTTATGACACATGAGCACTGGAGCTGGATTTCCTCTCTTACGTGTGTGTGTGTGTGTGTGTGTGTGTGTGTGTGTGTGTGTGTGTGTGTGTGTGTGTGTGTGTGTGTGTGTGTGTGTGTGTGTGTGTGTGTGTGTGTGTGTGTGTGTGTGTGTGTGTGTGTGTGTGTGTGTGTGGTGACACACCAGACTCCTGTAGGTTTGGCCTACTTGGTTCACTAAAGCTGCTGTACTCCTGTCGTAGCAGACACTTCCATGCTCTCCTCATTTATCATCAAGAGGCCCAATCCCAAAACTCCCAGTGTTCTTTTGGCTTGTCCCTCTGGTGCGGAACAAAGGAACTAAACAAGTTTCTCTCTCTCTCCCTGTTCCAGGAGCCTCAGGACAACGGGTGAAGGTGGAGCAAGAGGTGTTGTCTTACCCAGGCCAGTCAGTCAACGTGCGCTGTGCCTTCACTGACCCCATTGGCATTCAGCTCACACAGGTCAGACACACACACACACACACACACACACACACACACACAGTGAGAATACCGAAAATACTTTGTAAGATGCTGATTGCTCTCTCTTTACTCTGTCACTGCACTGAAATGGCTGTTAAATTGAGTTTGTGGTACCAAACTGAAATAAGAAAAATGTCTTTAAGCAGAAATGGAAGCCCATTGTGCAGACTCAAAGCAGCACAGTTGGTCAGAATTGCCCAGGACTGTACAATGGCTTTTCATTCTTTAAGGAAATTGTCCGCAGGCATGACAATCAAGCAAATTTGCATAACATTTGATGCTGAATTTTTTTTATTTATATTGCTATCAAATTGCTTTTTCAAAATACAAATTTTGTTGAGGATCAATCGTACATTGACCGTTTAGTCTCAAATGTTCTGTTGTCTGAATAGGTTAACAAATTTAACAATTCCTTTCAGTCCAATTTTCTTTAAAGAAATATTAATTGCTGAACATTTAATCCTTTCACCTAAACCACTTTGACAATTATATAAAAATTGATAAAACTTGACCAACCCTAGCCAACAGACATAAATCAGGGCTGGTTTGATGTGATTTGGCACATTAAGGCTTAATTGTAAATTGCTTTGCACAGACAATCCCGCCATTCATTTTGGTTTGGGTGGATTTAAATTTGGCAGGCGTAGGCCGAATTTTAAGTCGCATTTCAATGAAGTTGCAACTCCAGTGGTGCTAGTTTCCACGACAAAGCAGAAAAAATAGAGTAACCTGACCTCACCACAGGTAACATGGATCTACGAGCCGAAGGATGGGGAGAGGATAAACATAGCCGTGTACCACCCGAATTTCGGGGCCCACTACCTCGACTCGCCCCAGAAGGGCCGCATCCGCTTCACCACCAGCCCGCCCAGCCTGACCAGCCCCTCCATCCAGATCGCCGACGTCAAGATGACTGACGAGGGGAAGTACATCTGCGAGTTCGCCACCTATCCCAGTGGGAACGAACTCGGCATCACCTCCTTGGTCATGCTAGGTACTAAATGTCTGTGTGTCTGTCTGTGTGTGTGTGTGTGTGTGTGTGTTTTCTTAGTTCAGTTACCTCTCCCTGCATGGCTGCCGGGTTAAAAGCACGTCCGGCAATGCATTAATTTGCTGTTATAAGTGCTATTGTCAGATCAATTGCGTTCTTGTTAATGCGGTGGAACCATTGCTCTAACCTTGGCCCAGCGCCTCCACTCTGTTCCTCATCCCCCTCCCCCAGGCTGGGTATTGATCTGGCTGCTTGTCATGCCTACTGTCAGCTCCTGTCCTCCCTGCTCCCCACTAAACTTACAGAGGAGTATTGAGGGAAAACTGTGCAGCTCAGTGGGGGGTGGGGGAGGTGGGGGAAGAATGAAGTGTTTGTTTGTGTGTGTCTGTGTGTGTGTGTGTGTGGGGGTTGTGCGTTTTACGCCCGCACAATAGCGCAGATGTAATCTGAGATGGACGATGATTGGCGTACGCCGCCACCCCAATCCTTGAACGCTAATCGTCCCGGGATGTGGAAGAAAGAATTTAGCCGGAACGAATCGCTCTTTACAACGTTCTGTTCATGTTGCCGTTTCCCTCTAAGCAGACAGTCGAAATGCGCATATAGAATTTCACACAAAAAATGTTTTATCCACAACGTGGTTGTTACCGTGTGGCATTATTCTGTCTGTGAATATAAAGTATACACACTGAATGTCTAATGCAGCTCTGTGCATAATGTAATCCCACATGAATCTAAATCTCTTATTAAAATTGTATTCTTAGTAATAATGCAATTTAATCTTGGCTGCTGTGGCGCAAATTAAATAATCAATGTTCAAGGTGAGCATCCAGTTAGCAACAAAGACAATTTCGACGCATAGACTGAGCATTTGTTGAAAGTGAGTTTAAAGAATGAAAGAATTTTTATTTTTTTTTTGGTTCAAGCTGGAATTACCGCGTTTCACATATTGCTGCCGAGCAGATGAAGCGCTGCTGAAGCCATGGGCTAAATTACCTCAATCACCGATTTCATTCAAAAAAAAAAAAAAAAAAAAAAAAAAGGGGAATCTGCATTGTTCGTTTCAATTGATTGTTCGTACTCAGGAACTGGTAACTTCCTACGGGGCTGTTGTCTAGTTAATGCCTGAATGAAGAAATAAAAGAAAAGACTGTACTGTATGAAAACCAATGTCAATAATAATTGGTATATGTTCATAATTGTTATGAAATTAACTTCCAACTTAAATTCCAATTATAAATAATGCATACATAGGCTTTCGGGCAATATGCTTGTAGCCATATTTTACACACATTTTGTGTGTGTGTGTGTGTGTGTGTGTGTGTGTGTGTGTGTGTGTGTGTGTGTGTGTGTGTGTGTGTGTGTGTGTGTGTGTGTGTGTGTGTGTGTGTGTGTGTGTGTGTGTGTGTGTGTGTGTGTGTGCTTAAGGGATGGGTGTTGACAGAAATCATGTAGTGATTTTGGGAATGCACAGACCCAGTGGCGTCAACAATTGTTAATCAATGATGAGAGCTGGAGAGAGAGAAACCAATAAGAATAATAAATATAGCTGCAGGCAGCAATGCATGGGGTCCAGCTTGGTCACGAATTACAGTTTTCAGAGTTCCCGTGTAGCGCCGAATCAGTTCCTGCTGTCTTAATGACCAGGCGCAGATCCTGTGCGGAGCAACTAACCAATCTGTTCTCCTCTCTGCTCAGACAGTTGATACGATGCTTATATATCGAGGGCTTATGTGTGCCATGTCGCGCAATGACGCGGTGACTATTCTCCGTGCCCAATTACAGTTTTCCGAGTTCTCGTGAAACTCAAAATTACTTCCTCCCAACACGAGGTCCAATTTTCCGAGTTGCCATGCAACATACCACATACCTCTCTCCATACGAAAGCCTCCCCAGAGCCACACCCTGCACATATAAAACAAATTGGATGATGATGTCACAAAACGCCCTGCTCCGCCAACGTTTGGCTACCTCCGCTACGTCGGCAACGGTGTTTCACCAATTCATCCTCCAAATATAGATTGATCGTGCATCAAACTTGGACCACAAAAATATCTGGACTGTCCCGAATCCAACAACACTTCATTCATGTCCGTGGGTTCAGCGGTTGCTGTGCGCCAGACACTTTCACCGGGCGAAATGCCCAGGAGAAAAATAATAATGAAAATCCGAACAAAAACAAGCACCATGTTCAGCTAGGGCGGAACGATTAATCAATTTCAAACCGACATCGCAATGTAATAGAACCCAATCAAATCGCAAAGGCAGCGGATGGGGGGGGATAAAGATGTTGCACAATCTAATCTATAGTAGGACTGTCAACGTTGGCCAAAAATCACATTTGAATATTCCATCTGAAAAAAACACATACATCTTTATATATTTTATCTATAATTTTAAAAACGTACAATTTGACCAATTTTTGGGCTGTGCCCGCCGCCTCCTTCTCCGGGGAGCAGAGACGCCGACAGCTCCTTTCTCCGGGATAATTACACAATTTGGTCCTTTTATTTAGCTCCTCCGCTCTTTAGCCTTTGTGAGATTTCAGAAAGCGGCCCGAGAGCCCGGAACACCTGACAGAGCCTCTTCCAGAACACTGTCTGTTTGTTTTGTTTTTTAATGAGCATAAAGCTGTCCCTGCACCCGTGGGGATTAAAAAAAAAACAAAAAACAGTACACGGAGTGGTGCACGGACAAAGATCATTCACTTGCGCGCACAAAGAGAATAAAGAGAATGTATGTGGACATATGCGTGAAACAATTTTTTAAAAAAGAATACATTCATGCTGAAACAGTTTTTTGTCTTTTTCTTTTTTTTTTTGGAATGGTCATTTTCAGATTCGAACAATTACAAGGCCTGAAATAAAATCAACAGTCAATATTCAATTTATTTTTACAATTAAATAGTTAAAGATATGTTATTCATATCAATTCATGCATCAATTCATCTCATTTCATCACAACACGTAGGCCTGGCCGACAGGAAAGAGCGCTTTATATGTTGACTGAATCCATTGTTGTGTTGGTCATACTACAGAAAGATTTATTGCTTGTGTTTAGTGAGTAATACAGAAGATAAAGATTGCAATCGCAATACTGGTCTTATTATTATTATTATTTTTTATTATTTTCCCAAATGGTTCAGCCTCAGTTCCACCCCTGAAGGGCTGGACCCTAATAATAATCATTTTTAAAAAGCTGGAGAAATGAGAAGTGAGATTTGGAGCTTTGGTGTGTTTTCCCGCTGGGCCAGCGGTGATAATTGTTTATCAATGTTGGCTTGGAAGAGGAAGAAAGGGGAGGACGCTTAGAGAGAGAGAGAGAGGGCAGGAGAGAGTTTAGAGACAAGGCTCTGCCCGCACTAGACTGGTGACTGAAATAGTTTTATCAATAATAATATTTAGAGTTATCTTTTGACTGTTTGGCCTTTGTCCCGTTTTTATCTTTTTTTTTTCTTTTTTTTCCAGTTCATCCTTTAATCTTGTGCCTCTTTTGTCTGCTCTCTCTCTCTCTCCTCTCTCTCTCTCTCTCTCTCTCTCTCTCTCTCTCTCTCCTCTCTCTCTCTCTCTCTCTCTCTCTCTCTCTCTCTCTCCTCTCTCTCTCTCTCTCTCTCTCTCTCTCTCTCTCTCTCTCTCTCTCTCTCTCTCGTGTCCAGCTAAGCCCCAGAACTCGGCCTCCACAATCACCGTGGTAGCGGGCTCTAAGCCGGTTGCCGTGGCGCGCTGCGAGTCGGCGAACGGCCGCCCCGCCGCCCAGATCTCCTGGGTGAGCTCTGCCAACGGCAACGGCACCACGGTGTCCAAGCAGGGCGCCGACAACACGGTGACGGTGAGCAGCGAGTACTATATGGTTCCCATGGCAGCAGACAACGGCAAAGACATCAGCTGCGTGGTGGCGCACAGGACGCAGGCCAAATCTGAGAGCTTCAAGATGAAACTGACCGTCGAGTGTAAGGACGCGCGCACGGCACGCACGGTTGACGGAGTGGCCGGCTTTCGGCATTCCTCGCATTTGCTTTCATCCTCCGGGAAGCCACGGCTGGCTCCTGGCACTTGGGCGCACTGTAACCGCCCCTGATCTGCCCTTCTCCCAGATCCCCCCCAGGTGACGATAGTGGGCTACGACAATAACTGGTACATGGGTCGTACCAACGTGCTGCTGACCTGCCAGGCCACCGGCAACCCCATCCCGACCACGGTCACCTGGAAGATGTGAGTACTGTGGAACTGGGCGTCCTGCACCTCTCTCTCTCTCTGTCTTCTTTCCTCCTTTCTTTTTTTTTTTTTTTTGTTTTTTTTCTCTCCGGTGCTTAACCGCCCTGAGGGTCGCAGCCTGTACCGCAACGGAAATCGGAGCAGTTTTTATCGCCGAAAAAGCCTTATGCACTGATTAGAGAGGCAGAGTGAGCAATGTCATTTCTCATAATGTTCTCAGTGACTCTAGATTTAACCCTGGCATAATGGGAGACACCAGTGCGGCTACCTTTGCCCACTCACTCCACATTACGATCCATTAGCGAAAACTTTGACAAAATGTGAAATGAGCACTGTTTGAAACTTTTCAATGGCGGAGATGAGATTCTGGGCCCGGGTCCAATCATCTTCTGTCCTCAATGTGTTTCCTCCAACTGTGCGTTAATGGGTGGAAATTGGTCACAGACATTGGGTTTCACACTGTCCTTCTGGATCAGCAGAGTTCCAAGACATTGGTCAGCTCCGGGTTGCACAGCCCAGCACTTTCTTTTCTAGAGGGAAATCATCCCAAATGACAATACACTTGTACATATGTAAGTCCTTAAACTAATAAAACGTCCCAATTTAAAGGCACAGTCAGTAACATTGGACAATTAGTGACAATATGCGGCCACTAAAGAAGGCAACAGAAACTACACCGGCATTGCCAAACATGATGCTCCACCTCCATGAGGGCTCTGAGCCTTTGTCGCAGAGCGGTCTGGTAACGCTGATCGTGCACAGCTGAATGTTTGGTCACGTTGCCACAAACTACAATAAAACCAGCTTGGCAGACATAAGCGGCGTAGTTCATGGGGTGGGGATAGAGAGAGGCTGACCCCCTACCAGTAAACAGAGTCTACACCGTTGCCGCCTGTTTGGAGAGCGTGACATCTCAGCGGCCACTGGGGTGACCGTGAACTGACTTGTTCTTGTTTTTTAATGGTTTTCTTTCTTTGTCTTTCTTTCAGCCTCACTGGTGAGATGCCGGACACGGTGGTGGTCGAAGACAACAAGCTGAAGGTGCTGAAAGTGGACGAGGCCGTCAACAACACCTTCATCTGCGAGGTCAAGAACCGCCTGGGGCTCGGCAAGGAGCAGATCACAGCCCTGGTCAGAGGTGGGTGGTCAGGAAACGCGCACTAATGACCAAGTTAATGCACATGTCTGCGGTGCTGTTTTCTGGGGAACACTGAGTTAGCGCTTTAACAATTTAATGTACATCAGCCCACACACTTGTGTATATACACCACTGGGCTCACACTTTCGGGCTTCATCACCTACAGGCTTCTGGTGCGTCTATATGAAAACATAGACTGAAATATTAAACTGGACTCACAACAGTTTATCACAAATACTCAGGCTGTGGATCCACGGCTGTGGATGATCCTTATTACATTTCACTGCATATATGTATGGAAGTATGTATATGTATGTGACAAATAAAAATCTTGAATCTTGAATCTTGAATCTCTGAGGCCGTTCTTCCTGACACTGGCATTTGATCCATCTCCCTCTTGCCATTCCTCTCTTGTTGTTTGCAATGCATGTCACTTTTACACTGTTCCCACTGTATTTGTCAGTTTCAATGACTCACCGGTGTTTTAAGGTCCGTTTATGTATATTTTGTATATTAGTTACAAGGCTAAAATGGCAATGTTGTCGAGGTGCTCTTCTTTTCGCGGCGTCTGAGTCGAGGAGGAAAAAAAAGGGAGTTGACGCAGTTTCTATGGTCGTAGGCAGAACAGCCATCATGAACAGTTGAAATGAATCGCTAATTTCGCAGTCAATCATCCATAATAAGACGTTAACTTCTTTATGGTCGTGTTTAAAGAGACCTTTTGTGCTCCTTTTCACACAACTTAATATAGGTCTCTGAGGCCCCCGAAACATGTTTTCGAATTTCTATTTCTTTTTTGCTGAAAATACCACTCAGATTATTGCATTCTGAACATGCCTCAAATCTTCCAGACGCTCTGTTTAAGGAGCCACTCTGGAGCCAGGAGCCAGGCCCCGAGTTCTGTGAGCCAATGAGGTTTAAGCTTTGCTGCGGGTTCCGTTCTTTCACTGATTTTACCTTGTCAGTCCACCAAAATCTGTTTATGAACAGATTTGAGCGGAGAAATAAGCAATCCAGTTGCCAAATCTTTGCTCATATTAGATCTACAAGGCAGGTGTCCGGAGCAGCGCCGAGCTCAGAGCATCACGGGATACTGCAGGGCTCTGGGCTTTTTTTCTTCATTCAATTACGGAAACGTCTGAAAATAAAATAAATACATCTATGGTTTGTTTGGAGAGATGTGGAGCGGATCGTCGTTGCAGCCTACAGTACAGTCAACCTAACGTGGACACACACAGAAACACAGCAGAATTATTTTTTAAAATACTTACATTTCCCTCGTCTGCAGGTTGGTCACGGAAAGTTGGTATTAATTCCTCTTAATTTTAAAAGATTTGTGCTGGTCTCTGGAGCCAACAGAGCACTGCCCGTGCTTAGGTCCTTGCTTTAATGCTAGCGGGTCCGGGCGTGCTCCAGCCGTGGGTGGAGTTACTCAGGTGGATGGCTGTTCTATTTAGAATAATACCCCTGGTGACGTGTGACAGGGCAGCAAAGCTCAACATCTTGTTTTTCCTTGGGTTTTACCTAGTATTTTTATGTTTATGTGCAGTAACTATAAAACATTTTAATAGTATTAAATCTATAATAGAACTTACTCTTCCCTCACAGTTCTAGTTGTGTTATTCTCACTGAAGCTTAAGATTACAATTAAGAAGTGATGACGGTTCATTTAATATAATTTGCTCTACCAAGTTCTGGGCTGCTGCACGTCTGTGGAGCTGTCCATGGTTCTGAGTTTCGATGCCATCTGTGTTTCAATGCCAATTTTGACCACTTTATCGCTATTTCCTATAACGTTTAGTTAATTTTTTGATATCTTTTGAGTTGAATAGGAATTACGGAACCGTTTTTGTCAACGTTTGTAACCCATTCTCTGTATTTTATTTTATACAAAGTTTCAACAAGTTGGTTTTGGAATGTGATTTGAAAATCACGGACGCAGCGTGTTCCGCTACCTTCCGATGCCGTGACATAATAATAATGTCAAAATATTATTTACAGATTACCGGAAAGTCTGGGCCTGACAGCCCTTATAAATATGCTTCAGTTGCACCAGCTCTCTGAAGACGATCACACAGCGGAGCCCTTTTTACCCTTTTTTTTGGTCTCGTGCAGTTAGCACCAGATCTCCCCAGACGGTAATAGCATCACTCTAACTGCTGAGGTTATAAGCACCTGTGTTTGTCAATTGGAAGCTATTTGCAACGAGGCTCATTTGCATGGAAAGAGTCCAATTTTGCACCATATGCATGCATAACACCTAATTCAAATATGCACAAATAGTACCCGCACACCGAGGCGCTATTTTACGTGGCAGCACAGTTAGCCGTGCATTTCACCGTTGGCGGATGATTTGTGAATTAGACTCTTTCTTGCTTTTCTGTTATTTGCGCCGGTTTAGGGACCGCAAAAACTGCACAATCGCTTTGTGAATTCGCCCCTCACTGTGTGCATGTTGTTATCGTGAGCTTTGGGCCTTAGAGGATGTTCCAGTGAGTTGAGGCAGTGAGGCGCCTGCAAAGAGTGAAAGCTTTCCATCTCTCCATCGCCCATCCTCGTCCATCTGCCCCCACCCTCGCAGATGGGTTTAGCTTCACCCCTCCATGGAGCTTGGATCCCATTTGATCTCATACAAAATACATCCCCAGCTCTCATGTTTGCAGCGTGCCTGCACTTTACCGGAAGTCACTTTCTGCTGACGCGGGGGGAAACGCTGGCTTTAATGGGAATGAAATGCATTTCTCTGGTGGCTAAATCTTAAGAGCCACCCCCACCCACTTGTCCCCTGTCTCCCTCCCTTCCATTTATCTATTTTCTTCCTATAACTCAAGTGCTCCCTTTCTCTCTTACACCTTCCTTCTCTCTCTCACTCCTCTCTCTCTCTCTCTCTCTCTCCCTGTGGTGCCGGCGTAGATGTGTCTGCTCCATAGGGGCCAATCTGTGCCGCTGCACGACGGTGGCTTCTGTAGGATAAAGGATGTCACCAACCAGCAGCTCCCGCTGTGTTTGACAAGCAAAACACAGTGAGGATGTAGGGGGAACAGGAAGTAGGGGGGAAGGAGGTGGAGGCTTCTGCTTTTAGACTAAAAAGCTGAGGAACATGCACCGGGATAAATCAGAGCCAATTTGCCAAGCCCACACTCAGGGAAGCGCAGAGAGGAATGGATGGAAATAGAGTGGAGGCTGATGGCAGTTAAATCTCCCATGGGATTCTTATGGCACTGTGTCCTCCCTCACCAGTGTTGCCCTCTGCTTTACTATCACTGGTGTGTGTGTGTGTGTGTGTGTGTGTGTGTGTGTGTGTGTGTGTGTGTGTGTGTGTGTGTGTGTGTGTGTGTGTGTGTGTGTGTGTGTGTGTGTGTGTGCCTCCACGCCTCTCTGAGAGGATCAGTCAGCCGTTGCTGTTTCAGCTCCTGGCTGCTTCTCCCGCTCAAATTTTCTCTCTCTCTCTCCATTTTACTCCTTTTCTCCATGGTGCCTTCATCCCTCGCACCATCATCCTCCATTTCTGCTCCCCTTCTCTTCGCCACCCTGCAAACCCCTCTCTCTTAGTTTCTCTCTTTCTCGCCTTTTATAGTTTTCTTTCCTTGTTTTTTCTGTGTATTTGTTTGATTCTCACGTGGCTTGAAGGAAAACTTGCATTTTTTTTTCCTTATTTTCAATCATCGGGAGTCAACCCAAGTTTTATCAGAATCCTTTAAATTGATCCAGTATTGAGAGAATAGCTTCAGCCAACGGCTGTGCACTGAGCCGCAATACATTGTACAATGGGGCAATCGTCCTTTTAAAGGCCCTTTTATGCTCCCCTCTCCTACTAGTGCTCAAAGAAGGTGGGACAGCAAGGACTTAGCTCAGCCTCACATCCTCCATCTTCCATGTCCAACACTCAGACGGTGAGAGAGGGAGAGAAAGATGTACAGAGATTTAAAGATGGAGTGAGTGAGGGGGCTGGGAGCCGGCGCGATGCTGATACGCAGCAAAAGAAAGAGGGCGAGGAATGGAGGTTGTTTGCCTCCAGATGGAGGGTGAGATGCGGACCAGCGGAGGCTAATGTGAATGTGTGTGGACAAACAGGGCTAAGAGGTTCCGACAGGTGTGAAATGGCCAGCACCTGCTCCATGGCAGGTCCCATGCTCTGTTCTTCCTAACAGCTGCATGGTGCGCACACACACACACACACACACACACACACACACACACACACACACACACACACACACACACACACACACACACACACAAACACACACACGAACAGGCAAATTATATGCATCTGTCTGTACTGTATAGCCACACAGGCTCATGCATGGACACGACACGCAAACTTGTCTCTATAGAGTCGAGTGTCTGGCTGTGGGTTGTGTGTGTTTTAGGTGTGTATTTGTGTGTGTAGATGTGCATGCAACTTGTTGGAGCGGGTGCATCCTATTCCCTCAGCCTTGTCCTGTGCACCTGGAGGCAGACGGCGAGAGAGGGAGATGGATAGTACTGGTCCTCTCCTCTCCATTTCTATTTTTATTAGATGCTTAGTCACACACAAATGTATCCCCTACTCCCATCTCTCTCTCTCTCTCTCTCTCGCTCTCGCTCTCTCTCTTAAACCCTTCCCACCCTTAGCCTTTTCTCTCTCACTCATTTTTTATTTTGAAGCTTAACTCCTAAAAACCAGCCCCCCCGATAATCAGAGCTTACTTTAGCCCTCATATCCATCCATATTGCACTCCGGGCTGTCGTATATTTAACCCCCCCCCCCCCCCCCCCCCCATAATTCATTTGAGGGGGGCTGTCTCATCTGAACCTCAAAAAAGTTAAATGCCCCCACTAGAGTCGCTTGTCATCCTGTCAGGGTCCTGCATTGAGCTGAGAAGAGATTCCTCTGAATTCAGTACGTTTTGTCCATCTCCAAACATATCTGAGGAGACAGTTCAAGGGCAAGAGTCTTAGCCTTAGTCATTCTCTCTCTCTCTCTCTCTCTCTCTCTCTCTCTCTCTGTGCTGCTCTGTTTGCATCTGCCAGTGTTTGTCTCTGGCCATGCCAGAACAGCCAGAGAACAGATCTGATGGAGCCAAGTCTCCCTCCAGTCCACCACTGGCCCCTTGCCCAACCCTCATTAGCACGTGCACACACACGTAAACACATGCACACACACTCAATAACTTAACATACTGACAGAACACTGCTAAGCTATGCTCAGGGAACAGCCCAACCCATCAAATACCCCAGTGTTTTTTCGCTGCTGGAATGTGTCCATTTACGTGTGTGTGTGCCCTGCATGTCTTTAGGAGGCTGCAGCAGACTTTACTTCTGCTCCATCTCATTCATTACTCATGGTCACTTGGAGCTTATGGTCTTGTATGACGCAACTTAACAAAAAGCATGCTGTTTTTTTTTGTTCTGTTTGTTTTTGGCTTTTGTGTGTGTGTGTGTGTGTGTGTGTGTGTGTGTGGGGCAGGGGGGATGTAGTTATGCGTGTTTGTTTTCATTTTCCTTTTTCCCCCTCTCTGGATGCTCCCGCAGCATGCATATTACATTGGCTGACTTTTGTGCCAGCTCATCCATAGCCATGCGCTTGGACTCCTCCTCTCGCCGACTTTGATGGATTTCGGTGGTGTGTCGCGGGGATGTGTATGTGTTGTCTGAAGTGGGCCTGGGGTGGTGTCCCGCTCTTGAATCATTCAGTGTTTTTTGCACAAAAATTAGAAGTAAAACATGAGAGAGAGGAGGGAAGAGAGGCGGGGGGGGCGAGATGGACAGCCAGATTACCGAGGTGTTTGAAATGAGTTGGAGGAGCAGAATTTGGATGGAATATGTCATTTTAATTGAAGCATAATTCAGTTTGATGTGACCAAAGTGTGAATGTGTGCCAGGTCCCTCATTGGGACCCCGGGGCCTCGCCGTCAGATAGCAGCCTTCCCTGCCTGTCTGCCGGAGGTGCTAATGCATTTCTTATGTCTGTGGTCACAGTGGACACACAGGACTCCCCTTCGCCGTCACGTCTGCGAACAGGAATGTTTAGGGCTTTATTAAGCAAAGGGAGCGTAAGACTGTGGAGGGGAGGGGGGTGAGGAAAGCAGAGGGAGGATAAAACGGAGTAGGAGGAGGTGAAGCTGGGGAGCATGAATTGCAGAGGGCGTAAGAACAAGAGTAAAATGTGGCGGCGGCCCCCTCCCCCCCCCCAGTCAGGAAGGCAAAGTGCTGGAGAGTAGAACGAAGTAACATAACATAAATACAAAGGCAAATTGGAGAGATGGCAGGCAAAATGGATTTGGAAGAAGCTGCTCTGGAGACACTGAGTGTGCACGGGGAGACAGCTGGTGAAATGGTGGCGGCGCCGCAGAAAAGCGTGGAGAGCAGAGCAGAAGAGAGTCAGAAGCAAAGCAGGAGAGACAGGTGTAGACAGCTAAACCATATTCCCCCTTGACAAGAATCAGTGTTATAAGTGTAATTCTGTCAGTTTCCCGCGCACTTAACAGGAGGGGCTGGCTTCCCTCGGATTTCAAACGCCCCTGACAAACGAGAGCAGATTGCGACGCACGCAGCTCGAGCCAGGGATTTGAACCGCCACCTCCGATGTTGGAGGTGTCTGGTAACACCGCGACGACGGGACGTGAAGGCCGCTGTGCTCGACCCCAGGAAAATCTGTACAGACCTGGGATGACGGTCAATCAATCCTTCTATTGTGTTGCAAAGCATAGCATAGCACAGCGTTGCAAAGAAAAACATTAACATAATCTATTTGGTGGACACATCCAAGTGTCATCTGAGACCCATTTTCTGTGCTGTGATGTTCTTGCTGGAGCTGTGCACGAGCGCATGGGGTTGTGGGAACGTCATGTGGATACGTGCCAGGAACATTCCGGCGACACGTTTTGGGACCTGGGACTTCATTTAACCAAAGCTGCGCGCACGCACACACACACACACACACACACACACACACACACACGTACACGTACACGTAAATCCTTTGATAAATCCCACAAGCTCGACATCACCATGCTTGTACACCAGTGCTTCTCACTAACGTATACGAATTATACCGCTTAAAGAAACTCCCTATGTGGAAACAAAAATGTAGCTGTATACCACATCACTTACAGAAGTAAAACTGTAAGTGGAAAAAAAAAAAAAAGTAGTTAAAAAAAAAAAAGTGAAAATAACGCAATTTTTCATAGTCTTGAAATGGCAAACTGCGGCAGAAGCACAAAAACAATATTCTGTTTGGAAATCTGTCAAGCGGTACAGCCGTTTGGCAAGGACACTGAACAAAGCCAAATTTGTATCACATGCAAATTAATTTCATTCTATTCTTAATTCTATTAACTAAATTAATGAGTGGCGCTCGAGTGGAAATCATTTAATTTTATGCTTTTATTGAAACATTCGTGCGGCCTATCATTGCGATCCCACTGGGAAACCTGACAGTGGTTTTAGATTCAAATCCGCTTTGGAATTCATGGCCCTGGCGCTGTGATCTAGGAAAGCCTACGCTAATCAGCGGGACCTTCCAACCGATTCTACATTGTTTTCCCCGTGGTAATGCCTCGGCCAGCCCCAGATGGGCAGAACTGGACCCAATTCTGTTTAAATACCTGTCTGCCGTTGTCAGGGGGGAAGCTGAGAACCACTGCGGAGAGGGGGAGGTAAGCTCTGAGTAGGAAGAATAAAGGGCTGACTAGTCATATGGGACGTCTTCACAACCCTGATTTAGACGCCACTCTATCTCCCTGGAGTCTGCGTGCACACGCGCACACACACACACACACACACACACACACACACACACACACACCCACCACTGATAAACACGATTGGATGGATGGTAGAGCCCTAGTTTTTGCTTGTACCCTCCTTACCGTGCACTCTCTGACTTTAAAGACTCAGATGGAATTGCGTTGAAAGGCCTTTGGCTGAAGCCAAATAGACTTTAAATGGTTTCTATTCATGTGTGTATCTGTGAGTTTGTGTCTGGATTATGACAGCCATGTCTCATCCAGTAGGTATGCTGGGTATAGATGCGCGCGCACACGCACACGCACACACACACACACACACACACACACACACACACACACACACACACACACACACACACACACACACACACAGCAACTGCGTTTTACAGACACGAGCGAGACAGGAATTAGGCTGCAGCACCTAGGGGAGAGGGGAGCCAATCTGTCCCCTGCTCTACATTCATGGCTTCGAGGAGGAGTTGTCATTCCGCTGTGTTGCTTTGTCACTCACACTGCTCCGTTGCCCCCCCCCCCCGCTCCCTTTTTTCCTAACTCTCCCATCCTTCACATCCCTCCATCCATCATCGTCCTTTCCTGCATGGCCTCCACCTGCTCTGCCCTGCAGACACCGTGCCTCGCCCCACGAGGAGTGTGTATGGCTCGGATTCTCTCCCTCTCTCTTCCTCTCTCTCTTTCTCTCTCTCTCTCGTTCCTCTCGCTGTGATGTCGGCCATTGATCTTTGATTTGTGTTGTGGGGTCAGAGCCAGTGCACGGACCCTGCCTTCTGAAGGGCACTGAAGGGGACGGAGAGGCCTGGACACTGTTGTTGTGACGAGGCTGTGGGAATGGGGACAGGAGCAGCTCTGAGGAAGAGGGAAGTAAATGTCAGTGCAGCGTGCGCGCACATACACACTCCAGACAGAGACACGCGCGATCGTGAGATGCACCGAGGCACTCGGGCTCAGCGCATAATAACTCGACTGTACAGACGCCTCAGCTGTTCGGTGAAGAGCGAACGAACATCACTGAATGTAGTTCAGACCAGCACCGCTAACGTTATCCAATCCTCACGCTCGTTTCTCTTCTTTTTTTCCTCAACCTTTCCCCTTCCTCGCTGCGTTCTGATGCCTTTTTTCCCCTCCATCGGTTCACGTCTCTCTGTATCTATCTCTCACGGTTCTCTTTCCTTTCTCACCTGGTGTTCTTCCTTTTTTCCTTCCCCCTCCGTACCCTTCCCTTCTTCACAGAGCCCTCCGCGAACCCATCCAACGGCGGCGTTGTGGCGGGGGCTGTGATCGGCTCCCTGCTGGTGCTCCTCTTGATCGCGGCGCTCATCGCCGTCCTCGTCACCCGAAACCGTAGACAACAGCAGGGTTACCGCGCCAACGGCGGCAGCGACATCAAGTCGCGCATATTCGGCGGCGGCAAGAAGGCGAGCAAGAACGGCACAGGCGGCGGCGCGGCGAGCGGGGGCGTCGGGGGCGGCAACAACAACGGGCCCATCTATGTGTACAACGAGAGCGCCTCTCACCAGGGTCTCGGCGAGAAGAACAACCACCACCAGCCGCTCACCATGGGGGCGCGGCCCGAGGGCGCGGCCACCAC
Organism: Zeus faber; assembly: GCF_960531495.2. Taxonomy (NCBI): domain Eukaryota; kingdom Metazoa; phylum Chordata; class Actinopteri; order Zeiformes; family Zeidae; genus Zeus; species Zeus faber. The sequence continues at coordinate 15,321,291 of NC_137195.1, forward strand.
GCCCACCGCCCAGGACATCCTGCTGAGCGGCGAGCTGGACGAGACAGAGAGGATGAAGTTTGACGAGCTGGAGGAGGAGGAGGAGCGGTACGACAGCTTTGCCGGCGGCGCCCCCATCCTCCAGCTGCGCCCGCCTCAGGAACAGGACGATATGATCGGCGGATACCTGGATGACGACATGGAGTCCCAGAGGGATGGCTCCGTCATCTCACGGACTGCTGTTTATGTGTAGGGGAGAAGAGGGGGAGCGGAGGAGAAGGTCGAGTGAAAGATGGCGGCTTCTCGCTGGGGATATCGTTGTCACAGGGCCACTGCCTCGGTTTCACAGAAGAGTCAAAGAAAACCGCTTTTATTTTTAAAAATAGATTTGAAATATATTGTAGTGCAGCCCCGGAATGGACTGTGTGTGAGCTGGAGTCGGCGCGAGGAGTGTTCCATAAAGAGAGCTTGAAGGGGGAGCATTGACAACCATAATTTCCGGTCCTTGACTACAGTAAATGGAACTTGGATCACTTGTCGTACAACCGAGCTAAGAAAAAAAAAAATAATATCCTTTTAAACAAATCCGCCGCCCTTTGTGTTTGCTCATGCTTTCGCTGGGACTCACGGTGAGAAACTGCGTAGTCTGGGAGTGAGATAATGGCATTGTGGTACAAGCCGAGCTATAGGGCCTCTCACTAGCACATTCATTGTTATCTTCACGAAAATGCAGTAGCAAAAAAAACGAAGGGGGACTTGAGTGTTTCCCAGCTGCCAGAAATTCCAAATCTCCTCGCAAGACACTTTTTATTTTATTTTTATTTTTTGTTGTTTTGTTGTAAAATTTTGACAGCTAGTGGTTGCCAGGTGGAGAGGGGGTACAGCCACCAACTTGTTATAAAAGAAAGGGAATGTTCTCTATCCGGCTCTCTCCTTATCACCCTCCCCTCTTCTCTCTTTCAAAAGGTTCCGTCTACATTCTAATTGTCTCTCATTATCGATTTAAAAACCACCGCAGCTCCTCTGCGACCTTCTGGAAATCCGCGCGTTTAGCCGGGCGCATGCGAGAGACGTTGCCGGGAGAGTCTGACGCCGACCAAAGTAAAGTTTGGAGAGTTTGAGCTGTTAACGAGGTGTTGTGCGTGCATGCTGAAGCGCAGCGCCCGGAGGAAGTGGAGGTGGTAAAACTAGAGACGAGCGAGGGGGACTGAGCCGGAGCTCATCTGACAGTGCGGAGAGGCAAAGAGATGGAGGTGTAGAATGCAAACTCGTCTTCTCTTTTCCTCCCCCGTCCCCCCTCTCCTCCAAGCGCTCCTGACAGGAGGGGTTTGATTGGTACGTAATGAGCCGTGAAGTCGCCCGCTTTAGTCGGGGGGGGCGACAGATTGCCGCCGCTTATCGTTTATGACGTGGAGTTTCCGCTCCCCCAGTCCACTTCCTGCTCTGCCCCTCCCTCGCTCGCCTCGCTCCCCCCGCTGTTTATGGCGGTGTCGTGATTTATCCGGGCTCGTGCAGAGGTCACGGCCACAGCGAGCGGAGGAGTATTTCACCGCTCCCGATGTGTCAAATGCCCCACTTACTCGATTTCGCCCTGGCCTTCCCCCACCGTGCCAGGCCTGACTAATCCACCCAGAGTGACCAGGCCCGCTCCGTCGCACATCCATATCCATCTGGGCCGCTTTGCTCCATTACTACTGCCTCCTCCCTTTACCTTAATAAATAGTCCCCGTGTGACTGATGCCCATCTCCACCGTATGGTCGCACTAGGTTAAATAGACTTTCAATAGGATAATGTCATATTTCCATCCATTAGTAGACAGTGTTAAGCTCAATAAATTGATTGGGAGAGGTCCGAGGTTGCGTCCACTGAGGCTGAGGGGGTCGTTATATCCAACAGGCAGTGAGCGTCGGCTCCCTTTTTATGATGAAGCTTCAGGGCTGATTGTCTCCTGACTGTGTATTTATCACCGTAACGAGCCACCAGAGGCCCACTCCAGCTAATATGGCTCCACGGCCACTGTACTGTGCCGCCGCCTCTCCTGAGGGTTCGAATCTGCGCGCAAGAGAGCTTTCGGCTCTCGCTTTCCGGCACTGCCTGTCGGAGCGATGCCACCGCCGTCCTGCGGGGGAGCGCTCCCCGCTCCTCCAAGAAACGTCAAGTGTGGGGAGATGTTGGTGTCCTGTTTTGGTGACTGATGACCTTGAGAGAGGGAGGAGAGCAGGAGCAGGAGAGCACAGCGACGCACCATTAGTGTTCACTGTCCGTGTTCACTTTCGGCCATTACGTGAGTGTATGAGTCTTAATTGATTTATAGTGTAATGGCCTCAGCCCATACAATAACTCCTGTCAACCCCCGATGGATTTGCTGAACAGGGATGATTTATGGCAACACACTGAAAAATGTGTAATTTATTTTTGCACTCGTGCGAATCACAGGAACAAGGCATGAAAAAAAACAAACAAGTCTTGTTTTGGAGAATTAGGTTTAGATTTTTGCTGCGTAAAGAAAAGTATGGCCAGGGAGAAACGTGTATGTACATTGTGGTGTGCGGTATCTGTATTCTATATATGTGCGCATCTTTATTTTTCTTGTGAAAATGTGGATATTTATCAAAAATGTAAATATCAGATTAATGGAGCCAGTGCTGTGAAACTCGTGTGAAGGACTTAATGTTTGTTTGAGAACTCAGAATGTAATTTTTAATCGACAAAAAAAAAAAAAAAAATATATGGATGTTTTTTAAAAGGTGGGACACGAAACTGAAGGAATTTGGCTCATTTTAAACACTCAATAATCAATTTGATGTTAAATGTATATTTTTTTATTTAATTCAAATCGCTGATGCCTAGCCGCAAAGTTCTAGCTAGTCTCGCACGTACTCTCACTTTTTCGCACAATTGTTCCCCCCCCGCCCCTCCGCCCAGAGAGACGGGCACGTACTGTTGGAGAATTCTCACTGCGTGGTCGGTGAGGTTCCTGCCTGCCACAGGAAAACAAACTGAGAGTATTAAAGATATGTATTCTGCAAAATGAAGAGAAAGATACAGATGAACTTCAAACCCGTGATGCTGTTCAGTCTGCCCTTGCTTCTACCGAAGAGGCCTATATACCGATGAGAGGTTGTGTGCCATTGGTCAGGTGGCATTTACAAGATTATGCCCCCCCAATCATATCCCCGGGTGTTTCTCTCGTACAATGTTTAAACAGTCAAACTGCGGTCACGGATACAATCTTAACGTCCTATAAAACAAACGACAATGCTCTGTCAAGCCCCCTGGGGGTTATCCTGATCTCTACACAAGGTTGAGTGAAGATGAAATGTGGTCTGGTCTTTACAATACAATATGGCATTACCTTAAAGAACAGTGTCTCTTCATTGCGCTCTTAGAGACTCATTAAAACCCAGAGGACAATGCGTTTTAAAAAGCTAGGTAAGATACAAAAAGTCTATGGTCTCATATAAAACACATGAAACCCCATTCAACTGAATTTATCATCTGCATTTTCTCTCACAGAACGCAATACCCTTATCGGGTCGAGTGAGAAACGCAGCGTTTGCGTTACTGTATGTGTTGGATCTGAGTCAGATCCGTGTGTGTTTGCGTGATGGTGAAGGGCTTCAGGACATGTTGGGTGGGATCTGTGTCCCCACATCCGTCCCCGTGTCACCGCCGAGCATTGTCTCGGGAGAGATATCATCGGACACGCACGCAGGCGAAGCGAATTCAGAGCCGCGCGGTTCTGCCCGGCTACAGCAGAGCGCCCTCCTCACACCTGACAGCTCCGCCGCCTCCTGACACAAACGCCCACACAAACAAACAAGCTCCCGTTCCCCCTTCTTTTTTTTTTTTCTTTTTTTTCTCCCCTACTCCTGGCGTTCTTCTCGCCCGGTGGCTCTGTCAGGACACGTACCACGTCCTGTTAGAGCAGAGAGCGTCCCCCCCGGTCGGACAGCCCCGTCCCCCCGCTTCACTACGTCCTCTCCCGACCTAGAGCTCAGACCTGATGGAGAATCGGAAACCATGCAGAACACGAAAAACTAAACCAACGGGAGCGATGCACTGGCAGACAGGCAGAGGCAAACAGAGCAGCACACACACACACACACACACACACACACACACACACACACACACTTTTTTTTTTTTTTTTTTTTTTTTTGAGCTTTTAGAGAGTCGCCACTTCCAACTCGTCTCCTAAACACTATTTTCCACTTCTCTCTGTCCAGTCCGTCGTCCTCCCCAGGTGCCCAGTAAAGCTTGTCAGACAAAATGCTTTTAGGGAACAGCCCCAACAATCTTTGGCCTCGGGTTGATCTAGCACAAGGGTTGATCGTTAAAATGAGCATTTCCTCCCCCCCCCTTTTAAACAGGGCACATACGATGCTATTCCTCCAATTTCATATTTCCAATGAATAATCAAAGCCTTAACATCTCCCATCTTGCACAGAAGAAGTAGAAGAAGAAAAACAAAAAAACATCCCGTGTACATAGTATAAATATATAAATATGTAGCGGAGAAAGAATAATTACTAATTTATGGTGTCACCTTTGTGTATTTTTCAGTGACAACACGCATGACAGCTCTCTCTCACAGTTTTCACTGTTTTACGGACTTCTTTTATTTTGCAGTGCTTAATAATTTATGTTTTTTGGAGTGCTTTTATTCTTGACTGCTGCGCTGTGATTGCTGCCAAAAAAAACAACAAAAAAACTGGCAAATGTGCTTCTTCTGACCAAGCGAAGTGTAATATGGGAAAAATAAATCCAATCCCAGGAAATGTGCTTTTAATTCACTGCTCTGTGTAAAACTTGTTGATTTTTGTATTTTAATTTTTCTTTAATTTTAGTCTTGGAACGGAAACCTGGTTCCAATTGTCGTCACAACTTGTCACGCCTTTCCATTTTGTTTGCGATTAAAGAATTCTTGATTTTTGAAATGACGTTCCTGCGTTGGCGCATTTGTTGCATTTTGTTTTCTTCATTTTTCATCGTGTCTTGTGGCCAGGGAATTCACCAAGTGGAGGAATTAAACAGGGGTGCTATTCATTGATTGCTGCTCGTTAGATTTCTATATGAATTGATCAGACGATGAGGTGGCCACTTTGTCTTGTCACTCATCTTTCACAGCCACGACATGCGTGCGTGTGCGTGTGTGTGCGTGTGTGTGCCAGCCAATGTTTGCTGTCAGCTGAGTGCGAGCACGGCCGCGAACAGGAAGCTGAACCAAAACTGGGAATGGGAGAAGCCTTTTTGTCTTGTGCAGTCGTCCGATACGCAGACCCCGCCCTCCCCCTCAGTCTCTCTCTCTGTACGTTATGATTGGCTAAGGTGAACATGCTGCCATGGCAACAGGTGTGTATATACAGTAGGAGAACGCTGTAGTTGCTTAAAAGACAGTTTCACAGGCAGCATATCAGGATGCACTGATATAGACAGAAATAAACATTTCTAAAGATACTGTTGTGATTTCTGTGTGAATACACAACAATCGATATCATTCGGTTAATATTGCAATATCTCATGCAGTCTGGTCTCCAACACCCCTCCAGAAACACACACACACACACATAAATGAAGTATAAACACAATTTGACTCACCACACACAGAGATGGTGCAAGCAGAGGAATGTGGTGTTGCTTTAGTGCTTTGCTGGAGGCGGGCAGTTTGTGTTTTCAGTTGGGAATGTGCAGTGCAAGCTGAAAGCCAGTGAATAGCATGCCTCTCAAAGGATGGATTGTTTGAACTCAGTTTAAAAATTGACCAAAACCGGTTTGGTTTAGGCAGAGAGCTAGGGGAAGAATGTAGGTGTGCGTGAGCGAGTCTGTCAATATGTGCTCGCATTCGTGTTCACATGAACCTGCCGGCTGCACGTGCACCGTGACCACCTCCTGCTGTTTACCCACCATATGATCCCCTTTCTGTCCGCCTAGCTAATCCAATACAGTTGTACAGTTCACGTACCAGTGGATGTGACAGTTGGCTTATGATGGTTGTGGCCGTGCGCCCTCCATGTTTGCCTGGTGCTTTCATGCCAGCGACGCATCCGCGTCCTTCTGGCCACTTGTCACAGTACATTTTTGTTGCAATATTTTTTCTTGTGTTGATCCATAACTGTCTGCTGAGAGTCCAACCCACCATCTGGCCCCTCTAATTGCTTTGGATTTGAATCCAAAGCAATTGCGCGCGCACACACACACACACACACACACACACACACTCCGCTCTCTGAATACATAAAACTCCCACAGAAAACGAAACATGTGCAACCCATAACCTCCCCACTAGGAATAAAGGCACATGCAAAGAGCATGTAGTGCATTTGTCCATATTAATCACGACAGACCCCCTATACATAACCCTGACCCTCTTAACACTGAACTTGTGTGTGTGCTCCAAAGCTTGCAGCACAACCTGTATCTTCAGCCAGCTGACAGCAGCTCAGCCGTGCACGAGCGCTGTGCTTATCATTAAGTTCCAGTGATCAGAGGCGGTGGGTGCCCCTGGGCGGTCTGGCTGGCTGGTGGAGACCCTATTTATACCAGGCTGATGGCTGGTGTGTGTATATGTGGACGAATTGGGGGGCGGCGGGTCTCTCTATGTGTAATTGAGGGATGGTGGCCTGCTGTTGCACGGTCCATGCATGATGAGTATGGATCGTGGTCAAGCAGTATGTTAATGTGTTAAGTCACCAGCATGAGCACGGAGCTGTGAAACGATTCTGTGTCATTCCGTGTGGGATTGTTTATTCAAGCGCTGGCTACAGTAGGGGCGTCGTCAATGATTTCTTAAGGTCTGCGCGCCACCTATCAGCCTGTGCACGGATTAGCAGTGCACACACACCCACTTAGAGCTCCCCACTGATAAATGCTAACACCATGCTCCCAATTTAACCTCTCCCCCTCCAGACTCCAGACCTGACTAATAAATCCCAGAATGTGTGATGGATGGGTGAGTGATGGATGTAGTGACCCAAAGGCTAGGCGAGGATTAAAGCCCAGTGTTGCCTCTGACCTCAATTATGAAAGTAGGAATTCTGCATCTTTTCAGGGGGTTGAACGGCTGTTTTTGACGTATCCCATCAAAGCTATTTCTCTGCGTGTGTGTGACTTTGTGACATGCACGTTTTTAATATTTGTATGTGCTCAAAGTCATTTATGCAGAAAACAGGGAAGCCCTGGGCACTCGGGACTTGGAGGAGTCCTCCTGGTGACATTTCAGTCCGGTGTGAACAAACAATCCACGGCGTTGCGTGCAGGCTCTGGTGGGGGAAGAGACGATTGCTCTTCCCCACAGTATCTGCCTCGCTTGACAGGCGCATTGTCCTTGAGAACCACGGCCCAAGCTCTAATTTCCACTCAGCTACAGCAATAGCTGCTTCCTTCTCAGAGTTGCTGTATTTTTTGAGTGGGCATTTTGAAGAAAGTGTGAAATGTAGGTAAAGAGTGTAGAAAGTGGGCCAGGGAGGGAGCAGTGAGATAGATATAATTTATTCACACAGAGCATCCATTATGTCTATAGATCTAGGTATATGTATATAGATGTATATGATATATAAGGATATAGATATATGTATTTATTTGTTACATTCAAATATATGTTAGGAAAGAAATAGATTATAGAACAGGGGTAGAGTTAATATGCCGTCTTTGTTTCCTGACAGGTAATTTTCAAAAGCAGCCGGAGTGGAATGGCTGGCTGGTTCTGCAAAAACAAATGGTTCCTCAAGGAAGGACAGCCTAGACAAATGAATGGGCTTGCTTTGTTGAGCAAAGAGACGTTTTTAAGCTGTGTTTCGTGAGATAGAGCCGAGATGGAGAGGAAGAGACTTTTTGTTCAGTGCGGGTCGTTAAACAGAAAACACCGTTTTCGGGCGGCTCAGCTTGTTTATTACATCCTCTCAAACACAGGCTGCTTCAGGGGAAATTGACCCTCCTGTGTGGCTCCTTGTGGTGGCGGGGTATTTATTCAATTTGGTTCGCTGCAGTCCATTTTGGGTGGAATGGGGGGGACTTGGCCCACTGCCACACAGCGGAGGGAGGGCGGACATGGACTCCAGCAGCGTAGGTGGGAGGGGGAAATAGTTTTGGCTAAACGGCACAAGGAGAATGACTGCGCAGGGCGTTCCAGGGTGGGGAGAGAATGAACCTGGAGAGAGGGGGGATATAAATCCACATGAGCAAAGCTTTCACACCACTGAGGACGTCTGGTTGTTGGTTAATGGGAACAGCCACTCATGGGCCATGGGGCTGCAAGATGGACAGACAGGGCCTGGCGGGGGGGGGGGGGGGGGGGGTGGTGTTGGCGAGAGATTTGGGGTATTTACCTTGGCAGGAGTGGAGCAGTTGGAGGTGGAGAGTAAATAATGGACAGTCGGTCCAAAGGGAAAGGAAAACACAGGCATGGAGGGAGATGGTACAGAAATGAGAAATAATGGGGAGAGAGACAACTGATTAAAGACGCGATAAATGGCTGAAGCAGGACGGGGAGAGCAGGGAGTCTGTGCAGCTGTGTTGATTTAGCCTCCAACAGGGGTAGAGGGGTGTGTGTGTGTGTGTGTGTGTGTGCGCACACATTGTCAGTACTGGCCTCAGCACATCTGCAAAAACACGATCAGGAGATGAAAGGCGCAGTGGGCGTGCATGTTCATATTTGTGTGTATGTTGGAGCTCAAAAGTCGTCACGCTGTGACTTACCTGGAACAAATCCTCTCTTGAAATAAAGGCAATTGGAACATTACGGGAAGGTGTCATGGCCACCAGAGAGTGCGGCTTCATCACAAGTGTTTGTCTTGTGTGTGTATGTGTGTGTACACATGGGTGCGTGTGTTTTATTAGTGTGGATGTGTGCATACATTGTGTGTGCATGGCTGCGTGGGTGTGAGTAAAGGAGATTTATATCTGGAAAAGAATAGTTTGTTACCGCTCCTAAGAATAGATTCTGTGACGGAAATGATTTTGATGGTGTGTGTGTGTGTGTGTGTGTGTGTGAGTGAGTAGATGTGTGTGTGTGTGTGAGTAGATGTGTGTGTGTGAGGAGATGTGTGTGTCTGTGTGTGAGGAGATGTGTGTGTCTGTGTGTGAGGAGATGTGTCTGTGTGTGAGGAGATGTGTGTGTCTGTGTGTGTGTGAGTAGATGTGTGTGTCTGTGTATGTGTGTGAGTAGATGTGTGTGTCTGTGTATGTGTGTGAGTAGATGTGTGTATGTGTGTGTGTGTGTCTGTGTATGTGTGTGAGTAGATGTGTGTGTCTGTTTTGTGTATTTTGCCTGGAGCACTCGGCAGATCAGATGCACTTGCTGTTTAATTCACCGTCTCAACAGGCAGCTCTTATGAAGTACATACACGCAGCTACACACACACATACACACACAGACAAATATACAGAATGAAAAGAGATGCACACACTGATAAAACAGAAATAGTCTGCAAGGATATGATCTGGTTGACTCTGTAGATATTCTTTTGGGAACTGTCAGGTGTGTGTGTGTGTGTGTGTGTGTGTGTGTGTGTGTGTGTGTGTGTGTGTGTGTGTGTGTGTGTGTGTGTGTGTGTGTGTGTGTGTGTGTGTGTGTGTGTGTGTGTGTGTGTGTGTGTGTGTGTAAAATCTCAGGTTAATTGAACTTGGAGTAAAGAAATAAACCAACTGTGTTGCAGAAGTTTACTCGGTACAGTGAGAATGTCCATCAAAGTGTGTAATACAGTATATATGCTGTTATACTGTATGTGTATGTGCCTCTGTGAGCGGGAGTGAAAGTTTAATTTCTCTAATATCCGAACCTGACTGTATATCTGTGCGGGGTGAAATGCATTGAAATCAAGCAAAAGAAAGGAACCACTTCCTAAAATATAGAATAAACATTTTATTTCATTGGAGTTGGTCAGTTCTATTGAAGCGATGGGTAGCTGCGTTTCATTCGGCTGGATGTGTGACGCGTCTCTACGCGCATCCTTCCATCAGCATTTCACCGTGCCGCACTTCCCCTCACAGTGATGTGTGACCGGCCACCTATTGATCCGTCGTCTTATCTCGACCGCTCGTCCGATAAATCACACCGCCCGTCGCATTTTCCCCGTATGCCTCGGCTGTTTTCTCATCATCTGGTGCAAGCTTCGAATTGCACGAGGATTTTGCATGTGCCACTGAGTCCGTGAAGTTCGTCCGTGCGTGCGCGCTCCTGCGGACCCATGAAGTGTCTTTTGCGCACTCTGACCGGCGGACTGCACATTCTCCCCTGCTCGCCGCTGACCTCCGCGCTCCTTCACCGCGACGCCTCTCACATTTAACGCGGGGCCCAGATATTACATTCCAAATAGAAAATGCATCATCGATTCAATTTATTAACCGCTACCCCCTGTTGACGGGAATCTCCTGAGCCCCGTTGGATGCCTGTGTTTAGCCGTCTCCTCCTCTTTGTTCTCTGAGAAGCAGCGTGTCTCTCCTGCTCTTTCTCCCTAGTTTGGTCTCTCTCTCCTTCCCTCGCCATGTCTCTCGCTCTCTCTCTGTGGGCTGCTCGTCACACGTAGAGCGACGTAGCAGTCATTAACCTTTGTGTAACACCCGCTCAGTGTCTCCCACGTCTCGACCCGCTTCCCTCTCGCCCCCTCGGTGTTTTTTGCCGCCGCGGCCACTCGGTCTGGCCCCCGCCGCCCCGCCCGCCCTCGTTTCGCGGTTTGCCTCTGCTCCAGCGTCAACTGTGAGTAGAGGAGGAGAGGAAGAGCCAGTTGAGCGAAACAGCGGCATCGCTATGTGAGGCACGCCCGCCGTGCGATCTCTGTCCGTCTCTGTCAGTGAAAGGAGTCGGTCTGCAAGGAATACAATAGTATTGAATGGACAAAAAAAAGCCTTATCTCCGAGGAGGAAATTATAATTTCTTATTTTTTTCCCATTCTGATTTTCTTTTTTTTTTCTTTCTTTTTTTTTATGAAGCAATAACACGGCGTGAAGTGGCTGTAAAGCCTGATTAGATTATGACATAGAAAAACAAACTTTTGTGCCCGTAAAGTAATATCCTGTATCCTGAGAGGCGGCCGGCCTTCCTAAAGCCAGCACTCCAAGACAAACATTTATATAATGATTTATTGATCGTGTCTGCTGGCCGAAACCTCCTCATCCGAGGCAACAACAAAAAAAAAAAACGCACAAGCTGTAACTTAGAGAACAGGCGTTTCATCCGGCAACTTCATTTTCCCCCTGCAATCTGAATTGCCCCAAAACCATAATTAATCCTGCATGTTTTCGCAAAAAAACACCTGGGCGCCGAAATTGTACCGTCCAGGATGGCATTGTTTGGGGTTTTGCCGTCTCCCTCTCTTTTGGGGAGTTGCCCCGCCCGCACGCAACTGGACGCCCTTTGTGCCGTGGACTGTAATTTATCGGCGAATTACACAGACTGTCCAGGTATCCTTCTGTAGTCGTTTATCCTCCACAGTCTCTGGTCGGGAGCATGTTGAGGTGTGAATGTGTGTATGGTGAGTGTTTGCTTTTCTTGACCGGCCATTTATCCTGCTTTAAGGCCTCCTTTTTTCTTTCTTTTTTTTTTCTCTCATCCGCGGTGCTTCAGGGTGCTTTGCAGCCCACTTGCTATTCATTAGTGTCTGTGGAGGTTGAGATGGTTTTTTAGTGTGTGTATACAGTATATATCATTTTCTGGGTTTACTCATAATAGTTTAATGCGATTAGGATGGGGGAGGGTTCGGTCACATTTAGGTGATTCATGTATATACTCTTACTTTGATATCCTCATGTAGCTGGATGACCTCACAATTCCTTCTGTACTGTGTGTATTGTGCAGTGTGTGTGTGTGTATATATATATATATATATATATATATATATATATGTGTACATGTATTTTATATTCCATGTTTGTTTGTAATACAGCGTGTGTGTGTTTGGATGTGTTTGTGCGCTCCGTGTGTGCTTGTGTTTTCCTTCTTGGTGAGAAGGCAGTGTATTACTTGTCTTGGTGCAATGAGCCAGGCCTTGTATTAGGCAGGTTGAGCTGCAGGGGGAATTTTGTAACACTTGACCTGTTTTACACACACACAGAGAGAGAGAGAGAGAGAGAGAGAGAGAGAGAGAGAGAGAGAAGAGAGAGAGAGAGAGAGAGAGAGAGAGAGAGAGAGAGAGAGAGAGAGAGAGAGAGAGAGAGAGAGAGAGAGAGAGAGAGAGAGAGAGAGAGAGAGAGAGAGAGAGAGAGAGAGAGAGAGAGAGAGAGAGAGAATGGAGGGGTAGCAAGTGGGGTGTCGATGAAAAGTGATGGAGGGGGAGCAAGTGAGCGGGAGAAGAAGAAGAGAACAGCTGGGCGAGCCAGAGGGGGCAGAGATGAGATTGACACTGCCTTCATCCCGCCTTTTTTTTTTTTTTTTTTTTTTTTTTTTCCTTCCCCCCGCTGTCTCTCTCTGTCTGTCACATTATCTGTTTTTCTACCCTTGCTCTCCAGATTTCATTTTCGTTCATTCCGTCTCTCCATCTTTGTCCTCCACTTGGCGTCCTCTCGGGCGGGGCGGGCTCTGTCGCCGCGCTCCTCATTACTCAGCCCTTCAACCTTAAAGGTCACAAGCACAAGCCCCGCACTTTGAAATGCATGACTAGCCGACATCTGTATAGAAACATGGCTGTGTGTGTATTTGTGAGAAATATTCGTGATGACTTGTTTTTTTCCAAGTGTAGGGCTGTAGTCTGTGGAAGATAAATGTAACGTGAAGCAAACATTGGTACGTCAAGACTCCAGCAGGACTGCACCACAGTTTGTTTTTCTTATCTCTCCGCTCCACTCCCCATCGCTTTCTGTTTCTCAAAGCCCCAATCTTATTTTGTGTATTCAAAGCTGCACTTTTAATAAATATACCGATGCCGAAATTCGCAAAAAAGTGATTATCGGTACTAGGAAAGCCCCGGAGCTGCATACCATGCGCACACACACGCACACACACACACACACACACATACACGCACGCACACAAAAAGGCCTCCAACACGACACCAAAGGAAAGCAGGCCGTGATGCTGCGGCGACCTGCCACTGAACAGGACACTCGGAGGATCACAGGTGCTGAAGAAACAGCTGCCAGCGAGCGTTTCAAACAAAGCCGACCAGGCACCTGACCGAGCAACGCCGCCACTTATTTAGAGCTCCCACGGACGGGAACGAGATTCGCTTCCTGGCAACGTTGCGTTAACAACATAGGAGGAAAAGTGTTGCGTTGTGGAATGCATGTTGCTCTTTAACGTCTTTGTTTCAGAAATCTGCCATTGTTAATATTCCATAAAAGTGTCGATCGCTTGTTTAAAGATACAGTAATAATAACCCATAGCTTTGCAGAGTCTGTTTATCTCCGGATGAATGATCCGTCATCATATCAATAAATCTTCACTACCGCATTGCACTCTGTGTGTGTGTGTGTGTGTGTGTGTGTGTGTGTGTGTGTGTGTGTGTGTGTGTTAAAATTTGACTGACTTCCACCGTAGTTTCATGAATAATGATGGGTAAACGTTATAGCCTCATTTGGAGTTACAGTAGTGATATATAGAGTGCTAGTTGTAGCTGTTGGTATATAATCTAAGGAAAGGAATCTATGTGGATGTTGTGAATCGCGAAAATTCCATTGGTTTGGGGATCAGCCTCCAAACCTCCCGTTCTTGTCAAATCCCTGCTGACAACATGGCATACAGCCAGTCCCTTCAGGTTTCGCTGTGGCGGCTCAGGCGGCGTTGCTGCCGGCGGCTCGCGCGTCCTACCGGTAAGTTCCGCCGCGCCGTGGGCCACAACAAAGCCCGGTGTTTGGTGACATTTAGCATTTTACAGCAAAAATTATTCATCAATGTTGACATTCAGCCTTATGCATAATATTCATGATGCATCCAGCTCTTCTGTAGGCGGTGTGGGGAGGCGATGAGTATGTCACGGCTGAGGCACAGAGATGGCCACGGATGCACATGCACACAAGCACACACCCACTTACACTGTATATTAAAGGCGCACACACACACACACACACACAAACAACCTCTCCCAACAAAAGAGGAGGAAGTGCACAAGGACATGCATTTGTGCACAGCCAAAATAGTTTTGTTTTTTTTCCCCCCCCTATGACCATCATGTTTACACATGACTAGAAGATGTACAACACACACACACACACACACACACACACACACACACACACACTCCCAGGGACGGAGCGATGCATCATCAATAGATAATCAACCTTTGAATGCATCTGAGATTCATCAAGTACATTTCACTTCCCATTCCCTGTCCTAAATTTTATATTCTGGATGTGTTGTAACCCCCCCCCCCCACCCCTCCCCAATATCTCCCCCGTACCCCCATCCAGCTCCCCCGTGTTGCGTAACTTTATTCATTCTTTGCAGATTAATTTCAAAGCGGCATATTATATGTTCTACAATTTATGTCGGCGGCCAGGAAGCCGGTCCTCGCAGCGTTCTTATCTGCTCCGCCTCCCGTGTCCTCCGCCTCCTCCCCCCCCCCCCCCCCCCCCCCCCCCAATTCACGTCTCATGCTGTGAAACAATGGTAGTTTCTAGTAAAGTGTGACGGGTTTATTGTCAGGTTCTGAAAGGGGCATGAGACTGAAGGCCGTGAGTGAGAGGGTGTGGCATAATGGGCCACTGCGCTGATTAACATTCCAGCGCGATGCGTTGTGGACGTGTCGGAATGTCTCCCCTGTTCTTGCCGCTGATAAGCAAACAGGTTGGAGACCTTGAGACGGAGACTAATGGACCAAATGGTCCTGTCCACCGCGAGAGAGTGCGTCATTGTGTTGTGCATTTTTCTCTGCTTATGCGCTTCTTTCAGGGTGTGTGTGTGTGTGTGTGTGTGTGTGTGTGTGTCTGTGCGCGTGTGTGCGTGCGCTTGAACAAAGCAATCAGCAGAGGCCACAGGAAGAAGCAGATTCTCCCTTAGTGAGTAATATGCGAGCTGACTAACCAGTCGGTCAGAACCGGTTGGTCAGTTTCAAACCAGTCTGTCGAGGGGGGCAGTGCACAAATGTGTGTTAATGTAAATCTGTGCTTGTTTTTGTGTTTGAATAGTATGTGTGTGTTTTATTTTTATTTATTTTTTTGCAGTGGATTTGTCTCTCCGTGTGGTTGGGGAGTTGGTGTGTGCAAGCTCACTTATCTGTGTAAATCTGTGTGTTTATTTGTGTGTTTTTATTCCCTTTGTGTGCTTTTCCGTAAAGCGGTCCAAAGAGACTCAGAATTCCCGTTTAGTAAAAACAGCTCCTGGGAGATGATAAATTGCGTGTAGGATATTTCCAATCGGCGAAGACTTTTAATTCCAAGCGACATTAAAGCAGAACCGAACACGTTTTTTTTTTTTTGTTTGTTTGTTTTTTGTGGCGTTTTTTTCCGACAATGGGACTCACGGCGTCGCCGTCCCGCTGCGTGGAGGCCGGAGACGCGCGACGCTGTCAGTGAGCTCGTTGCTCGTTGCGTCGCACATTCAGATCGAACGCCACTTGATTCGACAGATATCCCGACTTTGATCCTAATGGCTCGGAATGAAAATCATTCCTCAGATCAGAGCGAGCATCCGCCTCATCCCCGCTGTTCCGCCGGGGCCGTGCGCGCATCCCGACACAGGCAGGTGAGCTCTGGAGGCTGAGCGGAGCAGACAGCTTTCTGAGCCGAGCTGAGTCGGGGATTACCGAGAAATTTACTGCCCATCTAGGTGTGTGTAATGGTTGCTATTTTGGAGTCTGCCTTCAGAGAGATTTGCTTGGTTTCCCTCAGAAAAGCATCAAAACTGCCTTGCATCATCCCTGCACCAACTGGCTTTTACCTACTCTTCCACAAATGTGCTTTCGGGATTCACAAACACACACACACACTTACACACACTTTCACACACATTATTTTGCTGTGTGTGTGTGCGTGTGTACAGTATATGTGAATTTATGTGTCGGTGCTGACATACATTTTATTTTGTGTACGCGTATGTTTTTTTTGTTTTTTTTTGTCCACATACACTTAGCGTGTGTATGTGTGTGTTCCCTCTCTTCTTCTGCGGCTAACTTGCTCTGACATATGTGGCTTTTCCTGGAGAACCCAGTCCGTTGCCAAACTGCCAAGAGAAATCAATGCAGAAGACTCCAGAAGGCTCCATTCTCCCATATTTTTTTTTCTCTTTTGCTCTCACTCGCTCGCTCTCTCTCTGGCTCTCTGTCTCTCTCTCACTCGCTCTGTCTCTGGCTCTCTGTCTCACTCTCTCTCTCTGTTGCTCCGTCTCTCACGCCCTGTCTCGCTCTCGCTCTCTGTCTCCGTCTCCCTCTCGCTCTCTGTTGCTGTCTCTCACGCTCTCTCTCTCTCTCTCTCTCGCTCTCTGTCTCTCGTTCTCTCGTTCTCTCTCTGTCTCCTGCTGCTCCTTCTCTCCCTCTCTCGGTCTTTCTCTGTCTCGCTCGGAGCCCTTATTAAAAATGGAGTGTGTGTGTTGCATATTTAAAGTGGCCATGGATGAATTTAAACGGCTGATGGTATTTAGTGTCTCCTCAGGGAGCTGCTATGAGCCCTTAAGCTGACTCCTCTGACTGGAGCCTGACTGACTGGTGAGCACACACTAAACCTTTTAATAATGACTTGTGTACACACAGTCAGCCTGGAATATATATATATTATGGCAATCCACACACACACACACACACACACACACACACACACAAAACTGCCTCTCTCAATAGCATGCACTGCTTAACTGTGACGATAATGTTGCTCAGATCTGCATGGAATGGATGTAGTGTAGCGTGTGTGTTCTTGTATCTGAGCGTTCAACTCTATGTGGACACATCGTCAATAACTCGTTTATTTGCCCGCTTTGATGTGGCAGTGTCTAAATCTTTATAAGATAAACGTGTGTGTGTGTGTGTGTGTGTGTGTGTGTGTGTGTGTGTGTGTGTGGGGGTTGCGGGGGGGCGGTGCGTGCTCTATTGACTCGAATCACGGGGAACTGTCACGTTGAGCCCCATCAGAATGTGCAGCAAGTGTTTGTGCCATGTTGTCTTTCAAGCTGGCTTGGACTTGTCTCCGATCGGCTTATACAGTAAGTGTCCTTCACTGAAACACTATCGATTACCTCCCACACACACCCTCACTTTGCATGTGTACCGTTGCTATGGAACTAAACACACATACGCGCGCGCATACATATGCACTGGTGGGAGCATTGGAGCCTGGCACAAATTAGAAAAACGAAAGAGATTGAGGAGGTTGATAAAATCAAAGTATTCAAATGAATAGTGCAAATGGTGCAACCTGCGCCTACAGACATTTTTCGGGGCGGAACAATGAGTTCAGCCGCGCCGTCTGCCTCGCATTCAATACGAGGCGGAGGATGAAAAATGTAGATTTATTCATTATTGATGCTGGCAGGGTTTTTAACTGAGGTTATTTGGCGTAATGCTGTTTGATGTATGTACAGCCGCTTGACATCTCTCTGCTGTGACAAGCGGAGGTGAGGATGTGCAAATGTGATATTTGCATTCGCATTCACAGGCGAGGCGGTACACGGGTCTGTTTTGTGTTTGCACTTTTCTCTTTAGGCGCCGGGCGACATTCAAACGTTCATCTTTGCTCTCCCGCTTGCTCGCGTTTGAGCTGTGGCGGCGCGGCGGCGGCGGCGATCTCGGCGTCGTTCCGACGGACAAGGGAAGTGAGAGATAGACAGTTGTTCCCGGGATCTGCCTCCTCCGGCGAACGTGTGCACTGTAGGGCTGCGAGTTCTGTACGCTGACTGTAGCGGGCGTGCGTTCGCTCGTACGTGCGTCGCGGCTTTTTCCGCCGGGATCTATGTCTCGCCCTCTTTAACCCGGGCATAAATCACAGGCCCAGCCACTAACAAAAAAACCCTAGGACCTTCATTGCGCCGATAATTAAACCATTATTCAGCACGATAGATAGATCCAGCTCCTTAGCGACTCCGCCCGGCCCTCCTCCCCCTTGTAATCCATTGTTTACGCGTCCGACTGCTCCCAACGGTGATGCAGAACTGAATGGCGGCGGGGGAAACATCTTCTTTAATGAGCGTTTGATTCCGAGTTGGGGAGGGTGCCTCGACGGCTCGCGTTGTTGCCGGCTCCTCTCGAGGGGGCGGGCGGTGAAAAGCGAGCAGGGGGATGAAAGCGGCGAGCGCGTGGGGCCATTACGGCTCCGGGTGTCGTTAATCAGCGGCTGATGAGGACCAGGCGGCGGACGCAGCCACTCGCTGGGTCCCCCCGCCCCCACCAACAGCACCCGCCTGATCAGCCCAGTTTCACGGCCTGCGAAAACAGGACCCCCGCCCCCACCCCAAGACTAATCTTCTGAATTTGAAAATCGATCTGAAGGAGCCGACCGCGGGTTGACTTTTCTCCTGTCAGCCGTACTTTTCCTCCCTCAGAACCGCTCGCTTCCTTTTCACACTCTCCTTACCTTGGCTTCCCTCCGTCTCAGCCTCTGGAATGGTTCCTTCGCCTCCCTCCAGCCTACATCTCCCATTCTCTCAATTCTTTTGCCCCCCTATACATAGGTGCATTTTTTTCTTTTACTTTTTTTTTTTTTTTTTTTCTTCTTTCTCCCGTGATCTCCTCCTCTTCCCGTCTTCTCCATCCCTGGCTGTGCAGGGAAAGAGTGACGCGAACGGGGCCGGTTGAGCGGTATGAACACATCGACTCTCCAGGAGAAGAAGTCCCAGTTCTAGTCTCTTTGCCGCTCTTTCTTCCTCTCGAAAATAGCTGCGGTTTGTGTAGCAGCTCGCTGAAGACACTGCGGTACCCTGTGGCTCCTACACTAGTGTGTGTGTGTGTGTGTGTGTGTGCGTGTGCGTGTGTGTGCGTGGCTGAGCGCTGGTTAATGAGGTGAGTGTGTACCTCCTAGCTAGCGGTTGGGGTTAGGGGAGCACGTAAACACACCAGCTGCTCCCTCCCGCCTGCGAGGCCCCAGGGACAGTGGTGGGAAAAGTACTATAAAGCTGCACTTGAGTAAAAGTAGAGATATCTTACTAAAAAAAAACGACTCTAAAGTAAAAGTAAGAGAACCTACTAAAAGTCACTCATTAGAATACTAGAGTAAAAGCCTTCGAGTAGCTGATATTAAAGGTACTTACTGTAAGTATCAAAAGTCATTATATGATATTGAATATACTTAAGTATCAAAAGTAATTATATAATATTAAATATACTAAAGTAAAAGCTGTGTAGAAAAAAAAAAAATGAGCCAGACTTTCTTTTTTTACCATGAGCTTAGTTTCGTTTTTTTTTGCTCTGGTTTCATTCTGGTTGCCAATATTTCCGTATTTCTCGGTCAACATGAGAGGCGCTTCATTCAGTGAGAAGCATCTTTCCCTCCGACATAAGACATTGTGGTCAACGTGGCCACGGGCGTTGGTCTCCATCAGTCGTAGCCGGCGCAGGTGGGGAAGCATCACCGCTGGAGGCCGTCGCTGTGGACGTGGCTCTCCAACACGCTGCTCTAGCTGTGTCTCTCTGGGGACACGCCTGTGCTACTTCAGCAGCAACGCCGCAAAAACGAAGCGGGCAGGGTTGCCAGGTCTCCATGACAAACAGAGCCACCCCCCAAACCAAACAAAGGAAACAACTCGCATCGACACTTGAAAAGTAGCCCAATTCCACTGGAAAACTGCAGACCTGCCATCTCTGAACAGGTGCTGTCGAGTGTTTGTTTACACTCGACTCGCGTCAACACTTACCAAGGAGCACATCTCCGCTGGAAAACTGCAGAACTGGCAACTCTGAGCAGGGGCTGGAGCGTGTTTGTTGACACTCAGCTCGCTGCTGATATGACCCTTGATTCATCCACATGAACCTGGTGATAACAGGCTTCACTAACATCATTGGCTCCCAGTTCTCCTCCCATTTGATTTTGTAGTGAGTAACGGAGGTGTTCAGGGGAAATGTATCGGAGTAAAAGTAAAAGTCGACAGAAATATGATAACACAGGTGAGGTACAGATGCTCCCAAGAAAATACTTGAGTACAGCAACAATGTATTTTTGCTAACCCTAACCCACAACCACTGCCCGGGGGGGGGGGGCACAGGGAGCCGCGTGCAAGCGATGAGACCGTGGGAATAAACGGCGGCTCAAGACAGGCGGAGCCCGACGTCACCGCGCCGGTGGGGGTTTGTATCGGTCTGAAACGTTTAAATTCCACTCCCAAGACGTCTGGGTAATGAGGTACGGTTCCACAGTAATGCAGCCGTATAAATCACACGCGGGCTCTGACCTGTTGATCGCGAGCGCTTATTACTCTATCGAAGCATATGCCTCGCCTGTTGAGTGTGTATTCAGCTGGCTGCCTGTCAGTGTGTGTTTGTGCGCGCCGACAAATGGGCAGGGGAGAGCGCTTGTAGAACAACAATCATTTACGCTCTGAGTGGACAGCAACATTTGGCTAATGCGGCGCTGCCCTCTCCGCTGGCGGGGGCCGTCCACCTCGGTGCCAGTTCCAGAGTGCACTGTAAATATTGATAGGGGGGACACGGAGCCACGTGCTGACCTTGTCGGAAGGGGGGAGGGGGGGGGGGAGTGGGAATGAGGCGAGAAAGACAAAGATGGAGGGAGGCCCTTCCTTCCTTTCCCCCTCGCTCCCGATGCAACTGGCTGTGCTTTAATGCGTAATGTCAGGGAGCACACTGTCTCCCTGTAGAGGGGGAGGAGGGTGGTCACGCACACACACACGCACGCACACACACACACACTCTCTCACAGACGTCCTGGGTTTCCAACTTGCCAGCCCCACAGCTTTACAAAATGTCACAACAGGCACATGCACAGTGAGCGTGGAGACACGGGCGCAGTGTCAGTGACACAAGTTTAATCCCCAGACAGTTAAAATGCATTGGGTTGAGCTCTGGAATCACAGTAGATTAGAACTGACCAGCGGTGCTGATTTGTCCGCGACAGAAAGCCCTAGCAACAGGCACGCACGCACGCACGCACGCACGCACGCACGCACGCACGCACGCACGCACGCACGCACGCACAGACCTAGATCAAACGCTCATATTTGATCCCAGTCTCCAGTCGGTCTTCCTTCATATTCTGTCAGTGTTTGCTTTGGTCTCCGGTACCAGATAAGTGCCCTTTACACGTGGTCTCCGCTGGTTCTGGTATTTAAATAAACTCAATCAAAATTGTGGAGAAAGGGGGTTTTCAATGCTATCTTAACTGTGAAAGTGTGTGAGCATCATTGTGGCGGCGCTGGTCATCCAGGGCCACTGAATTTATATCACGAGTATCACGGTACTTGAGACCGCAGCACTTATGCTGATTGCGAATATGTGTGTGTGTGTGTGTGTGCGTAAGTGTGCGCATGTGGGTGCGCGTGTGTGCGCGCGCGCACGCTGCATAGTCCTGAGAGGGAGCTCTTGCTCCTGCTTTGATGAGTTTGTTTTACCTTTCTTTCACCTCTGCTGTCCCCATCTCCACCTCCTTATCACTCTCCCTCTCCCTGGCCCTCAGTTATTATGTGCCTGCCTTGTTATTGAAAAACCCTGTGAGAGGTGTGTGTGTCTGTGTGTGTGCGTGTGCGTGTGTGCGTGCGCGCGCATGCACCTACCTTCGCGTATTACAGCCTGACCAAACGTGTGAATGCAAACGTGTGTGTGATCTGCAGTTACCTTGTTAAATTCTAAATGTGACTCTTTTTTTTTTTTTTTTTTTTTCCTCTCTGAGTTAGCGATGGGATTACGTGCTGCTGCTGCTGCCCTTCATCTTAATCTCGATCACGGAACATCAATCCACCCCGCCCTAATCTCATCTCTGCGCCCTCCGGTGCATGCCCGGGCAGCAGGTAGCTCCTGGTGTCCGGGCTTCTGTTCGCCGTTCCAGCGTTCAGTTCAAATTCCACAGCCCCCGCCCTCCCCCCCCGCCCGACGCTCAAAGTTTACTTTCTTGGCCGATTCCGTAGACGGCGATCCCTCCCTGTCGGTGATCCCTCGCTGGGAGAGATGTGAATTAACTTTGGCGGTTTAAAAAACAAAAAAACAACTTGCAGAGATAAAAGGGGAATAATAAAGCAGAAAATCTTTTCAGCCCTTATACTCCATCAAAGCCGTTAACGGTGCTAATATGATCAAAAGCTTTGGATTTATATCATTATTTCGCCGTTTTCTGCATCAGTGAACAACTTCAAGACCGCGGATAAATGAGTGGAAGTGCAGGGCGGAGGAAGAGAGGGTGATGTGTCGAGGCGAGGCGGTGATGTCAGTAACGACCGGCGCGATGCAGCGGGATTTCGCGTTTCCCCTCTAAGTTTCCGAATTTAAAAATGTGGCATTAGGAACTTGTTTGTTTGAGCTGCGGTGGATGCTTTGTTTGGCCCGGCGACCGGTGACCTGCTAAGCTCCGTGTTGCCTGGCTCCTATTCCACCGGAGGTTGTTCGTTTTTGAGAATCTATTTATTATTAGGTGTGTGTGTGTGTGCGTGTGCGTGCGCGTGCGCATGCAGGGCTTTATACCATTGTCGTATTAGTGAGCCAGACAATCTCAAATTACAGCACCGGTAGGCTGCAGGATGACAGGGAAAGGGGGATGACGTGGGGAGTGGGGGTTGAAAGGACGGAAGAAAGAAGATGAGTGCAGAGCTGGATGCGGCGTGGCAGCGGAGCGCAGTGCGTACGAGCGATGCGCGGCTAGGCCGGCATGTTAACCTTAATCCCCTCAGGGGGAAAAAGGCGTAAACACACAGGAAGAGTGCAAGAGAGAACAAGGGATTGAGGGAGGGAGAGGGGGGGTTAGATCTTTGTCTTCCTGCTCTCTCCTTCATCCCCTCAGCCCGTCGCAGGCAGCCGTCAGGAAATTCCCGGGTGTTTGTCAGGAGCCGGCCTCTTAATCTCAGCCTTCATCTCACTGTGCTCTTCCTGTTGCCCGCCCTCCCTCGCTCGCTCGCTCTCTACCCCCCACTTTAACCTCACCCTCCCTCCCTCCTTCCCTCCCCACCGATCGACCCTCTTTCACCACCTCTCCTCTTCTGCGAGTGCTCACTCCTCGCCTCCTCGTCGCCCGCCGCTCCATCGGGCTCCGACCGCCTCATTCTGTCCTCTCCTCATTTCCCATTTTGCCTCTCTCTCTCTCTCTCTCTCGCCCCGAGTCCCCCCCCGACCGGGCTCTCGGCGCTCTCCGAATCTCTCCCCCGAACGCGGCCGTGCTCCGAGGCCGACGTCAATGTCCCGAGAGGAGAAGGTCCGGCGTCTCGGACCTCTCCGTCCCTGCGGCCGAAATAAGAGACGGCGGACGCCGCGGCGAACGGGGGAAAGTGTCGGCCACGCTCCGAAAGCGCTCCAGCCGCCGGCGGAACCGGCCGGAGTCATCACGCTCCTTCAATCACCGACGGGATTTCTTTTTTCAACGTGTAAAGTTTCTTAAGCGGATGTACAGCTCTGTGATTGCACTCCCTCTTCCCCCCGCTGTTATCGAGACCAATCTCCTCTATTTTTCTTTTTTTCCCCCTCGCTGACCAGCCCAGGCCCAGATGCACCACTTCACCCTCCTCCTCCTCTTCCTCCTCCTTTTCCGCCATGCCTCGCGGGGCAGGGGGGGCGGGCGGCGGCGGTGGTGGTCCATGGTTGACTGGCTGGCCAGACCGAGTTGAGCAATGGAGGGGCTTACACATGGGAGAGGGTGGATGCGGATCTGATTGGATGGAGGCTGCATTGATCCGCTAAGAGGAGTGGAGCTGACCTTTAACTGAGTTTGAACCACGGACCACTTCCTGCTTGTTCGCTCTTTCGGAAAACACAGTTTGGTTCCCTTCAACGGGCCGCCTCTGGGTTTTTCCTACTTTTTTACATTTTTTTTTATAGGGTGCATATTTATATATATATATTCATATATCTCAGCGGCTGTATAATGTGAGCAGTCCTTCATACCTGCAGGAGAAAACCTACCAGGCAAAGATGAATGTGTTTGTATAAATATGTCAGAGTGAGTGACAAGGATGTGGACACACGAGACTCCTTCCAGCTGCTTCCGAATGCAGCATTTTGTGGATGTGAAACGTGTGCGTGTGTGTGTGTGTGTGCACGCCTGTGCCTGTGCGGCAGAGAAGCAGCCATAATATGCTGTCTTAGTGGGCTGTCTTAATATGCTCTGTATCTGTGTAGGTGAAGGTAGCTGGTGAGGAGAGCTGCAGCAATTTGGACAGCCATGCCTGGCGTACACACACACACACACACACACACACACACACACACATACACACACACACACTCTCTGAGTCTAGGTCTCCGTCTGGGAGATTTCATTAGTGCAAGACATGGCTGGTGTCCAGGGCTGGCACAGAGGGCGCACTCCTCAGTTGAGTCATTCACACAGACACACTGCTCCGCGGCCCCTAAATTGGCTTCCCATTTCCAAGGTTCCTTGTCTTCTATCAGAGGTCATCGGGGTGAACAGGGAGGGCTTCACCGAACGAGGTCCTACCTGGCCCTGCCGTAGAAAATATGGCTGTATGGGGGATAATGACACCAGTAAGATAAGAGAGGGGGGGAACTCCTTTGGGGGGAAATCCTGCAGAGGAAAAAGAGAAAGATGAAAGTATAGTGATTAACAGAAAGCAATGAGGAAGCAGCGGAGAGAAGCTGGACGCAGTCGAGGCGCAGGGAGAAGTGCTGTGGTTACAGAAGCAGCAGAGCACCACCATGTGGTGACTAGAGGAAGCGCAGGCCCCTCGGGCTCGTTCCCATTATCAGAGAGATGTAAAAAGGATGACTCCCTTTGTTGCACTTTCGTGTGCTCATTTTCATTCATACCATTTTTTTTTAACCCCAAAAATAAAAATGGACCTTTCCACTAATTAATTCATTTTATTGATGAAAAGATTTATGAAATGGATCTTTTCTTCCTCAAGGTAACTGCAGCATGGTTTAATTGATTAGGTTCCAGTTGGACTTTTTGTGTTTCTTAGAATGATTTCGCACAATGCTTTTACCATTTTTCCATCTCTCATTTTCCACCCCAAGCCTTTCCTCCCCCTCGTTGTTAAATTCAAACTATTCCATTTCCCTGCGACGACGGCGTCTTCTGTTTGACCCATTATAACTTGTAAATGTCACAGTGAAATGCAATCTCATTTCATCCGGAGAGACCTTGTAAAAAAAAAAAAGAATAAAAAAATCGTAGTCTTTAGTTATTAAACATTCGTTCATTTTTAAAGCGGATTTACATTTTTTTTTTTTTTTTTTTTTGTACTTTTACAACTCATTTTCTTCGTTTTACGGGGGGGGGGGGGGGGGGGGGGCTGAAATGAAGCGTCTTTTATAAGCTTGTAGTAGACACTTCCCATATACGGGCTGTTGCCTTGAATCCTTAATAGTTCCAGTGTCCTCGTCTGGCTTTACATCCTCTCGTCCTCCGTTTTTGGAAACTAGCATCAGAACTTCCTTTTGACTTCTCTGCTCACTTCACAAAACTAAACTGAGCCATACACTCATTCGACTTGCCGCCGTGATGCCGAAAGACACTCAACAAGATATACCGTCTTATTGACATTATTTATTGTCTTGTACGGCGTAAGAAATTGATGTCCTGAGCCTTCTCAGAACATTTGGCCTTGAGACATTGACCGTATCCATCTCGTCCCACTGAAGAGAGGAGGGCGGCAGCTCCTCACGCTCTGCATTGAGACACTTGCCGGAAAAATAAATGATTTATTCGTCGTTTGCATCCACAGGACATGCACCTTTTATTGCTCTCCATAAATCAGACCCATTTCACGCCCCGCGCGAAAGAGAGGTCACGTGCAATGTAAACAATATAAAGAAATGCTGAAAATTCGAATGGGTGATATATGTCATTAGAAAACAAAATGCGGAATTATACATTGGAATAAAAAGACACAGTAACGGAGGCTTTTTCACTCAAAATACATTGGGATCCTTTTCGAAGAGGGTTCAAAGATCACCTTTTGATTATCTGGGGGGTCTATGCACATATGATAGTCATGTAAAATGTATTTAAATATACATAATATTTCATTTGTACATCATCTATTGGACATAGAACATGACAAATTAAAGGGGAGTAGCAAGTAGGAAATTCCTGAGGACAGAAAAAGCCTTGTGCAGAATACTTTCTCTAAATAATAAGGGAGGGAATTCATGATTTGTTAATCATCAGGTCTTACTTGTAGGGGTGCGGCCGAGGAAAGTATCTGCGGGGGGCATTTTTTTTGTATGTTTTTATTGCAGAGTAGAGTTGTAATTAGAGGAGTACAAAAAAAAATTCCACCGTGACCCATCCAATTACCATGACTGAGGTTCTCGTCGAACGAGCCTCACATCCTCTCTGCCCTTTACCGCCTCCTCATTAGCATAATCCCCTGGGAATATAGGGGATAACGAGCTGAGCGGCACCTCCAGTTAGTGTGTGTGTGTGTGTGTGTGTGTGTGTGTGTGTGTGTGTGTGTGTGTGTGTGTGTGTGTGTGTGTGTGTGTGTGTGTGTGTGTGTGTGTGTGTGTGTGTGTGTGTGTGTGTGTGTGTGTGTGAGATTAGGAAAACCTCTCTGGTTTCTCTTAATAGCCCGTGTGAGATGACTCTAATCAAGACCTTTTCTCCTCCGTTTCTCTTGGTCTCTCACCTCCACATCAGCTCACACGCTTCCCGCGCACACACACACACACACACACACACACACACACACACACACACACACACACTGAATACGGATTCCTCATTCCATTCTCCCCCCTTTGGTTTTCTTTGTTTTTGTTTTTTGTAGTGGTCGATTGATACCTCCTCTTCCCCTAGGGATCAATAAGGTCCATCTTAGTTCTATGTGATTCCAAATTCCATTTTATTATAATACATTACTTTATCACATTGTTATGCATTACTACATCGTACGCTGCACATTGCTGATTTGACATTTATTTTCTTTCATTCTTTTCTCTTTTGCATGTCATTGAAATAACCCCACTTTGTTTCCTGAGGTGTTTATTACTTATTTTTATTAAAGATAGATACTTTATTCATCCCCGAAGTGAAATTGCAATGTCCCAGCAGCTCACGTCAAAAAAAAAACCCCAATAGGCAGTAATAATTGCAAACAATAGAATAAAAAATATATATAGAAATTAAAAGTGGTCAAAAAAAAAACGAAAATAAACAATAAAACACACAGTTAACCGTACACAATGAAATATGGCAGGAACAGATGTATATATTAGGTGTGTATATATTAAATGGGAAGTTCACACCTTTCTGCTCTCAGGGACCCGTCTGCCGGAGAAGGGGCCAACCACAGGCAGCATCATCGGAGCCATCATCGGTGTCATCATCCTGCTGGCCATCATCGCTACGGCCATAGCCATGTACCGCAAACACCGCGACAACAAGCTCAACGGAGAGTGAGTGTGTGTGTGTGTGTGTGTGTGTGTGTGTGTGTGTACTTTCCTATCTAGTCGCTTGTGTATGTAAGTTGTTTAGTAATTTAGAGTTGCACATATGTACTGTAGTTCTGTGATCCATATTCCAATACTAAATTTAGCTGTCTGTCTGTCTGTCTGTCAGCGGTCCTCCCAAGTACAAGCCGCCTCCCCCCAAGAAGACAAAAGCCCCCACAGACAGGGTGAGTGGATATCGATGCCATCAATACTTGATCTGCCACGTTTGGTGATGCTCCGTTGTGCTGAGAAAATAGCTTGTGGTGTTGGCTGGTAGTGGCTGTTGAAATCTGAATCTGGATTTTCTTCTTTGTTTATTCAATTTTTTTTGTTCTTGGTTTTGTTTATCTGCAGCCGAACACCACTCACGAGCCGGTGCCTGAGAACAGGCCTCTGCAGCACCAGTACTACAATACCCAGAATGCCGAGCCCGTCACGGTGAGAGCACGGCCATGTTGGCTCCTATAGAGGGCACCGCTGGAAATAGACGTAGCTGCATCCTAAGTCGAATATGATTTTATTTATTGATTGATATATTATTTTCAATTGTATTCGTGCAAAGTTGCAAAATTTCATATTTTTGACAGACTGAGAGGTTTATTTTTTTCTTATTGAATTTGTTTTCGCTTTATTGTATATTGCAAATTTGTTCTTTTATTTTTTGGTTTATACATTTTTGGTTTACTTTCAAATTTTTTTTTGGGGGGGGTTTATTGTTAATTCTGTTTTCCTACTGTTCTTATTTCTTTGTTTATTATTAACATTTTTTAATATTGCCAATTTTTCCTCTTTTTTATACCTTTTTTGGGGGGTTTATTAGGGGGAAATTGCTATCTTTTTCTTCTATTACTCTGCTATTTTTGCCTACTCTTTGATGATGCTCTTTCTTGACAGGACCTGGACACGTTCCCTGGCGATGAGGACGCAGAGGACCAGAGGGAGCGCTACCTCTCTGGCGCCCCGTCGGGCTGGGACGACCCGGAGCACGACGAGGTCCCGCCCCCCTACATGTACACCTCCGACCCCCAGGAGCACGACGCCCCCCGGGACACCTGGGACCCCCGGGACACCCGGGACCCACGGGTCAACGTCTACCGCGACGACAGCTTTGTGTCCCCGGCCATGTTCGTATGAGCCGACACGGATATTGGTGTTTTAATGCGGTGATCTGGGTGTGATATAGTACGAAAATGGGGAAACCTGAGAGGAGAGCCCGGCATCTCTGTTTAGAAGGGGAACCGGCGCCTCCCAAGTTGAGAGGCATGGTCCCAATCCTTACATTATCTTGTCGGCCTTGTTTTTAGAAAGTCCATCCGCCTGGGTCATCAAAGTCGCTTGAGTCCCAGTTTGCACTCTTCACAGCACCAAATCCCTAAACTCTCAGGAGCCTTTGCTAAACAAAACCGACGCAACTGTATATACTGTAACCACTCGCTGCAGAAGTGGAAGGAATATGACGACTTTATTATTATTTTTCTTACGTTGTTTTTAAATGCCATTAGCTGTCGAACGTCACGTCCTTTGGCACAAACAGGGCTCACATTACACCGACACATTCCGGGAGATTGTAGATTCGCCCTGACACGATGTCAGGGTAAAGCGGCTCGTAGCTACAGATCTTCACCTCCAGCCTCGCTCCCCCCCCCCACCGTTTTTTTTTTGTTTTGTTTTTTTTGTTTTTTTTAACCAAACAGCAGAAAAGGGAGGCTGGCGTCGGTAAGATGAAAGGAAAATCTGATCTGAGGAAATGCCGAGTGCTCTGATTTTCAGGCACCCTGCTCTGTAGCTCCTCTCATGCTGTAGGCCTAATTAGTGTTTTTAAAGCCATTTTGGACTTTGGGGCTTCCAGGTGCCCAAACAAAGACGAATAACGAACGACACTGAAACACAGGGAATATATCTTACTCTAATGTGCTGGATAGCCCATGATTTAATTTGTAATGTGTGTAAATGAATACAGTAGATTTAGCAGCGTGTTTAGATGGATTATCTTTGGTCTGGATTATGTTATCAAATATATTGCCATTCATCACAAATGGAGGATTATCCAGATCTTTGTGGAGTCATAACAGACTTGACATCTCAAGTATCTTTACACCCTCTGGTAGTCACGGGTTTTCTTGTAATCGAGACAAATATTTTTATGGAAATCAGTACATGTGTATGGCCAACGATTGTGTGTAAATATCAAGTTATCTTTCAAGAATTTTGCATTTGTGGTTCATGTCTTTTATGAATTTTATTGATTTTCTTCCATTTGTTCCATTCAATTTATTTTAATAAAATTGTGAACTGTGAAATCAGTTTTAATTCAGGTGGTTTCAGTCTTAATGCCTTCCTCCATGTGAAAATAATAATGCACAGTTTATTTATTAAATGCGTATTAAAGTGATGGACCTGTAGGTTTATATCATATTGTGCTGAATAAAGAATGAACTGAACAAACACAAAAATCACTGTTGGCAGCAAATAGTTTGAATAAATCCAAAGGGGAGAATCACAATTGCAGTAGCTCAACATGTCCACACGAGGGCGCTCAAATCCTGACACTGGAAATCCAGAAGTCCATTCGCAGACGCCATAATTTTCTCCCTCTGACACGTCTTTGTCACTTTCTACCTTCAGATGAAAATCCTTGGGTGTCATTCTCAGAGACCACTTAAGGTCCATAAACCTATTAGGAGGACCCTTTTCAAAATGCACAGGTGTTTCTGTGCCGTGTTCAGAGTGCACCTCCGGCCATTCTGCACCGCTGACTCAAGTCTGGCCTGAATCGTATCAAATGGCGACCGCGGCCCAAAGCGTACCGAATCGAGGGCCCTCGGTGCGACGGGAATGGTAGAGAATCGCTGCCCTGCGGCGTTCGCGCGGGGAGGTGAGGCCTAATCGCCTCGGCTATGACTGTGCAGTCTGTCGACTCCGCTGATAGATTAGGATTCTGATCACACCTACACCAGGGAGGCAGGAGGCGCAGAACAAACCTCCCTGAATTATAAGGGGACGCGAAGATTTCACCGCTGTCATCGGGGCATCTTTGACTGATGCGAGCGCTTCCGTAAGCCGCTGATACTTAAAAACTAAGAATAGCCACAGTTCTACATTTGAAGACGCTTACTCTGCAAAAGCACGACAAGATGGCACCTATATAAACCTATGGATGGGTGTATATGATCTTGGGAAGGAGCTCTTAATAGCTCTGTGTATTGATCGAAGCGATGCCGCATCGGTGTGGCTGTAATGTACAGCCCCTCGATGGATCGCCTGTCTGACTAACCATGATGTCATGGGTTGGGATGCCCTTTTGGGGGGTACTGTAGCTCCTTCCCCGGCATTACTGGCGCACCAGCAAAGCCTGGGGGGAAAAAAGGAGCAACCCGGCACAATTGTCGCTGATCATTATTTTGACATCCATATGATCAGTTAAAACATTTCCTTTCGCCCGTTTTCTTTTTCCCCGTTATGTTCAGCCGCGGCAATCCGGTCGCGCCGCTGCGGCGTTTGGAGGATTAACAGACTTTGTGAATCGGCGGTCAGGTGAGGAGCGAGGCAGAAGGCAGAGAATAAACCTCTCGCTCCTTCGCCGCTGCTAAGCCGGTTAAAAATAGAGGCAGAAAGGAGGGATTGAGTGAAGAGGGACGGCTGGACGGAGGAGGAGATGAGGGAGAGAGAGAGAGAGAGAGCGACGGACTAGTCGGTAACGCTCCGCAAGAGAGGCGGTGAGGAGGGACTCTCCAAGTGACCTTGACGGGCTAATGTGCTAAGGGGACGCTTGCGGCAACACACACACACACACACACACACACACACACACACATAATTGAACACGTACATCATGCGCTCGCCTTGATAGTGAGCGCACCTCGTGCCACCCCACCCTGATGGACACACTGTTTACTGCCCTGCCTCATCATGTGTATGACAGTGATAAGCATGTTGGGCTGCATGCTGTTGGCGTGGTTGGTGAGTACACACACGCACACACGCACACACACACACACAGGCACACACACAGGCGCACACACAGGCGCACACACAGGCACGCACACACACAGGCCAGACAACCTTGAATAAACTTTAATGTATATTGGTCAGTTCAAAAGGCCAAACCATAGAACTTGAATTGCAGCCTTGAAGCAGCAACTTGGCCATGCATTATCATTCTATCCATATCCTAGATATCCTTGTATCATAGAACAAGCACATTGTGTCTGCGTTGCAGCAGCACACACTTTAATCTGTATGCAGCACCATATGGCTGGTAGGAGAATTAACACACGACCCCCCACAGAGCGTGATGTAAAGAACAGACATTAGGCAAGTGGTTTAGATGGATTACAATGTTTGTCCAGTTAAGTTCCGTACAGTACAAAGCATAGTTTGTCTTTGTCATAGTTTGTCTCTTCAAACTATCTCCAGGAGACATCTCTGCAGCATACACCTCAGGCTTTACTCACTCACTCACTCACCCGAAGGCCTGATCCGTCACTGGCCCTCTCACACGAACTAGACCCCATGCCGTCTAATTCCTCCCTCTCTCTTCTCCCACCGCACCCCCCCCCCCCCACGTTGGTTCTCCTCCTCCTTCCCCTCCTCACCTCATCTGATCTCATCCCTCCTGCTGGGGTCGCACTCGCACACACCCGAGGCCGGAAGGTTGGGCTGCGTGAGCGGGGAGCGAGGCGACGAGGGAGGGAGCGACGGCCGCGGCGGCGCCACGGTGAGCGACTCCGCCGAGACGCCCCTGCAGTGGGGAAATCATGTGACGGCGAAGCGAAGAGGAGGTAGAGGGCATGTGAATGAGAGGCTGTCAGCCAGAGAGAGGACGGGGGGGAGGCGGGGGGAGCTGGCTTTGGGGATTAAGATGGGGTTGGAGGCGTAGCGTGAAACCCAGCTAGCAGGTTGGGGAAACAGGACCGGTTCAAACGCCGAGATAAAGCTGCCTTATCTCAGCGCTGAGCGCACACGGTGCCATGCGAAGAAGCTGTGAAATACTTTCCCACAAGCGTCACTCCGATAAGGTTCGGGGGGTTTGTGGATAGCCCCCACCCTCGCCTTTCTACACCGTGCAGACCATGGCCGGCCCCCTTTATTAGATTTATCATCCAGGGTCCGCACATGTGTTTTGTCTCACAGTCTTCACAAAAAATATCACGTCACGAGATCCTTACATTTCGACCGGAGAGCGGCCAAATACCTTCACGTGGTCACTTCTGGTGTGTTGATCTACAGACGCAGTTTGAGGGACGGCATTCCAGGTGAGGGATAGTGCAACGAAGGAATGTGGGGGGAGAAAAAAAAAAGACAATAAGCAGATGTCGTGGATCATTGTTAAAAGAACGATCTTGAATTGGGCGCAGTGGACAGCACAGCAGGGTTAGGGGAGCCGCCGACCCCTCACCCGGTCTACTAGTACCGTGGGTCCACTAGTTAAAGCTTCCAGGCGACTCCAGACTCCCGTCTTTTCCATTTCTGTTTACATTTCTTTCCCTCTGGTCTGTATAACGCAAGCCGCGAGAGGCCGTTTCATTCTTTTTTTTTATTTTATTGTTTTATTATCAAGCTTTTCACCGTACCCTCCGGACCGGAGATTGTTTTGAAAGTAAATCTCCGGGTTGGCCCCGTGCGGGCAGGTTGCCCGACGTCGCTCACAGAAGAACCCGTTCCAGGACACGCATTCCGACCGGTCAATCGTGGCGGTGCAGCAAAGACAAACAGGGTCGCTGGGTCCTGGGGGGGGGGGGGGGGGGGGGGGGGGGGGGGGGGGTGACGGTGATGTCGTCGGGCCTGACGGGGCTCGTGGAGGGGGATTTCCCATCCGAGCCAAGAGGGGCAACGAGATCCGAGCAGATACGCAAACGCCGTAGCGGTGACCAAACGCATTATCAGGGAGCGGCGGCTGTTAAGACCGAAAGAACCAGAGATTCAACGTGTGTCTTAGGTTTTCTCCGGGCGGGGCCGGGTCAACTCTCTTTAAATTTGCTGGTGATGTCAGCTCCTGATAAAAGATTCTTCGACATTTTTCCACGGTCCCTTCCTTTCTTTCACTTGAACTGTGGTATTAAAAGGAAAATGGAGGTGGAGTGGAGGAAACATGATGTGGACTATGTCATGTTATGAACAATGTGTTGGAGCCAAGTTAGGCCCCCGCATTTCTACATAAGATGCCCCAGAGGAAGGTGAGGTCGTGCTGTCAGACAGGGACACGCGGATGCTGTCCGGTCTGGGCTTCTTGCTCTTATTCATGTTTTATTTTTCTTGTCATTTTATTTGCAATAACGTCAGACGCACACACGTAACAGCACGACGTGGCGGCTCCGTTGCAGCGGGTGAAGGTGGCGGCGGAAAATGTAGCCGTGACTGTGGTTCACTACTTCCTACGCATCAACCGCAATATACAGCATTACTCACCAAACAACGGGTGACCTGCCCCAGCAACAAATAGTTCCATCGACTAGAAACACTGTTCTGATGATGGATCGACAACACGACGACAATATTTCCGACCGTTGCGCCTTCGTCGCCCGCGAGCACCCAATTTGAGTTCAGTTTGACGTTTTTGACGTCCTGGTGGTTTACTGTAGATTCGTTTTCTGTTGATTTCAACCCAACTTCACACCAGGTAACAATAACAGATGCCCTTGTGTTCTCTATGTCACTGAGCAGACAATCACCATTGTTCAAAAAAAAAAAAAGCAGAGAGCTCTGGGCGCAGACTGAGTGTCGGAAATGATCCTTCATGCACTAATCATCTGCATGCTCAGATATAATCACCAACCCAATTTTAATTTGCTTCTCATCGGCTTTGTGTGTGTGTGTGTGAGAGAGTGTGAGTGTGTGTGTGCGTGTGGTTTATGTCCCTGTGGCGCTGGTGATGCCAGTTGGTTTTATAAACGACAGTTCATTTTTAATGCTTAAATCTTAGGTTGGCTGTTTTATAGCCGCTGAAATGACTAAAGTGTCTTACGTAAAGTCGAGTCGGTCGAAACCTCAGGTAAAAGAGATCGGATGAGATTTCACATCCAAAACGGTTTGATTTCTTCTTACCTGCTCCCTTGCAATCTATCCTAGGTTAAAATTACTTTACTCGATTATTCTCCTTTGTTCCTCATCATTTTTGTGCTGCTGAAAGAGGCCTCTGCATTTCCTGCAGGTTGTCCACACACACACAGACACACACACAGACACAGACACAGACACAGACACACACAGACACACACAGACACACACAGACACACACATACACACACACACGGCTGGTTCTCAGCCGGCGTCCAATCAAACAGGGGCGTACTCCTCTGTGGTCCAATCACAGAGCCCGGAGCAGCTCTGCAGATCCAGGGGATCGATGCTCGCACGCAGATGTGCGTTTGCTCACTACCGCCTCTTGAAGCTGCTCTTCCACCTGGAAGGAATGAGAGAAGGTGAAAAGGGAGAAAAAAAGACGGGAGAAAATGTTTTGTAAAGCATAAGGATGAAGTAATGAAAAGAAAAATCCTCGCTGTGCTAAATATTGCAGCCATAATACACACATTCAATCTAAAAGTTGGTTGATGGATGATTATTTGACCTTGGATGAAGAAGAATCTTTAATTATCGCCCAACACACCACACTACAACACATGCACAGATGCACATGCTTTGGATGGTGGCCGGTGAAATGAGGCCTCTGCACTTAACCCATCCTGGCTTGTGCTTCCTCCGGGGGGGCAGCCGGGAGCAGTGGGCGGCATTCGTGGACGCGCCCGGGGACCTGGTGACGAGTGTCCATCGCTGGTCAGACGATGATGTGTGCATGCTTTTGGTGGGGGTCCTTACTGACGTGTGTTATTTTGCAATATTGAATCAAACTGAGGATTGTATTTGAAGTATTTTCATTTTGGGAACTGCTCCAGAGACAATAAGTTAAAAGTTGATGGGATGTGCTGCAGTTGAGGGTTGCTCCTTCCGTAACGCCAAGACAGTGGACGCCGCAGGATTCTGTGAAAATTCTGCATTTTGTGATGAAGTCATACTCTTTTGTACCATTGTACATAAGTCTTTCGTTTTGTCATTTCTGTGGCACTAGCTTGTGGTCTCATCCAGTATCACGACAGAGCCGTTATAAATGATCGGAACCAACATTTTAAAAAGGCCTGGGTTGAAAAATGGCAAACCTATCCTTTAACAGAGATTTATAGCATTTCCTATAAAGGAAATGTTGTCCAGCTGTGGACAGGGAGTTTTAAAACCGTCCGATCGTGAATCCCAACGTACTTATTTGTCAGCTTAATTCAAGATTCCTTAGTATTAAGCCATTATCACCCAATAAATGTTAATCCTATACACATAAAGCCTTACTAATCGGGTAAAAGATCCAAAAACACAAATGTGGAAATACCAAATACTGCACCTGAAGAATTATTGGCGACAGGAGTTCAGAAGAAGTCCTACCAGGGTGAAACTTCATTAAGGCGCTGACCGCGCCTCCCGCTCTCAGCAATCAGCAAAAATCGCTAGGCATCATCGTCACCGACATGTGTCCATTGTGCGCGTGTTTTGTATCTCAGCAACAATTAGCGAAACTGCGCCGCCGAGGCCAACACACTTACTCACCAGATGTTTCTCTCCCAACTGATGACACAACATTTAAATGACTGAGTGCCTCTTGGGTGCTCGTCCAAATCCACCCCCACCGCCCACCTCTCGTTATCCCTTTTTTTTTTTTCTCATTCAATCCAGAATCACATTTGCAGCGCGCACACACACACGAAGCTATGGCATACTAGCAGGCACATGCACGCACACACACACACACACACACACACACATACACACACACACACACAAACAAACGTGCACACTATCATGATGTACACACCGCAATACCTTCCAGTGGCATGTTGGGTGATGAATGGCCTTGCAAAATATTCAGCGTTCAGTAGATTTGTGGCATGGCGTAAAGAATTTAGTCTAGGCCTGCAGGTACTTAAGTTAATGAGGTGTACATGCATGTGTGTGTGTGTGTGTGTGTGTGTGAGAATGTGTGTGTGTGTGTGTGTCCCTGCCTGATCGCATGCCAGTGTGTGACCAGATGCTTGATTCAATCTCCTCCGTCAGAATAATCTACACACCGCGATATTCCGGCACTCTTAGGTTATATTTTATTTATAAATGGGGAGAGGAGGCTTACTCCACGGATCATCCAATGGCATATGAGTGCACTGTTGATTATTATGATTTCCCTCCCTCTCCCCAGCCGTTGTCAAGCAGATTAGTCTTGACCCCTCGACACTGACATGCAGAAGTCCAATGCTCTCGGTTTGGCGCTGGCAACGTTTAATCACCGGCACTCGTGCCAGACCGAGTGTGTGCGGTGAGGCTGAGCAGACAACACAGCAGTCGCTTGGTGGCCCAGGATGCATCAGCGTGTACAGTGTGACGTACGGCAAGAGTGTTTTATAGTTTAAACCAGGGGTTCCCAACCCACTTTCCCTCAAAAAACCCTAAATCAAACCTGACTCAGTTTGAGACCCCACTATTAATAAGCGGGTGGCAGACGTTTATGTCTGAATGTTCTATTTTCATGGTAGACATGCTAAATGGTATAATAAAGTATTACATACATTATTATATTTTAATACTATATATACTGTGTGTGTGTGCGTGTGTGTGCATATATATATGTATATAAACATACATACACACACACGTTTTACCAATATTTTACTAGTGGGAGACATACATCTCAAATTGTCTAGAGCTTTGAGACCCCCCTGCGTTCTCCGGTGATCCTTATGGGGGTCTAGCACCTCAGGTTGGGGAACATTGGTTTAAACAACAGAGGACGTGTAGCACTGTGTTCTCGGCTGTTGAACCCTTATTGGTTTATGGCAGAAATAAACTACAATTATACATGGACTTTAAATGTAAATGTATTTGTTGCTGCTGTGATTCTGCATCGTATATAACACACTAACTCGAGGACATCTCGGCGTGTCCATGGACTGCGCCGCATCATGGTGTACTGTGTGTTCCTGACGGAGCTCTGCCATGCGTTGACATGCATAACCTTGGGAGCTCTCCTCCCTCCGAGCACCATGGGACGGCTCAGAGGACGGGGAGGGAATTAGCCAATCAGCTGCTCGGGGTCACCCCAGTTAAATGACCCTGGAGACGTGAAGAGGTCGCCCTGGCAACCGTGAGCCCTCTCCATCGGCGGGCCTCTTCCGTCCTTTTCTCCCCCACATCGTGTCGCTCCGCCGCTCGCACATATTCCACACATACTGCCCCACGCGGGGCGTTGTATGAGGAAGCTCAGATGAAAGACGCAAATAGCTGGTGAGATAAATGTAGACAGCGAATGACGTGCTTAGACTAAAAATAGACGTGCACCCTGAGTCCGCTCACGAGAGATAGACATAGAGGGAGAGGAAGAGGGAGAGGAGAGAGTGAGTAAGAGAGGCAGAGGAAGGGAAACAGGGAGAATTGTGTGGCGGACAAAAAAAAAAGGAGCCGATCTACAAAAGGGGGGGGGGGGGATGCTGCAAAGTTGCAACGTGGGCTATTTTCTGCGTCGTGTTCGCACACGGTAGTGCGTGTGGGGTTTCTGCCCCGTCTCCACTTCTCCCACCCGCCGCAGGTGCCGCAATACAGATCTAACACCGAGGAGAGAGCCGGCACTTCCGCTATCTGTTGAATTGTGTTTGAGGAGGTGTCGTGAGGACGTGTCGCACGGAGGACACAGCCGCCACAGACTGCCGCCGTGGATTTGTGCCGCAGCCTCCCGCACGTGTGTGGGTGGAAGAAGATGAGATAATACGTTGGACAGTGAAGCACCAATTACCCAGTCACTTACGCACGCTCACATGCGCTCCATTCTTTCAGGGGGGGGGGGGGGGGGCGACGGGTGCGAGTCCCTCCGAGCGTACGTACGGCAGCCTCTTTCTACCGGAGCTAAGCTGGGGAGACAGGGGTGGAGATGCGGTCGGGAGGGCAAGACTCGGAGGAGACGGAGGACACTGAGGGTACGCGCAAACGCACTTGTCGGCTCGCGAGCACGCACACAGGGAGTGCACAGGCAATCACACACACACACACACACACACACGCACGCACACAGCAGCCACACGCTCAGACAAATAGACAGGTAGACAGGTAGCCGCTACCTCAGACGCTGGGAGAGCAGCAGGATGTACACGTAAAGGTGACTTGGTGCGGCGAGGATAAGAGCATAGATTGTACTGCTAGGGTGGTGTCACGTTAGCACTTAATCACACTGACTCATTGGGCAGTGGCAGGAGGAGCACACATAAAGCACACCGCCATCCAACACCACCCATCGTACCCTCCACCCTCTATCGAACACACTGTAGCACACCAGCATAAATGTGTATTCATAACCTTCAACACAGGTGCATACTTTGTTTTGTCTCTTTTCTCTTTTCACACACACACACACACGCACACACACACAAACACACACACACACGCACGCACACGCACACACACACACGCACACACGCACATACATACTTCATCATTTGTAACAGAATGGGGCCAGATGCAGGCTACACATCTGGTGCAGCGGCAGTACCGTGCTGCTCGCTGCTGACACAGCGCTACGCGGCCGACAGTGTGTGGACACCGGTTCATTGAGCATCTTATTCCAAAATGATGGTAATTAATGGGGAGTCGGTCCCTCCTTCGCCACTATAACAGCCCCCCACTTTTTAAGGAAAGGCTTCCCGCTAGATGTTGGAAGGTATTTGCTCGAATTCAGGGAGTGATGTTGGGGGATTCTTGCCAAATTCATCCTAAACGTGTTCGACGAGGTCCAGGCTCGGTGCCGGTCCTTCGCGTGCTTCCACGAGTTCAAAACATTTCTATGCCGACCACTGCTCCGAGACTGGCTGAAAATGTCAAAGCAACTGCACAGTAGGCCGTGTTTGCCTCAAAAGATTGCATTGGCCTCGCGCTTGGTTTTCCACAGCTGCCGGCTGTGGGTGTTGCCGACCCTGGAGCCTTTTATCACGTCCTCCTGCTCCTCCACGGGACCTCAGGCCAACGCTTATCCTTCACCTCCTCACCCCCCCTTTCACATAAATACATTCCTAAGCAATGCCAGAGCGGAATCTGTGTAGCGTGATGACTTGGTCTGTTACACACCGGGAAAGAGAGAGAGGGAGAGAGAGAGATCTATCATCTATCCATCTAAAACATAGATCCATCCAACTATCCAACTATCTATCTATCCATCCATCCATCCATCTATCTGGTAGTAATTAAGTAAAGAAACATAAAACAGAAGGGCCTGTGGAATTAGAATTACTCTCCCCTGCTCTGTGATCTCTCTCTCTCTTCCAGTGATCATATTTTGTTTATTACCAGTGGATTCTCATTCTCTCTCTCTCTCTTTCTCTCTTCCTGCCCATCCTTTTCTCTTCTATCTTCTATATGCTCTTCACTGCCTTAACCCTCTTCATCTTCCGGGCCCCCCTGCAAGGTCATCAGCAAGGACAGCCTGTCCTCGGCATCCCATTCCCCATTGGCTTATAGTTTTTAAAGGGACGGCGCCACACCGAGCACATGGTCCGTCTCCACAGCACTGCCATGACAATGTCATCGCCATCACTCCGGAGGCTGCTGCTTACTGTACTCAACAAGCACGCGCACACGCGCACACACACACACACACACATACGCGCACAAAGCACACGCACACGCACACACCTGCATATGCATACATACACACGCATGCGCGCACGCACACTAGCACAAAGTGTAATTCTAGCACTGGATCCAAAGACATATTGAGACAGATCTGTATGCTTGCCGAGTATCAGACACATACATGAATACACAAGCAGGCCTCTCTCTCTCTCTCTCTCAGGTTGGTGGCCTGGTTTCTGCTGGATGGATTTGATACGACAGGCCACATAACGGAGATGACAAAAGATGCTTGTCAGCAAATCCGCCTTCACATGCACGCACACTGTAAAACACTTTGAGACGTACTGCATAGAGCCAGCATCTTCTCAGTCAGCCGGATCCTTTCGGGTGCAATAAGCAATTCTGACACAGTACAAGCTCAGCAGAGCTGAGGACACAAAGTAAACAGCCGAAAAGCAATGACAGGAGATGGAAAGGAAATGGCTTTTATAGGAAACCTGAAAATGTGATGGTATTTATCTGTTAAATTAGGCAGTATGGCAATTTGGACTCCTGGCTCTTCTAGATAAATGAGTGGTGTTCCTCACCAGTTTGTGCTGATATCTTGTGAAGTCTCCACAATGTAAAGTCAGTCGACTATTAAATGCCTATGCCGCAGCTTCAGGACATGGCTTCTCTCACTAGAACGTTAAAAGGATTTTTTTTTTTGTGTCTTGCTTGGGGAAAGATTTGTTCTTTAGAGGGTGGATTTATTTTCTTAAAAAAAAAAAACTGGCAAAGTTGGGGAGTGAACAAACATTTGAAAAAAGATCTGAACATTTGATATGAACGCTATTTCAGTTTTTATAAAATACTGTACTCACCAAGGGGTTTATTCTTGATCTTAATATGGTTAATTAAATACCTGTCCTTTGGTTTTCTGAAGTAGTAGTAGAAGTACTTTCTACAATTGTCATTTACAGGAAAACTGTTGCAAAACGCGTAGGAATAATTCATACGCAGAATACAAAGTGGTGATGTATTAAAAGCCCAGGAATTAATGGGAGTAGAAGAGCACTTAATGAAGATAAATACTGAGCGGGACAGTTACATAAATGGAAGGAAAACAGATAAGTGTTTGCCTTTTAATGGCCTTGCACAATCAACATTTTCTTTGGGAGCATTTAGCCTCTATTTACTCTGCAAAGTGCAATTACCGCGGCAGTTTACACTCGCCGGCTCCCGCTAAATTGGTGCGAACTGCTCTTCCCGCGAAACACGCCGATCAAGCAGGTAGGACGAGCGTGAAGAGCTGAAAAAGGGAAGTGTGGGAGGAAGAGCGGAGCAGATTTTTGCTGCAGTGGCCGTGCTGAAAGGACCGCTAGCTGCGAGGTGAGGGGGAGGGGGAGGGGGAGGGAGGGAGGGAGAGAAGGAGGGAGGGGGGGAAGGGAAGTAACATGCTTTTAAACCAGATGCACAATTTAACAGCGGATGGAATGAAAGGGCAGAGGTGAGCGGACTGGAAGTCAAATCCCGCATGCGCATTCACACACATGTGCGATTTGTTAAAATGGCGCACATCTGGATTAATTAGTGAATGCTTGCGTGTGTGTGCGTGCGTGTGCGTGTGCGTGTGCGTGTGCGTCCCAAAGCTCCCATGTGAGCCTCTACTTACTTAATTGGATCGGCACGGAGGTGATCGGCTACGCTGGACTCCCGAATTCAACTTCTACGTCGCCTCAGTAATCTGCTCCTAACCTCCTCCGTTTCTCTCTCTCTCTCCCCCCCTTATCGATTGCTGATCTGATCGGAGGATTCCACGTGTCCTCATTTTTGTTCACACGAAAATATGCACGTTGCCGCCGGGATTTTCCCGCGTCCTCCTCCCGCCCCTCGAGCCTCGTGTCGCCTCCTTTTTTTCTTTTCTTTTTTTTTTGTTTTCAAATACCCTGGCGTATTTCATCGCTCCCTTCATTTGTGCCCATCCCTTTTCATCTCCTCCCATTCTCCACCCATCCCCTCGCTCCTCACAGCCTCCTGGTCCTGTCACCCGCCATCGGAGTTGTGGTCAGTCGGCCCCCTCTCGTCGAGCCTCGCTCTCGCCCCCCTTTTTTGTCTTCCGTCCCTCGTTTCCCGCTCCCCTCGCATCCTCTCTGGCTGCATTCCCACTGCTCTGAGGGCTGTGAATGGAACACGGCTGATGTCACATTTGTTACACGCGCAGAAAAAAGGCGACAAATAGGTTCACCTTCACACACGCACTCACACACACACACACACACACACACACACACACACACACATGCATTAACATACAGGAAGTGCATAGATACGATAGATAAGACATAGATATTTACCTTCATTCTTGCTGCAGACAACACATTTGTTTACCCCCGAACCATGAATGTGACCCTAATAACCCGGGATATGTGAAACCCCAAATTCCAGACTCACCCGGTTAAGGGCAACACAAAAACCTTTAAAACAGTCGGAATATATTTAGTCTGGAACACGGGGGCACCGGGTTCCTCTTATTTCTCTCCTCCACTGTATCTCTATGTATGTCTCTTTTTTCCCCCCCTCCACCCCTCTTCTTCCTCTCCCATCCCTCATTTTCTCTGACTCAGCAGTACGAGTCGGAGACAAGGTCACCTGACTGTTGTTGCTGTGGAGACTGAGAATCGGGGATTTTCTCTCCCCCCCCCCACCCGCCCCCCCTTCTTCTACTGCAAAGCGGGTGAGGAGAGTGGGGGGAGTGGGTACAGTTGAAGACGGGAGAAACATGGAGGTATGGCAGAGGTTAAAGAAGGATACTGCTGGCAGCCATTTTGGTTGTAAATGAGGTTGGAAAACTTTATTAGCAGCAGGGCCATGACAAAGAAATGTGCTTCACATCATTTGCTGCATCACTGCAAATATGCATCTTATATGCATCACATGAGGTGGTTGTCCCCACTGTATAACATACAATGTCATTTTTAACATTGTTATTTGATAGTAATCAAGAAATGCTTTACTTAGATAGTAGTACAATTTTCCATCGTTTTATGAAGACAAACTGTGCAAAATGTTGCACTGCAGCATGACCTTAGTCCATCATGTTTCTAAAACGTTTCCTGGCTTTT
Organism: Zeus faber; assembly: GCF_960531495.2. NCBI lineage: Eukaryota > Metazoa > Chordata > Actinopteri > Zeiformes > Zeidae > Zeus > Zeus faber. The sequence continues at coordinate 15,364,421 of NC_137195.1, forward strand.
GTTGTCCCAGTCTGACAGATTGGGATTCAACACATACAATAAACCAGTACCCAAAATTAGGGTCAGAAACCCATGCAAACAACTGCCATCAACTCGGGTTAATGCAGTAAACGCCATAAACTCGGGGTAATGCAGTAAATGCGACCGAACAAAATGCGATGAATTTGGGTATTCAAACAATTATTCACTTTAATAGCCCTCCGCTTATAAATGATAAAGAGCCACTCTGCTCTTTATACACTCTGTGTAGCTGCAGACGGTCTTGGCTGACTCTCCTCCAACCCTGAGACCGCACTGCTCTTATGATCTCTGGGCTGATGGTGTTGCATGTGGTCAGCCACTGGGCCCACAGCAGGGAAGGCACTGGAGCATATCTCTCCCCTCCGGAAACCCAGCATGACTCCTTCCCCTTGCAAATCAGCCATTGCTTGGCATGCCTGTGTGTGTGTGTGTGTGTGTGTGTGTGTGTGTGTGTGTGTGTGTGCGTGCTTGCATTAGTAATTTAATCCATGACTGCATTATGTGTGCATACATGTGAGCTACTGTGTTTGTGCCTTCAAGAGCACGACAACTAATGATTCTTCCTCTCGGTCGAACAACACAACAACACAATCTTGAATTTACACCAGCTACACTGTTCTCTCACACACATCTATACTCATGTCCTCTGTCCATCGCTCTCTCATCGCTATCTTTCTCTCTCTCTAGCGTTGAACCCCCCACCCCCTCCACATTGCACGACTGTCAATTCACCCTTATTTGCCCTTGTACAGTATGTTCATAGCTATCTGCCTTTCCCCACATCGCTCTTTCCCCTGCCCTTGCCTATGGCATAGCTCTCTCTCTCTCTCTCTTTCCTGATATTTTATATCACTTTAAATCTCTGGTAGCATGGTGCAAAATAAAAATGGACTTGTACCGTCAGAGGGTCCTCTTTTCTCCACTCGTCAGAGTAGCAGTTTTCACTCCTACATGTTAAAATGGAATTTGTTGTAAGGATGACAGACAAACTACCCACTGATAAGCCTTTGAATTTTGGGTGGATAACGTTCGTGTTGCTGAAGCAGGCAAGATTTATTTGTCGATCCAATTACCCGCATTCTAGCTTGCACCCGGAATATTTTACCAGGCCATTGCATTAGTAGTCCTTATGTTAGTTCCTATGAATATGAATTCACTCTAGTCTGCACACTGAAAAGTGTTCTGTGTGCAGATGTGCCATTAATGTGGTGTGAGCCAAGGTAGAACACCAACGTTGAGCCAGCTAGTCAGGCCAATGCTGGTATTTTGCCTATACTGACCATAGTACATTGGCCCATTGTAGGCATTTTGCTAGTGCCAAATATATATGCTATTTATAGATTCAATTTTTAAAGCAAACCAACATTTGTTTTAATAAAAGCAAAGAATAAACAGTTGGTAACAACTTGTGCTTGGCAGAAGCAAAACGTCGACAATGGGCCCATGCATTCAAAGCACCTACAGTGGGGCAAAAAAGTATTTAGTCAGCCACCAATTGTGCAAGTTCTCCCACTTAAAAAGATGAGGGCTGACTAAATACTTTTTTGCCCCACTGTATGTAGCTATTTTGTCCAAATGTCACACAACACCTACCGCCTACTGCACGGTCAAAGAGCCACATCCTGTTGCAAGTCCCCAAGGTCAGAACTGAGTTTGGCAATAAAGCTTTTCAGTTCTCTGGCCTGTCAGCTTGGAACGAGCTCCCAAACACCCTTAAACTTCGGGGGGGTTTAAAACTGAAGCTGACGTTTGAAACTTTGTTTTACCTCCTAGATTTCCACTTAGTGTAAATGTTGTTTTATATTGTATTGCCCTCCATTTGAATGCGTTAAGTTTTTACGCATTCAGTAACATTGTCTGCTGCTTTCTTGGCCAAATTCAACGAGACTAACATGGTACAATAAAGGTCAAATACATTTAAAATAAATAGTCTGATGCCTCAAATTGGCCGGTGATGAACGGACGCAGTGTTTCCTAAAAAACGCCACATTTGCCAGCATTGTACAGTATAAAGGCCGGTCCATCGGCGGTGAATTCCCCTCAATTTTGTGATCCTGTCCAATGTTATGCCAATGTCGGGATAATGTTGGTACACGTTTTAACTGTGGTATGTTAAGACAAGCAAGGATAGACAGTTATAATTGTGATCGACCACATATGAGAGCATATGATCGCGATAAGAGGCAGAGTCATGTTTTTGATGGTACAAGCTGCAATGCTTAACAGGGTGGCAAGAGCATCAACGGCATAAAACGGGCCAATCGCCACACCTTAGTGTTCATATCGTTAGGAGGATAATGCTCGTCTCGAAGGCGGTGTCATGCCGTTCTGTTGTGGTGTGCCGGACGGCACATAAATAGAATCACTCGGGAGGTTTTTTTTGGTTTTTTTTCCGTTCCGTCAATGGTGGCCTCGGAACAACTAGTACAAAATGTAAAAGCGGTGCTGTGCGTACAGGACAGGGCTTCAGATGCGCCTGACCCCTCATTCACACACACTGATGTCTGTCTTCACCCGACGTCCATCTTTGACACCTCTAACGCGCGTCCACATCCATTTCTCACATATCCTTTCTATTCCCCCGCCATCTCAGGGACGCGCCATTCTAGCGCCGTATACAAGCAGTTGCACCGCGTCGTGTTAATGGCTGCGACGTCTGGATTCATTGTGCAGGCCCGGTTTTTACATTTTTTATTTGAATTGGTCTTTTTCTTTTTTGGAGGGATGTTGTGGCGCGTGCACAGGGAGCGGGACATGCACATGACGGAACCGACACGGCCACAGGGGAGGCGACGGCTGCTTTCCACCACATGCAACAGCGCACACACGCACACACACACACAGCCACCGTTTGCGACGAAACACATGGAGAAAGAGAGGAGAGAAAAAAACAAACCCAAAAAAACAACACAACCACGACATCTAGACTCTAACCTTGCGCGTCCGTTCACGCAACGTTATTCAGCCCCGCGGCTCGCGACACGTTTAAAAAAAAGAGCCTCGCGACGGAGCGTCGGGAGTTCTGCAGTGTGGCGACGCCAGACCCGAGAACGAGCCGTTCGCCAGGAACGGATCGCACTGATGACTCAGGAGTCGACGGACCGACGCCGGGGTGAATAGTCAACTCGCACGACTGAAAACAATGACCGAGGACCCAGTGAAATCGAGGGGGCAACGAGGCGGCAAGGGCACCCGGGCACGATTCGTATTCAATGTAACTTCACGCTTTGCGGCCCCCTAAACGAACCGTTTCGACACACGCCGGTTGTTTTCGTGGTCCGCCCTTTGCATTTCTCGGCCAAAATAACTGATTTCTAGGGGATTTTTGCGAAATGTTCCCTGGGGTCCGGGGCTTGCGATTGCGCGACAATCCCATTCCCTGGCTCTCGTTAAACGTTCACCGGAAGTCATCCCTCGCTCACCTGAGCGCCGTGTCGCCTGAACCAAGCGAACCCCAGGGTCGGTCAAATCGAACGACTCTTTGCGGAATGGGCGACTCGTCAAGAACCGCGTCCGAAAAAAAACAAAAAAAAAACAACACAAAAAGAGGAGCCGAACCTTTCATTACCACTGCAGTAAAGCGGGAGGGGCAGCGTCGGCCTGCCATTGGCCAGCCGGGAGGACCGCCCCGCGCTGATTGGTCAGGCCGCCCGTCGCCGACGAGACGCTCGGTATTCTTATTGGCCGGCCGCGTTTTTCCCGGCACCCACCGGCGCCTTCTTCCACGGCGCGGAGCGGTACAGGCGGAGGAGGGCAGTAGTGCGGCAGCCCGCGGAGGGACACCAGGCTCGTGAAAAAGGTAGCAGCGAGGCTCCGAGGTACCGCCGCTCTTTCGCCGCAAAGTAGCGGAGAGACGCAGAGGGAGCCGCATCCCGGCGTGATGCTCAGCTTGAGACCGCAACATTTCATTTGAGAGCGCGGGGGAGAACGATTAGACTGTAGCATAACCTTTTTTAGTCAAAGGTTTTGAGTGACATTCCGCTAATTTGCCCTTAAAGCCCGCCTGCCTCCCACCCGTCTACAGCTACTGCATATCCGCTGCTGCTTTATTTTATTATTTTATTTTATTTTCAGCCAACACACAAACCCAGTCGCGCATAAGTCTTTTGTCGCTTTTTTTTCCTTCTTTGAAAAAAAAACAAAAACCCACGTTTGTTCCAATCCAACCAGAGGCTGACACCTCTCAAGCTCTGCATCACCTGAGAGGAGAAGAGTGACTGCGCCAACATGGGGGTAAGACGAGCTTTTCCAACTTTATTCCACGTTAATTGCGTTGTTAACCCACCTGAAGTGGCCTGTTCGGTGACAATACCACGGCCTGCTTATCCGGCCGTGTACGGGGAAAGGCGCAGATCAACGATCGGCCTTGGCATCTTACCTAAAATGCTCAATGACGAAGTGACATTGTCATAGTTTTTTTTCCACCCTGAGTCCCAGAGACTGCGGCGCGTTGCGGCGGTGACTGCGTGTGTTATAACTGGCGGTAAACTGGCCAAACGGTAAATGGCATTTAAGTGTGACAGTGGAAGAAATAGTGCATTTTTGCGTTTCTCCTCCAAAGACGCCCAGCGAACTCACCATTTTGAAGAAAAGCGGCTGTGCAGTAAATACAGTGTATGGTTCTAATAGGTACTAATGTTGGTAGTCCGTTAGGTCTTGACTATAACCTTCCCATCCATGGTAGCCTTAATCGGTTTATTACAGAAGGCTTCCGTGCGTGTCTGAGAGGGAGAGAGAGAGAGAGAGAGGGAGAGAGAGAGAGGGAGAGAGGGGGGCGAGAGAGAGCGAGAGAGAGAGAGAGAGAGAGAGAGAGCGAGAGAGAGAGCTAGAGAGAGAGAGAGAGAGCGAGGTACTAGGAGACTGTGAGTCTTTTATTATAGCCCTATAATTAGAACGGGCACGAACAACCGACTTCCCTTTACGTTGCAAGGTGCAGCGGTGGGACACTGACCTCCCTCGTGTGTCCTCTCCGCCGGTGACACTGTTCCACCCTCTCTGGGATGTATTTCCACTGCCGTGGGAGGAGATGCTGGTCCCGCGGTGTCTCAGCGGCGGGAGGCAGTGGGGGTGGAGGAGACGAGGTGTCTCGGTGCGCCGCAGACTCGGTGACCCGTGCGTCATAATGCGGTTACCGGGAATAGCGCTTCACCAGCTTATTTCACCCCCTTTCATTTGTGACATAACAGGGACTCGGTAATCGCAATGAACGCGCACGCACGAGCGCGAGCGCGCGCGCACACACACACACACACACACACACACACACACACACACACACACACACACACACACACACACACACACACAGTCTTGCCATCGTAACATTGTGACATCCAAATCGGACATTCGGACCAACACTTAATTTGGGGGAGAATAAAGACGTAAGGGGGGGGGGGGGGTGATGCCAATTGAACCACTTCTCACGAGTTCCCCATCCCAATGCGTCAAAGACCGTACCTGCGACGTGCGTGTCGACATAGCGAGCCGGTGAATGCGGCGTATCCAAGCTTTTATTACCCTAGACGGGTGGAGGTTGGACGGTGTTGGAACGCTCCGAGGCGCGGATGCTGCCGGTGCGGTGTTGCGCAATTGCTGCTTCATCATCAGCATCAGCGTCAGTTAGTTTGAATCGCCGCGGCGGAGCTCCCGCATCCCGGGGACGGCGCCGGGGGAGAGAGGCAGTTACGCATCTCCGGGGGGGGGAGGCGGGGCGGGGAGGGGAGGGGAGGGTGGCGCCGCGCAGCTCGGTGACCGTGTCAGCCGGCACTGCGTCAAAACGACGGGAGAGCGTTAATGTCGAGGGCGGCGTGGGATTTTCAACGCCAGCAGATTGCCCCCCCCCCCTCCGTCCTCCTCTCCTCTCCTTCGCCGGGGAGCCGCTCGGCGAATCACGCACTCCGCGCCGCGGCAGCGCCGGCGGCCCGTCGCCCGGGGCCGCAGGGCGCAGTGCGTGCAGCGCGCCTTCTGCGTCAAAAAGGGGGCGGGGCATGTGGTGTGGAAATTCCCTGTGAGGCCCTGTGATTGGCCGGCGGGTGGACAGAAACACGGGAGGGACCAGAGGAAGAGAGAGGGCGCAGGGCGCGGGACACTTATGGCAGGGGACGTTGCAGTGACTGGCTACGCCGCCTCTCTTCATTTGGCTCATCATCTCCCAAGGAGGTGTTCTCTCTCTCTCTCTCTCTCTCCCTCTCTCTCGTCAAACCTCATCAGTTGTCTCAGTACCGGTGAGACCCGCGTTAGCAGTAGCCGCGCATGAATAATGTGTGACGGGTGAGGGAGGGAGGTTGGTGAGCGGCGGACGTACACGCGGGACGACCGCTGCGTTTCACCTTCAGAGACACGTGACGGTGGGTGGGCACCTTTGCCGACGGGGAGGGGAGGGGGGGGGGGGGTGGTGGTGAGGGCTGGAGGGAGTATGGATCGGCGGTGACGGGGCTGCAGGTGTAGAGGGAGAGAGATTCAAAGCAAGGGAGGAGGAGTACACAGGGTGGGGTGGGGGTGTGCCTGGCCGTATATCCTGTTACAGGATAATGAACCCGGCTCACATTACCGTGGCTCTTGTTTCCCCCCTCGCTGGGCTCTGTTGTATTGGTTACTACAGAGACGGAGAGAGCAGATGGGATGGGGAGACGGGAGGTGTGTGTGTGTGTGTGTGTGTGTGTGTGTGTGTGTGTGTGTGTGTGTGTGTGTGTGTGTGTGTGTGTGTGTGCGTGTGTGTGTGTGTGTGTGTGCGCATGTGCGTGCGCAGTGGGGGTGGGGGTCATTGGGACGCTGAATGGGAAGTCTACGGGGGTCTTTACTATTGGAAAGGTGGGGGTATTGATTGATGGGTGTGTGTGGAGCGGATGAACAGATGTCACAGGAAAGGATTTGTGAGAGAGAGAGCGAGAGAGAGAGAGAGAGAGAGAGAGAGGGGCGGAGGGATGAATATCAAGTAGAATACTAAAGGTTTATCAGAAGGTCATTCTGACAAGTGACTCTGGGCGTGGTCAAGCCGAAGCCCTCTCCTATTGGTGCAGTGTCCCGCACGGGGCCGGGGGGGCCGAACTTTTACCGTTACATCACGTCATGGCGATCTGAGGCTACGTGCGCTCGCTGCAGCGGTCAGGCGAACAGCATACACGACGCTATAGAATGATCTGGAGGAGTGGGTTCCGTGCGGCCTCTGCAGCAGGCCCAGCCCTCAGTTTGGTGCAGAGCGCTGTGCAGCCCTCCCAGCTGCACCTGCTGCCTGACGCTGATAGGCTGCACCGCACCGCGACTGATCCGTCCCGCACGCGGTGCCGACCAATCGGAGCAGGCTCCCCACGAGGGATCGGATCAAGTGGGACGCCGTCGCGGGCCTCGGGACATTTAGGGGTCAAAGAGGGTCGCCGGGGGGAAGGAGCCGATCAATTGTTCACTTTTAAGTCCCCGGAGGGTTCTCCGATCAATGGATGGATCCATCTGCTGTGAAGGGAACGGCGTTCTTCAGACCGCCGCCGAAGGGGCGGAGTTCCACGCCTGAGCAGATCGGGCAAAAGTGCTGCAGTTAGCCCGCATGCTAGCGTTACGATGAAAAAAGGCCTGCGCTGTGAGCCCGGGCCCCAGACGCCATTTGTTGTGCAAGTCTAATAAAATGTAAAGGTCATCGCTGTCCGCTTCGCGCATCGCTTTAACACGAGATTTCCCAAAGTGCAGTAATTGATGCGGCGCACAGTTTCCAGCGTTGCGAGAGGGGCCGGTGGTCTCCTGTGTTGCAGCTGAGTCACAGAAGGGCTCGGTTGCCTGACTACAAGGAACTGAGGATTTCAGGGTGTTGTCCTGGGGATCTGTTTGTATTTGTGTTTCTGTGTGTGTGTGTGTGTGTGTGTGTGTGTGTGTGTGGTAGTGTGTGTGTTCTCTAAAGGGCAGGGAATGACCCGGGGGGAAGTCACAATTAAAAAGCAAATTTCTTCAAATTAATTTAGTGATTGCGTGTTGTAATTACACACCGATACCACATATTCACCTTGGGAATTAAAGACGGTCCAGGCGTCCTGTTTTGCACAGTATTGCTTGTATTTCCAAGACAATAAATGTAGTAGCACTAGTACTGCGTACTCAAGAAAGAGAGAGTGGGAGCGAGAGAGAAAAAGAGAGAGAGGCCAGTACAGGAGCCGTCATGCAACCCTCTCACTCGATTTTGAGATGACAATTTTTTCTACAAGTGCCAACAAGCCCAGATTTACAATGCCAATGTAGTCTCGGCCACAGACACACCTCCATACACACACACACACACACACACACACACCCAACACCTGCCGAGGCGCCATCACTGACAACAGACACATACATGTTCAAACATTGTTTATGGAAATGCAAAGGAATGTTCACACATCAGCCTGTCTATCAGTAATTGGCTGCAAATCAGGCGCCTGTTCATCCAGACGTCTATGAGAAGATGCAGGAGATATGCACACACGCACACACACGCACACACACACACACACACGCACACACGCACACACACACACACAGACACACACAGGTAGTAGGTGGTAGTCCCTCGGTAGTTTCCCGCTTTGACCTGTAGCTGCGGTCCCTCTTCTCTCTTAGCTTAGTGGAATGAACAGATCGGGACAGCGACAGGATGGACAGATGGGCGGCAGGGAACAGAGAAAGGCGCGGAGGGGGTGGGGGTGGTGGGGGTGGGGGGTTGCAGAAGAGGAGCAATGTTCCACGTTCAGATTTCCAAATGGGATTCTAAGTAGTTGAGCGTCTTTCTTTAATTCATTTTCATTTCCTGGATGAGTATCAACACAGACCCTTTTAGAACCGAGGGGAGTTAATCTCCCTTTGTCTGACTCTGTGGTTGTGTGTGTGTGTGTGTGTGTGTGTGCATGTGCGCGCGTACACGCGTTTCTTTTAGTCCTCAATCACTATTTCCATGTTTTATCTATTTATGCTATTCCAGAAAATCCCTCTATTTAATAGTGCTGTTTGTGCCTGTAACATAATCCTCTGTAGAGTAATAGCAGAAATGTAACTCAAGCTCCATTGGTCCATCCCCTGGGCAATTTGACGCACATATTCCCTTTCCCCATAGAGATATGTTAATTGTACCTTTCAACGTCATTATTTTTTATTATTATTCTTTTTTTTTTAACATTTTCAAAATGTGCTCATCATGAGCAGGGCCGGTCCGAAAAGATAAAGCAAAATGCATGTATTGATCGTCCTTTGTTCCAAGGGGATCATGGTCCTTATCTACTGATACGATAAGGATGATCGCACACTCATCCAATTCATTCTCCGTTTAACCAAATGTTGCTCCAACGCCGTCATCGGCTCAATGATGCTCAGGACCTCGTGATAAGTTTAGTTAATGAGTGTGTGTGCGTGTTTGACGGAAAAGAAAGAGAGCGAGAGAGAGAGAGAGAGAGAGAGAGAGTATAGTAGTTGGCTAATCCAAACTAGTAATCAGACTACCTAATCCCAGCAGCTGTGCCCCTAAATCTCTGTGGCCTGAGCCCCCCTACTGTGGCCCGGGGCTCTGGCAGCCTACGGCGCGAAACAGCAGATGGTCCAATGCCCCACCAAGGTCACACATGTACACGTAAATGCAGCGCACGCACATTCGCACACGGATACAAACATCGCTATGCCGATAAGCCTTCCCATTCCTAGGTGCAGCTCTCCTGGGTGTGTGACACATCTGTCCTGCTCAGATGAATAAAAACCAGAATGTGCGTCGGCCTTCACCGCCATCTCACACGGTCATTTACATGAACACGTCTGAATTGTGTTCGGCCACAGTCGACGCTTCTTTCGGACAGACACGCGCCGTCTCTCGCCGTCTCTCGCCGTCTCTCGCCATCGCACCGGGATTGGCACCGTCAGAGCGCGGGGGGCCGTCGGAGAGAGGGAGACAGGTGCGCGGATTGCGCCCAGGTCGCTCCCTCTCCATGCCCCCCCCCCCCCCCCCTCTGGATGGCGCTCTCAGTGCCCGCCTATATCTTCTATAGGAAGAGCCGGGGCCCCTGCTCACAGAACCACACAAAAACTAGGCTTTCACGCAGGGGCAAATGTTTCCATGTTTCCAGTACGAGCCAGCCAGTGCTCCCAGTGGGAGGGCATTGACCTATCACGTTCAGACTAGCATTTGGACCTTGCATTGAGACAGGCAGTGGACCAGACTGGAAATGGGGCTTTGGTTGAGGCCGCCCCACTCACAACAAGAAAACTATCCAGAATTATCCCCAAAATGTTACTGGTATTTAGCACTGGGTGATAATTCAATAATCAAGTCCCTCACTGATATATATATATATAATTTTTGTCAATGCAGTGAACAACAGTTGGACCCTTTACCTTGAATTTTTGAATTCAAGTCGCAAAGCGTCCAGTGAAAATTGACCTTATTCATGTTGTCCTTGCTTTTAACTTGGTGTCCTGCTTTACTTGGTTACCATCCATTGCCTACTTATTGCCTTGTTTACTTCTACAGGGTCAGTTACAAGAAATTAGCTCAATGTGGACACGGCATAGGCAGCCTTTCACATGATCCGTGGGCGTGACATGGTGCTTGCACAGATAACTTAATCAAGAGGAAGTGGGGACTCATCACAGTTAGTTTTAGCTACAGGAAGTGTACTGTGCGTGCAGATTTTTTTTGCGTTTTTCCATCACCCAAACCACTTCCCCTATTGCAATTTTGGATTACAAGTGATGAATGATAGATTCCTTCACACTGCTGTTGCAAAGCGTCTAATCACTGACTCGACCTTCAACAGTTTCTCGACCTTCATCAGAGTTTCTACACCTTCATTAGAGACTCCAGACCTTCATCAGAGTTTTTAAACCTTCACTGAGGTTTTCTCGACCTCCCCCAGACAAGCAAGGACAGAAGGAGCCCGGCCAGGGCCAAATGTCAGCAATAAAAGTGGTGCTCTGGCAGAGCAGTGTGCGAGAATCTTTTTTTTTTTCATAACGGTTGTTTGTCCATCTCGCACAGGTGCCGCAAGGCGGGTTTTTGGAAGTACGAAAACTTCCTTTTTTTATTGTTCGACAACGTTCTTACTTCTCAATTCTAGTGTGTGTGAGCCTGTCTGTGCGTGCGAGCGAATGCTTTTGTTTGCGGCCCAGGAGAACCCATTGTGTACCTGCTGTGAGTGACAAAGAGGGGCAGGGTGGACGAGTTCAACACCTCGGCCCCGGAACGAGCCACCATCACCGGGCAAGCCCCGGCTTGTTGCTCCTGACGTCCTCTAACGGGCGCCACTCCTTATGGGTGCACGCCAGGAGGGTGAGCGCCTAACTGTCAGGTGTCATTTTCACGACGGGAGGAAGCGTCACCAAAAAAAAAAGCCAAGATCCCCAAGTGGACTCCTTCGCACTTGGTCACACAGTGGTCTCGAAAAGAAGATCATTTCTCCAAGTCTGGACCCAAGACTCCTTGAATTTCATGCTTTTTAAATTGTTTCTTATCTCTGTCTCACCCTCTTATTTCAACTCACTCAGCTTTTCCTGCTTTCTCTCTAACGCTCTCTCCTGCTCCCTCTCCCTCTCTGCCTCTCTCTCTTTCTCTCTCTCTCTCCCTCTCCCTCTCTTTCTCTCTCCCCCTCTCTCTCTCTATCCCTCTCTCTCTCTCTCTCTCTCTGCCGCAGTGCGTGTAGACTCTGCGCAGACGGCCTGTAGCCAACACAGTGACTCACCTCTGTTCAACTGATGTTGGGCTTATATAGGTCCTCATTGCAAGCACCTTTCTGCTTTCACATGCACATGCACACACACACACACACACACACACACACACACACACACACACACACACACCACACAAGCACACGCACAAGTACACGCACTGCACACGCACACGCACACACATTAGTTGAATTAAAAGTCCATCTATTGTAAACAGCAGTGAATGTGGTGTTAAGTTACAGATGCATCAATTATTGCTGGTACCAGCCCAGATGAGGGGATACCAATGTACGGAGGCCACGGCCAAACATCCGTCTCCGTGCCAATGGCCATGCCAGTAGCCATGGTTACCTGGCCTCCAAACAACACATCAGAGTTTCTCCGTTAGGAAACAATTTAAAGAGACTGGCGGGCGTCACCTGTGCAGATCAGAGCATTCATTTATGATCACCACAACTGATCTTCCCGTTCAAATGTGTGCATTTTTAAAAGATTTTTGTTGTCTATTTGAATTTCAAAAAAAGTATCATAAAAGGCTGGGAGGTTGGAGACTAAACCAAAGTACATTAGTTAATACGCCCGTCAGTCAGTCAGTCTCTGTCTTTGTGTGTGTGTGTGTGTGTGTGTCCGTTGGAGAGCAGGCGTTTGTAATTACAGCCCTGTGTCGACGTGTTCTTCCTCAGAAAAGACAGATACTCATGACATCATCAAAGCAGGAGGCCGGCGTACGTGTAGAGTAGTAACTCCTGTGTATACCACCGACACACTTACACACACACACACACACACGCACGTACACACTTGCAAAACGCACTAACAATCACTCCATCCGACTGAATGTGTCAGAATGCAATTACATTACATTGCAATCTATGTGATTGTGAAAACACATACCAACTGTTAACACACACACACACACACACACACCATAAGTGTGTGTGTGTGTGTGTGTGTGTGTGTGTGTGTGTTCGGTGTCTGTGTGTGTGTGTGTGTGTGTGTGTCTGCGCAGTCTGTTTAAGTGGGGTCACTGCGGGTCACCAGTGGTGGGAGAAAGTACTCTAAAGCTGCACTTGAGTAAAAGCAGAGATATCTCACTAAAAAACGACTCTGGTAAAAGTAAGAGTCACTCATTAGAATACTACTTGGGTAAAAGTCTTAAAGTAGCTGATATTAAGTGTACTTACTGTAAGTATCAAAAGTAATTATACGATATTCAATATATTAAAGTAAAAGTAAATGCTGTGGAGAAAAAAAAAGCATTTTTATTACTATGAGCATATATATATTTTTTGCTCAGATTTTATTCTGGTTGCCAATATTTCCATATTTTTCGGTCAACATGAGAGGCCCTTCATTCAGTGAGACGCATCTTTCACTCCGACATAAGAAATCGATCAATCAATTGTTGACACTCAGCTCGCTGCTGATATGACCATTGATTTATCAACATGAACCTGGTGATAACAGGCTTCACTCACATCACTGGCTCCCAGTTTCCCCCTCCCATTTTATTTTGCACTGAGTGCCAAAGGTGTTCAGGGGAAACGTATCGGAGTAAAAGTAAAAGAAAATATAAACAGAAATGTAATAACTCAAGTAAAGTACAGATACTCCCAAGAAAATACTGAAGTACAGTAGCAAAGTATTTTTACTTTGTTACTTTACACCACTGCAGGTCACACACTGAAACACTGCCACCAGACACACACTGTTGGTCCATATCTAATTAGAAGTGTGAGAGAAGGGTAACCTCGCTCTCTCTCTCTCTCGCTCTCTCGCTCTATCACTACCTCACACCTCCCACTGGTGTCTCACTTTCCATCTGTCCCATCCTGTCCGCCTCTCTCCGTTTTCATCTTCTCTCTCTCTCTCTCTCTGGTGAGGTAGTAATGATCCATGTTGGGATTCTCTATTTTTTTAGTAGTAGTAGTTAAAGCAAAAGAGAGTTTTTCGCCCTTTTCCTTGTGTGTGTGTGTGTGTGTGTGTGTGTGTGTGTGATGTGCATTTACTACAGGGAAAGAGCGAGAGTGAGACAGCGAGAGGGTGTGTACATATTTATATTACTGATTTGAGCAGGTGTGCCGTCAATGTAACAATGGCTCGCTTAATAGCTCTTTTGCATCACTCATCCTTCCTCTCCGGTGTTAAAAAAAAGAAAAGAAAAGAAAAACGACTGCAGATAACGACTGCGTTTGGCGTTGGTTGGTTGGTTTTATCTTCAGCACCACCGAAACCGCAGGATTTTCATGAACAACCTGATTGTGCAGGGTTGAGTTCAGGATGCCCCCTTTTGTCTGCGTCATGTTTTAAATAAAGGTGTGGATCCATCACTCATTCATTTAATCCCACGCAAAACAACATATAATAGGCTGATACGTCACAGACACACAGGCGTGCTACACACACACAAACGCACGCTCGCGCACACACACACACACACACGCGCGCATCCATGGTGCAGCGGTGGTGCTTCATACCAGGCCTGTCGGGTCTTGCTGGAGGAACAACACTTCTCACCCTCTACGCAGGATGAACCCTCATTGTGTGTGTATGTGTGTGCTTCTGTGCCAGGCTGCACGTGTGTGTGCACGCGGCCGTACATATGTGGGGCCTGGGTTTTTAACGACAGAATCTGTTTTACGACCGGATCAGAATCAGTTTTATTCGCCAGGGCCATTTATTCACATGCTAAGAATTAGTTCTGCTGAGGCTTCGTGCATTACAATTATCATGACAAAAAACTCAAGAGAAAATAATAATAACAACAATACAATAGAATAGAATTTGAATTAAAAATCATATTAAAGATAGATTAAAAATAAAAAAAGTTAAATATATACAAATAGGCAAAACAACAACTTTTTGAAAATCATCAGATATAATAAAATACAGAAAATACAAAATGTGATAAAAAAAAAAGCACAGGATAATTATGGTATACAGGGTTTACATGATAAATACTACTACGTACTAACTAGCACTATGTACAGTGTAATGCCAGTGTTGTGAATGTGTGTCATATTGCACCCTTTTATCGTCGTTTAACAGTGGTCATTGTGTAATCAATGGATTCATCACCAAGTCAGTGAGAGTCGTCGGTCGCCATCGCGTTCTCTTTCCAGAACAGCGAACAGGAAAAGCAGATCCGGCCAACGGCATGCAAATTCAAATTCCAAACATGCAGCCTTGGTTTCACACGAGGGCCGCAGGAAAAAAAAAAAGTACAAACTAAATTGGGTGGCGGGTGTTTCTCTTTGAGTGACCTGATGTGTTTGCCCTGTGTGGAGAATGTGTGTTTTAGTGCGTCAGGACGTTTGTCTTGAAGGGGGTGTGTGTGTGTGTGTGTGTGTGTGTGTGTGTGTGTGTGTGTGTGTGTGTGTGTGTGTGTGTGTGTGTGTGTGTGTGTGTGTGTGTGTGTGTGTGTGTGTGTGTGTGTGTGTGTGTGTGTGTGTGTGTGTGTGTGCGCGCACAGGAGCCTAAGTCAACGTTCCCCCTTCTTGCACTTGATTTACCGACTGTTTTTCACTTCACCCGTATCATGCTTTGTTTAGTTCACCTCTCTTTTTAACTTTATGCCCAATGCGTAATCCATTGCAAAAGAAACATGGGAAGGATTTTTATCTTTTTCTAGTTAACCTTTATTTAACCAATAAAACAACGCAAATTTAAAAAAACCCCATCGGAATTGGAACTTGATTTGATCACTGGAAGAGGTCGATCCGATCCTCCAACGTTGTCAATATCATCTTAACCTTTAGCTTCGGTCTTTGACCTTGGCCGCATGATGCACTTTAACCCTAAATGAAGGAGAGCACAGCGATGGGAAAGTGAATTGTAAGGATATTGACGTTTTCGTCGTCGTCCCACGCCCGACTTCATCAAACCCCTCACCTTTGCTCCGATCACTGCGCAATTGAACACGATGACCCGAGAGCAAGGGGCGTTTTCCCCCGCCTCGGTTTTCAGTCGACGCGGGCCCCCCCGTTCCGCCGGGGCCCGGAGCGCGCCGTCTCCCGGGAGCCATTTTTTGGCATCTCTCGTGTCACCTCCGACCTCTGATCGGAGACCTTGGTATTGATCCGTCTTAGCGGTCAGGCTGCTCTCCTTCCTGACATGGTGCTCCAGTTACAGTCACAGACCTGGAAAGCCTCCAATGTGCAGCGTTGGAGAATCTCCGGGATATTTTTAGGACACTCACGGAGAGGTCGTTTTACAATACAGTAAACTGATTAGAGGAGGACATATGGCGTGTGCGTGTGCGCGCGCGCGTGTGTGTGTGTGTGTCTGTGTGTGTGTCTGTGTGTGTGTCTGTGTGTGTGTGTGTGTATTATATAGCTGGTTTCATCTTTCTTACATCAAAGTCTCACTGATGTACAGTCTAACAGAATTGAAAGCACTAGGATCTCATTAGAAGGTCTTTGATGACTGTGTGTGTGTGTGTGTGTGTGTGTGTGTGTGTCTGCCTCCGTCTGTCCTTTGTGGTGGGAGCGAGATGGATGAGAAAGAAACAGCCAGTCAAGTTCAAATTCACAGACTCAAGCCTTCACTCCTGCTACCTCTTCGATGTGTCGTGGGAAAACGGTAGCGCGCCGCGGTCGGTCGTGACACGTGGAGCGGTCGCCCGGGTTGGGCGGGGGCAAAGGTCAGAATGGGCTTTTGCGGCGTCTTGATGTTAAGATACCCGAGGGACCAGGGTAACGTCTTTCCTATTTCCTTCATACCTTTCAGTCAGTCACAGCTTTTCTGTATTTGTATTTTGACACATTCACTTCGTCATTGATTTATTTATTAAAACAAATAGTTCTCTCGACCCGATGAGATTTGAGGTAAAAAAAAAAAAAAAAAAAAGGCCCGCGCAGGCTGCGTCAGGAGTGGGCAGACATGTGGTTTCAATGTTCTAAAATAGCTTGAGTTTTGAAAGACCAGACCAGAGAAAGTCACGTTTTTTTAAGCGCATAAATGCAATACATTTCTCAATAATTTATGCTTTTTAAATTTTATTTTAATTTTTTTATGTATGCTTTGTAACATACATTTTATATGCAAAGACACAAAATATACTTACCAGCTAACATTATGCATATATCCAAAGCCGAACAGCCACCATCTCCCTCATGTAGTCCGGTGCATGTATAAAACATGTGTATGTGTCTGTAGTATGGGCGGTCAGACAGTTACCGCGTTGCCACTACACAGGACAAAGGTGACCGATCCCCCAAGAAGAAGAAGGGGGGCAAGGACATGGATGACCTGAAGAAGGAAGTGCCCATTGTAAGTAAATCACACACTGACCTTTTTTTTCCTAACTTTCTGTCAAACATGAATGTTTATAGCCTCCTTCAGAATACTGTACTTCAGTTCAAAGGTGAATTGACCCCATCCCAGCCCCCATACAGGCCTAAAGAGTGGTTTTGGGGTGTGGTAAGAGGGGCGACCTGTAATCAGGAGATTCCGCACACATCCCCGCTGTCCTGGTGCTCTTACCCCTTAGGTGACATGCATGCCGTAAACTTCTACTTGTGTTTTCCTTTTTCAAAGAGTGATACATTTGACCTTGTTTAACCTAATTATTATGGCACCAATCCAAGATGGTCGCTTTATGGTTCCCTACTTGTTCCATTTTTTAAATATGGACTACATTTTAAACAGTGCTGAGTGGATGATAAATTTGTCTGAAAGCATACTCTGTTTATTTTATTTCAGACGGAACACAAAATGTCCGTAGAGGAGGTGTGCAGGAAATTCCAGACTGACATTGTCCAGGTGAGTTTATTTTTTTATGTTATACTGTCAACTGGCCACTAGGTGGCAGTGTTGTACTTAAATTCTCTGCTATTAGTCACATTCATGGGTAGTGGTAACAGGCTGTGTTCATGGCTTGGTACAAACGTAATCAGTGCCTTTCCTAAATGCATGCACAGACTAACACGTGCACTCATCTAATTACAACAAAAGTCTTTTTTCAGCATTGACGTGAACCCCTCTGTTCTCTGCCGCTAGGGACTGACCAACGCCAAGGCGGCAGAGTTCCTGCTCAGGGACGGCCCCAACGCACTCACCCCACCCCCCACCACCCCAGAGTGGGTCAAGTTCTGTCGCCAGCTCTTCGGTGGGTTCTCCGTCCTGCTCTGGCTCGGCGCCATCCTCTGCTTCCTGGCCTATGCCATCCAGGCCGCCACCGAGGACGACCCAGCAGGAGACAATGTGAGTGAGATGAACACACGTGCACACACACACAGACACACACACACACACAAACAGATGTGTTCGGCATATGCTCATCTACACCTCTTTAACACGTTCAGTCACACTCTGACTCTAACGTGAAAAACCACGGAATCACCCTGGGTGATTTGTCACACACACCCTACTTTCTCCGTCTCCTCTCGTCTCAAAGAACCAGTCACGGTCCTTAATGTCCTCAAGGCAAACTTTCACTAGCCAAACTTTGTCAAATTTAAGAATTTGAACACCTGGAAAATCTGCCTTTTATGTTATTTAAGAAGGCCTCAGAGGATGCACATCATCCTGTTGTTTAGAGCTCCCATCCCTGCCGCAGATTTGGCCAAGCTGATAGGACTTAGTAAATACTAAATGTATTTATATATTTTTTGTTGGCTATATTTTGTCATGTCGGTGCATAAGCTCTCTCACAGATCTTTAAAAGTTTTTTTTTTTTTTTTAAGTCTCTCAACTTTTTATGTTGAATGTCCTGACCATTCAGTTAGCCACAAATGCTGATATCTGGTAGACTGCTTTCCACCTTCTGCTTTATCCTTTAAATAAATAAATAAATAGACAGATAGATAAAAAAATAATTAGTGAATGAATGAATAGATAGATAGATAGATAGATAGATAGATAGATAGATAGATAGATAGATAGATAGATAGATAGATAATTGTACTTGAACAGTGAGCAGATTTAAACTTCAAAAAGATGAATTACCTGTGCTGTATGTACTGTATGCTGCCCGCTGAAGTTCCCATCTAAATGTAAAACATATTATGAAGAAATAATCGCAGGTGCACAGGTCCCCAGCACCATTTATATTGAAGAGGAAAAAACATTTAACGTTGTAACCCATCATTTGAACTTGTGTCCGTATGACCCACCGGCTCACTGCACCTCCCTTCCTCTCCCCTTCCCCAGCTGTACCTCGGTATCGTGCTTACAGCCGTGGTCGTCATCACCGGCTGCTTCTCATATTTCCAGGAGGCCAAGAGCTCCAAAATCATGGAGTCCTTCAAGAGCATGGTGCCCCAGGTAAAACACATCACCCCCAATTGTACGGGTTTTTCCTCAACTGGACCAGTTTTGTACATAGCGGCTCCCATTAGCGAATGTGGTCCTGCCACAGATTTTCATCCTGGACTCCACACAAAACAAAGAAATGTCATTGAATTACTTGAATTCATAGAAATATATTTCAATACATAGTTTTGCAGTAAAACAGAAAAAAAACACTAGACAAAAGGCAATTGTTTAGATATAATTGTTGAATTGAGTAATATACACAGTGTGGAGAGCTCTGTAAATGACTGTTCTTTTCGTGGAATTAGTTCTATATTTGGGGTCGATGTTAAGCTCAGTTATACAGCCAGTGAAGTGGCTTACTGCACTACGGATTAGAAGTCAAATGAGGAATTTGATCTGCTTTCTTTTCGTAGTTATTTAAATTGCGCACGTTATTTCCTGAAATCCGTTGGGAAAAGTTGCAATTATGATCTGTGAAATCTGCATATCATAATCAAAGGCTCTGTATGTGAATGAATGGGTGCGTTGTTTTGCTCACACTTCCTGTTGCGCTTCTGCAGCAAGCCCTGGTCATCCGTGAGGGTGAGAAGGTTCAGATCAACGCGGAGGAGGTGGTGGCTGGAGATCTGATCGAGGTGAAGGGAGGAGACAGGATCCCTGCCGACATCAGGGTGGTCTCTGCTCATGGCTGCAAGGTATGGTACACACACACACACACACACACACACATGCATGCACAAACGCACGCACAAACACACACACACATATATGACACATACATAGATAAATACATCTACTTATACAGTATGCATATTAATTTGACTTTTCCCCTCTAGGTGGATAACTCCTCCTTGACAGGTGAATCAGAGCCTCAGAACAGGTCACCTGACTGTACCCATGACAACCCCCTGGAGACCCGCAACGTCGCCTTCTTCTCCACCAACTGCGTTGAAGGTAAAGTATCTGTGGTGGTTAGTTGTGGTTCTCCTGTTGGTGTAACATCACTCCTATATAATAAATAGTCAAATAAATATGGACTTTTTAAAAATTAATAGGATATGTCAATCAAACATTTAACATCACAGATTGAAATAATTGATGGTCATTGCACAGCAATATGAGCAAAAAGCATGGCTTGATACTAATACTTGGTTTGCACTAGTATTTTGAAGATATTAGTTGAAGAGACTTTTTAGAAATATTATTTGGCCTTTTCGATTACAATAAATAGAAAGAACTCCAATGCTGTCTCTCCTAATTCATTATCTTGTTATCTTATCAGGCACAGCACGTGGCATCGTGATCTGCACCGGCGACCACACCGTCATGGGCCGCATCGCCACCCTGACCTCCGGCCTGGAAACAGGAAAGACCCCCATCGCCAAAGAGATCGAGCATTTCATTCACATCATCACCGGAGTGGCCGTGTTCCTGGGTGTGACCTTCTTCATCCTGGCCCTGGTCCTGGGCTACACCTGGCTGGAGGCCGTCATCTTCCTCATCGGCATCATTGTGGCTAATGTGCCCGAGGGCCTGCTGGCCACTGTCACTGTAAGTGGGTCAATAAATTGGTATTTATAGGTATTTGTGGGTCTTCCTTTAATATAACCATTCTTGGTTGTATTTGCCTCCAGGTCTGCCTGACCCTGACTGCCAAGCGTATGGCCAAGAAGAACTGCCTGGTGAAGAACTTGGAGGCTGTGGAGACCCTGGGATCCACCTCCACCATCTGCTCCGACAAGACCGGCACCCTGACCCAGAACCGCATGACCGTGGCCCACATGTGGTTTGACAACCAGATCCACGAGGCCGACACCACAGAGGACCAGTCTGGTGAGTGGACCAAAAATAACAAAAAAATAACACAAGGATCTATCGGAAGTATTTCTTTTTGTTGATGTCTACAAAAGTTTAGAAGCCGGGTTCTCCTCTTCACTCCTCCTGCTCCAGGCGCGTCGTTCGATAAGAGCTCCGTGACCTGGGTGGCTCTGGCTCGCGTCGCCGCTCTGTGTAACCGCGCCCAGTTCAAGGCCGGCCAGGATTCTCTGCCCATCCTGAAGCGCGACGTGGCGGGCGACGCCTCCGAGTCGGCCCTGCTCAAGTGCATAGAGCTGTGCTGTGGCTCCGTGAGGGCGATGAGGGACAAGAACAAGAAGGTGGCCGAGATCCCCTTCAACTCCACCAACAAGTACCAGGTCAGGAAAAGCCGGCAGGAACGGCCCCGGGAAGCATTTTTAAAACCGCCGACACACCGATAAACATTATGTGAGAGGGTGTCGATCTCACTTTTTCATCCTTTCCCCCAACCTGTAGCTCTCAGTGCACGAGACAGAGGACCCCAATGACAACCGCTACCTGCTGGTGATGAAGGGAGCTCCTGAGAGGATCCTGGACCGCTGCTCAACCATTATGCTCCAGGGCAAAGAGCAGCCCATGGATGAAGAGATGAAGGAGTCCTTCCAGAATGCCTACATGGAGCTTGGGGGGTTGGGAGAGAGAGTACTGGGTAAGGGCGGTTAAGAAGATAGACGGAAAAAAAAGAGTGGAGGAGGACCAAGTCCTAATTTGCAGATTGCAGAAGTAGACATAAAAGGAAAGCTCACATTAAGATGAAGTGGACAAGCAGAAGTCAAGATCTATCTTATACACTTACACAAAATTTGGGCAAAGTATGTCTAGTATGTCTAACTGGACCCACTCTCAGCTGTTTTCACCCTTGATCCAGCCGCAATTAGTCGGATTGAGATTGTAATCTTTACCTCCCCCCTCGTGCCAGGTTTCTGCCACCTCATGATGCCAGAGGACCAATACCCCAAGGGTTTCGCCTTTGACACCGACGATGTCAACTTCCAGACCGACAACCTCTGCTTTGTGGGCCTCATGTCCATGATTGACCCTCCCCGTGCCGCTGTGCCTGATGCCGTGGGCAAATGCCGATCCGCTGGTATCAAGGTGGGTTAACGGAACCCGCGCCTGTCCTCCATACTCATCCAAGCGCCGTCCTACACGTTACTCGACAAGCTTGTGCCGTTGCTTCCGTTTCCGCAGGTCATCATGGTCACTGGCGATCACCCCATCACCGCCAAGGCCATCGCCAAGGGCGTGGGCATCATCTCCGAGGGTAACGAGACCGTGGAGGACATCGCCGCCCGCCTAAACATTCCCGTCAGCCAGGTCAACCCCAGGTGAGGCAAGAGCACGCTCCCGGTTGAAGCCGTTATGCAAAAAAAAAAAAAAAAAGCGAAAGTCCGGGGCTCCGCGGAGCATCTTTCGTCACAGATTTACGTTCCGTGTGTGTCCAGGGACGCCAAGGCCTGTGTGATCCACGGCACGGACCTAAAGGATCTGAGCCAGGACCAGATGGACGACATCCTGAGGAACCACACGGAGATTGTGTTTGCCAGGACGTCCCCGCAGCAGAAGCTCATCATAGTAGAGGGTTGCCAGAGACAGGTTAATAGCACCTCCCTTGTCTTCGCAGTATTTTGGAAGCGCGGTGTGATGGTTTTTACGGCTTTTTCAGCTTTGACTTACAATTTCACGATGCGAAAGAAAATGAAAAAATTATATTCGCGACGTCCACGTTTTCATCGCCGATACCAACCAGCCTGATCCCCCTCCGACCGCTCTCTCCCAGGGTGCTATCGTGGCCGTGACGGGCGATGGTGTGAACGACTCCCCCGCCCTGAAGAAGGCCGACATCGGTGTTGCCATGGGAATCTCGGGGTCCGACGTGTCCAAACAGGCTGCTGACATGATCTTGCTCGATGACAACTTTGCCTCTATCGTCACTGGAGTAGAAGAGGGTGAGAAACCCATCGCGGCAATGAACCAAGTGTTGCTAAGAAACATGGAAATGGAAACTTTGAAGTGTCTGCGGGGTGGTAGCGCTGGTGCTGGTAGGTCATAGGAGCTGAGTTGAGGACTGATTTGTACGCTGCTAAATAAGTAAGGACATTTTTTCGGGTGGCCTCGGTCGCCCTTTTTTTTCTGCTCCTTTTTTTGTGATTAAAGATCAAGAAAGCTGTCATGAAACATGAAAAGAAATATACGGTAAATGCTGGAACGGACCGTAAATGCTAAATTCCGGACATTTCGCTGACTTGAAACCAGATGTTAGTATTCAACGTCCAAAACAACGAGAACAGTGGCGGCCTTGGAGTCGCGCAAATAAATGAGTTCAAACAGTACGTTAAAAAGTCAAAACAGTGATTTGTCCTCGTTACGTTGATGAAACCCTCTTGCGAAGAAACAATGGAGCAGAACGCATGGATGAGCTAGTGGTATCAACTGAAAATACCCAATAATACAATCTGCACTTCCTCGCAGGTCGCCTGATCTTCGACAACCTGAAGAAATCCATCGCCTACACCTTGACCAGCAACATCCCGGAGATCACCCCCTTCCTGTTCTTCATCATCGTCAACATTCCCCTTCCCCTGGGCACCATCACCATCCTCTGCATCGACCTGGGAACTGACATGGTTTGTTCACATGTTATGTTCATTTATCCAGTGTTTACGTGCATCTCAAAGAACCTCGACGTTTCAAACAGAGAGGAGGGCACGCCATTTATGGCTCCCTGCTACAGCACTGAACATGGTGGAGGTGTAAGCTCAAATGGTCTCCGACGACTTGAAAGAAGAAATCGGAAGGGAAGAAAAAAATAGCATTGTAGAAATATTGATTTACGACAACAGAACATTTTTAGTCCCTGAGACAAAGTGAGGTTCTCAGAACCATATCCAGGAGCAGGATTTACTGCATTGGTCTAGAATTTGGAGCCGGTACAGCACTCCTTCATACCACGATGCAGAAAGTGGCATTACAGGTATTACGCGTACCTGCTCTCACTCATTATACGTTATTAGTGATCTCTTATTATAGGTCCTCTTATTATAGGAACCAACACGGGTCCTCTGATGAAACATCTTCTGACATTTTCCACCTTCCGTGTAGGTTCCTGCCATCTCCCTGGCCTACGAAGCGGCCGAAAGCGACATCATGAAGCGTCAGCCCAGGAACCCAGCCAGGGACAAGCTGGTGAACGAGCGGCTCATCAGCATCGCCTACGGACAGATCGGTGAGCGGACCGCCGACTCGGGCCGCCGACGCGGTCTACCAAACGCTCCGTCCGAAATGGGACGCCTCGAAACCTCAAAACATGTCTTTCTTTCTGTGTGTTTCTCCTCTCAGGTATGATCCAGGCCTTGGGAGGCTTCTTCTCCTACTTTGTGATCCTGGCAGAGAACGGCTTCCTGCCGTCTTTACTCGTGGGCATCAGGCTCAACTGGGACGACCGCTCTGTCAACGACCTGGAGGACAGCTATGGGCAGCAATGGGTGTGTGCATCGCGCGCATGTGTGTGTGTGTTTGCGACTGGAGGTGATTTCGGCGTTTGCCGTGACGACGATGTCTCTTGACTCGCACCTTCCCTTTGTTTTTTCCGCACCCAGACGTACGAGCAGAGGAAGATCGTGGAGTTCACCTGCCATACAGCCTTCTTTGTCAGCATCGTGGTGGTGCAGTGGGCGGATGTGATCGTCTGCAAGACCAGGCGCAACTCCGTCTTCCAGCAGGGCATGAGGCGAGTCGCGCCAGAGACAGTCGAGATCCGCCCTCCTGGCGTCCTCACCGTTTTGTCACCATCCCGCGGCTCCTGTCTCTCTCTCTCTCTCTCTCTCTGAGGTCGTGCAAAATTTTTCTCACGTTGTTTTTGTGTTTTCCAAACAGGAACAAGATATTGATCTTCGGCCTGTTTGAGGAGACAGCCCTGGCTGCCTTCCTGTCCTACTGCCCAGGCATGGACGTGGCACTCAGGATGTACCCCCTAAAGTGAGCCTTATATTTATATATATATATATATATATATATATATATATATATACGTATATACACACAAAATATACACTTAATATTGTACAAAATATGTTATGACTGAATTGACTTTATTATGTTGAACAGTTTTTAAACCTGTCTTCTTTTTTTCCCCCCACAGGCCAACATGGTGGTTCTGTGCATTCCCCTACAGTTTCCTCATCTTTGTTTATGATGAAGTTCGAAAACTTCTCCTCCGCCGGAACCCTGGAGGTGCGTCTCGTTTTCTCACAGTCACAAAATGTTGTCGCCGTACTTCATAATCGACGGGCTCGGATTCGATATGTTATCCGCCTAACGTCTTTTTTTCCCCCCTCTCACCTCCTGCAGGCTGGGTGGAGAAGGAGACATATTATTGATCGATGGAGAGCTTCTTTACTCGAAAAAAAACAAACCCCGACATCCTCCATTTATTCCTCCCTCCGTCACTCCATCCCTGGCAAGACGCTCCTCCAGCTACCCCCCTGCCCCCTTAAAGACAACAACTGCTTTGAAGCTATTTTCATCGACTGCCCCAAAGATTAAAAAAACAGCAAAAGCACCTTTACGACTTTCTACATCGACCCCCGCGCCCTCCCCTCCCCCCTATGATACTCTCTGCATGTGTTCTCTCACTGCTGTGTACATAAACCAATATATCTACCAAACGGCAGCTGCATATTGTGTATGTAGATTTGAATGAGCTAAGATGCAAAGGGAGTGTCGACGCTCTGCAAAAAAAGGGCCATTCAAGCTCCTTTCCGTCCTCCCTCCCTCCTCCTCCTCCTCCCTCTCTTGCTCTGTACCGCCACCCCCCCCCGTCCCCCCCGTTCCCCTCTTTCTGCGACCCTTTGCTTGTCGTCCAGTCACACACAGATATACAGATCACAAAGTGAGATCCCGCCGCCGCCGCCGCTGCCACCACTCCGACCGCCCCCTCTCGCCCCGTCTCTGGAGGACCAGTGGAGTGGTCATCTCTCTGCGTCCATTTTACTTTTTCTCCTTTTTGTTTTGGGTTTGGGCCACAGTGTTTTTTAATAATATATAAATACAGTATATATATATATATATATATATATATATATACATATATATGTATATGTGTGTGTATATATGGGGTTTTGGGGGGATGGGGTTTGCGATGATTTACTGATGTGTATTTTTTTATTTCTTTAATGGGAGGGGGGTATGTGAGAGCTGCTTTCCCCCCATTTAGGCATAACAAAGCACACCCCACGGCGTCTTGTCCTCCCCCCGCCTCCCCCCTCTGTCTCTCACAGCCCTCCCCTCCCCTCCCGCCCTCCCCCTTGCCCTGTTTGTCTCTGTTTGTGTGCACTATGTGAACCATTGTCCTTGTTAATACCTACTACAGTACACCCCAAAAATACAACTCAAACTTTCTGTGTGTTCTAGGAAAATATATAATTCTATACAGAATTTAAATGAAATAATAATAATAATAATAATGATAATAAAAAAAAAAGCCTCATGTTGAAAATAAACAGAGAGAGAGAGAGAGAGAGAGAGAGAGAGAGGGAGAACATGAATTCCAATATCAATGATATCAGTAAGATAGGTAAAAATGAGAGAGGTGTCTCTCTTTGTTTCTATTTTGTTTTGTTTTTTTATTTTTGTTTCGTTTCCGTTGTAATTATTTACTGGTTTTTCCAGGAGGAAAATATAAAAGGATATAAGAGCAAAGCAGGGTTTTCGGTTGTGTTTTTACCAGGAGATGTGAGAGATGTGAGACTGCCACCAAGGCTTCAGGTTCCTATCACGGTATGACGCGGTGCAGTGTGCTGCCATGTGAGTGACCTCCAGGTCGTGAGTTCTGTGTGAATGTATGTGTTGGAGACCGGTGAAGGGCCAGCGTTCTCAGACTGGGTCTAACTGAAATGGCTTGGAGGGGTTGAGACTGAAGAGAACATATTACACAACTAGTAGAACCTACGTGTGAAAGAAACCAACACCAATAAAAAACATCTAGAACATTTAATACAACCCAGCTCTGTCTGAGCGTCTTTATGTCTCTGGTTCTTCGAGTGGACATGTTGCTGAACAATCCTTTCTTTCTGTCTGTCTGTCTGTCTCTGTCTACGTGTATCGATCTGTCTGTCTGTCTGTCTGTCTATCTATCTATCTATCTACCTACCTGTCTGTCTGCCTGTCCGTCTTTCTATCTGTCTGTCTGTCCGTCTATCTACCTACCTACCTGTCTGTCTGTCTATCTATCTATCTATCTATCTATCTATCTATCTATCTATCTATCTATCTACCTACCTGTCTTTCTGTCTGTCTGTCTGTCCGTCTTTCTATCTGTCTGTCTGTCCGTTCGTCTATCTACCTACCTGTCTGTCTATCTATATCTATTGTATCTATCCATCCACCCACCCATCTATCTATTATCTTTCTAGTTTTTAAAGTCTTTATGGTAAATTCCTCAGTATCGTCACACTAAACATGAATGTAAATATAATTTCAACTTTCCATCCTTCACTATATATTCTCTACTTTTGCTCTGCACTTACAAGTGTCAAAAATAACTTCCTTTCCAATTGGGAAAGAAGCCCCAAAGCACTATTTATTGCGGTGCAGCCTGACGTGCGACACAGCAGGGAGATGTGGGCGGTGTCAGGATTGCCTGCCACCTAGTGTTGTGATGTACGGACTGTATGACACAGGACCACGCCGCCATAGGAGTTGATGGAGTTGGCAGGAGCCCAGGGTGATGCACCAAACCTTCCAGGACGTGTCACCATCCCGGTGTGACATCAACACAGATGAACATCAGCCGGGGACAAAGCGCTTGAAGGACGTGTTGATGAACTCATGATATAGGATTCAATTAAAGGAAAAAGAAAATGACCTTCTAAAGAAATAACCTTCTTAACAAATACTGCATTGTACGATATGATGTGTGTGTGTGTGTGTGTGTGTGTAGGACTATATGCAAACCAAATCATAAAGTATTTGTTTAAGGAAGAGTTTTATCTCTAAAAACTCACATCTGTAATCTTTACTGTAAATATTTAAAACACACACACACACACACACGCACATCCACACCCACAACCACAATCTGTTATACACGTAATATTTAAAATGCACACACGCTCACACTTTTTCTGCCTGTCACTCCAACAGACACCTCGCCCCCGCCCTCGCTCTAATTTCCCCAGTGTCTCTGCAGCGAGCTCGCTGCAGTGCGACGCCCCTCGCTCCCTCTCCCTCTTTGCCACCCTCCGTATAATAGAATATCGATCGCCTTGCCTTTGCCGCAGTGTATAAGCGAGTGTGTCTGTGCACGGCTGTGCGCGAGGGGGCCTTTCCAAGGTCATCTCCACGGCAACCTGAGCATTGGGGTCCTTTCGCCGGGCTGTCACGGAGCGAGGGGTCACGGGGTCACGTGAAGAGAGGAACCAGAGGGAGAGCAGAGGGGGGGGACGAGAGGGGGGTTGGCGAGCACTGCAGCATTTGGTGCCTTAAGTGAAAGGACGGGGTCAGAGCTCCCTTATCCTGCCGTGTATTCACACCAGCACAGAATAATATAAATAATAATAATAAACAGAGGTAAGTGGTTTAACTGACTTCAATCTTAGATTGCATATAATCAAATGAATTGGGTAGTGGGCTACACGAAAAAAAACCACAAAAAGAATGAAAGTAGTTCAAAACACATACACAATAAATACATGTTCCTTGATTTATGTAATTGCTTATGGTTATTGTTACCAGTAATTATAATTCAGGTAGATTGTATACATTGCTATCACTGGAATTTCTATAAATTCTGACAGTGATGTTATTGGGTTTTTATTTTGTAGAACTTACTCTGGTGCTTTCAGTTGTCCTCAGAAGCGTAGACATTTATGTTTAATATGCTGCGCTTTGTTTGATCCAATTGTCTTATAGTAAAATAATACCTGTAACCTTGTAGCTACATATGGTTAATAGTTATCTTAATTCCATTAGTTAAAGAGTGCAATGCTATGATGTGACCTGTGCGAGCGGTCATTTGCGCATGCGTGCATGGCGGCGATAATATATAAAAAATTATATTCATAAAAAGGGACAAACGTCCTCAATTAAAGGTCAAACAGAGAACAACAATATTCTTCTAAACAGTGATGATGATATATAAGAGTTTATTGCATTTTACACATATTGATACAAACCCTGGAGATGTAACTTAAAAATATAGGTATAATTTAGCCTTTGAAAACTAAAAGATACAAAGACCTTGAGATTAAAAATGTAAAAGCAGAAAAGTTCAATGTTCATATGCTTGAAGTAAACAACGCATATATGCAATATAATTCAATACAAAAAGAAAAAGAAAATGTACTGCCCTAACATGTCCTTTTATAAACTAACCCATTCCATTACAACAAAGAATCTTTGCTCCAAATTAGAATATTTTGATGAAATATCCCCTTTAATTAATACACAATTATGAGAAATAAATATTATTTCTCATAATTGTGTATGAATAAAAGGGGATATTTCATGCGTACACTTTTAAAGCTTAATTGGCACTTTTGCCATTTGAAAGGTCAGGCAATTTGTTTGAACAGTTTTTCATTGTGATCAATGTATAGACATATTCACATGATTGACTGGAATTATTGTCAGACATTTCTAAAAGGATATCTAAGTAGCCATGCCAACCATAAAGAACATGGAATGAGAGGCATCCAAGGTCATGCTTATGGAAGAGAAGGCATCAGTTGGGATAATAATAATATGCTTAGATGTGCATTAGGGACATTCTTTGTGCATATTCTTTTGCATTTCTATGAACAGCGATTCAATAGAAATAAGTTTGGAATGGGCCACACAGTCTGTAACAAGAAATACTTTACAGGAAGGACAAGGTGCATCTTACAGCTCATTTGAAGTCATGGAAATAAGAGATACATTTTCGTTTTGGAAAAGGTCTATAGTCAATTTTTTCATCCTACCGTTCTGTGCTTGCATGTCATAGGGTCAAACTGAAAACTCATAAAAGACCAGCGTTTCCAAGGTCACACTCAAGCGAGGTCAAAGTGGACTCTATTCTCACACAGGTTCCATGAGGAGCTCTTCAATGTCTGATCCTTCCAGCTCACGGAACCCAGCGTGGGAACCAATCACAAAGAGCGTCGCTCCTGCAAAAAAGCATGGACGGTTTTTGAACACAATGTGGGGGAAGGTATGACATAAAACATTTCATGAATCTGGCCCCGAGACCCATCTTTCGCAACACATAATTGTCACATCCCATAATATTTACTCATGATAGATGGGCGCCGTTAACACCAATTACATTTGCACTTACCAAGAACCCAAAAGACGGCAGCTCCGGCTCCAGCCAACCAGAACACTGGAAGAGAGACTGCACCGGCGAGGCTCATCTGGTGGGGGACATTCAGCTCCTTTCCTGGAGGAAAAATAAAAACAAGAGCAAATGAAATGAAGAGGGATGTTCCCAAAGCCATTTTTTTATCCTCATCTGCATTATTCCTGGGTAGTCCAAGCAGGTAGACAAAAAAGATAAATCACTATCATCTTAAATGCACTTGATGGACTAACGCCCACAAGAGGAACATTCAGTGACGTTAGTGCACGGTGATCGGTGGAACACATGAACCAATGCAGCACCGGCAACCCGTGTAAAACAGGAACAGCAACCAACAACATAAGATAAAAATTAGAGGCTCCATTTAAAGTAAGCATATCTTTAATAAAAAAATAAAAAATAATAAAAAAACAAACAAACAAAGAAAAACAACAGTGCCCCGCCGCCCGACCTCGCCGTGCAATAGGACCGACCCTCAACCGGGGCAGCCTGTTCTCAGTGAGCCATAACCGGGTTGCATCACTCTAGAGCCCAAGCACACTTGGCGCCCATAAAACACAAAAAATAAAAAACAAACAACTAACTCAATACAAATAGTATCCGAGTTAACAAAAATAATCCCTGTGCGGTGTCCTGATGTGAGCCCTTGCCGTACGAAAGTCGGAACAAACTTTTAAATTACGTCTTGTAGATCTAATATGAGTGAAGATTCAGCAACTGCATTGTCTATTTCTCGCCTCAAATATGTTCAGAAACAGATTTTGATGGACTGATAAGGTGAAATCAGTGAAAGTTTACAGACTAATACAACACGGGACTCAGGCTGGTGCCCCATTGGCTTACGTCACTTCAGGGTTCCTACCGCCAGTGCGAATGCAACCAGAAAAAAAAAAAAAAAAAAGCTGTTCAAGGTATTTTGTTCTGGGAGCTCAGGGAGTCACCAGAGTTGTTTGGTCCAAAAACGCCTGTAGTTCCTCAGTTGCTCATTTCAAATTGGAAACTTCCCTGCCATTAAATAATATGTTTGTATGAATAAGATGAATTCATGTTCCTGATTAGCTGTTCCATACACAAGGTCGAGAACATTCACAAGATATAGAGTTTCAAGAATTCCAGAATGTTTATACTGCCGTGCTTGCCGTACAGTTTATATCAAATAGCAGACATTGGACAGATTTACTCACCAAGGATAACAAGCTTGGACTCGAGAGACTTGAGATGGATGATGTAGAAGGCACCGGCAAAGACCGCCAAGGCGATCAGGAGCATGGGAGAGCTGATACTGTGAGAGACGATATGACAATATATAATGACTGCTGATGTCATCGGGAGAAAATGTACACCGTCTTTCAGCCGGAAACCCCATTTCAAATCATCTCCAGGCTTATACGGCCATTACGGTTTGTTCAACTGTCGTATTTCTTAGGTCATTTATAGTAAAGAATTATTTTCGTCAAACAATAATATTTGCTTACATTTGGCCCTGTGAGTGAGAGCCACATTCAGAGGCTGAGGATTAGGGTGAGAGCAGGCATTCAAAAAGCAGAAACTTGACTTTTAAGAATTTGATTTGACAAAGTCAAGTTCCTGAAAACTGCTCTTCACTAACACATTAAAGCTTTTGGAATGTTTGTTTTCCAGTGAAATACGATTGTGGAATTCTAACTGAGGTCTTACATGCAGTAGAGGATGAGGCCAAGGAAAATGAAGGTGTAGTTGCTGTTGTAGGTGTCCACGTTCTTCACCACCCTCTGGCACAGCTCTCCAAAGTTACGGGGTTTGGAGAACTTGCGCTGGTCCACAAAACTAGCCCACGGTCGAATGGACATCCGACGGCTCTCGAACCATTGTTTAATGGTACTGGCAGAGAGGCCTTTTGGGAGCCAGAGTCTGTGTAGTAAGAGAGAGGCGATGTTGATAATACACACCCAAACAATAACAGTGGGATACAGGCTTATAAGTAGTCCCATTCAGGTACTGATTTCTGTAATATGAATATCTGTAATATGGGTATGTGATAATTAATACTAATAAATGAATACATTGATATTAATGACTTTGTGTATTTCATCTTATTGTATGGTGATGAAATGAAAACATTGAAATACAGTGGCACAACATCTTCCCATCTGAATGAATGAATGAACCTCTGTCTAATTACTCAACGCTGGATTTGACTAAATAAAATAAATTAAGCTCACTGAGCCGACTGTAGGTGTTTGGGGGTGATTTTATATCACTAGCAGTCAACCCGGTCCACAGCTTTTAACTCGGTGAAGGCGTGCGCGCGGTCCCTAAAAAGAGGCCTGACCACCTGAAATGGGTGCACCCCGTTTGCACTTTAACTGTGATTTTATTATGTCTCTCTTTAATGTGTTTAGCTTTTTATTTCTATGTCATTTTAGTCTTCTTTGCTTTTTAAATAATGTGTTTTCTGCCTTATGATAAGCATTTGTTAAATGCCTTTGTGGATGAAATGTGCTCAACTTGCCATGCCTTATTACTATATTGCTATTGTTATTTTCCCAATAATTATTGCTGTAATGCGCGCTTCTCTATCACCAGGCCCTAACAGCAGAACCGGCCATTGGGTTAATGTTTTCTTCGTGTCCCGTGGGAAATCACACCAAACCAGAGCTCTGAATCACCACACTCGCGGCGAAGACCTTACTTGGACATGATCCCCGCTCCACCGGTGCCCGTGGGCAGAGCTGCCTCGGTGGAGAACAGGTCTCCGGCCTTGCTGTCCATATCCACGAGGCAGTTCTCCCCCTTCGGTGCTCCGGACGTCATCTACGGACCGACTCCTGTGGGGGGGGCGAGAAACCCACCCGTTTAAACCTCACCTGCTGTACTATTCGGGTCCACTTTCGACACGCCCGAACGGGGGCGTGTACTGCGGATGTGGCGACAAAAAAACAAAAACCCCACGTAATGGAAATTGTTCGTGGACAAAAGGCTTGGCCACTGCTGACGCCCTTCGACCCGTCAGACACACGGAATAATACAAAGCGGCAACGTCATCAAGCCCCGGCACGGGAGGGACTACGGCTGTCGAAGAGAGAGCCGGAACGTTGAAAAGGAGTGTCCACTTCAGACGTCACATATACGAATAGGCACCGGAGCGAAACACAAACACCGGTCAAACACCGATCAACGCCGAACATATAAAGCCATTTGTGACCATCGAAACGCACCGAGGACGAGCAGCTCCGCCAACGCTCCCCGCGCCGCCGCTGCTGCTGCTGCCGCTGCTGCTGTTGTTGTTGTTCCTCGACGGACGTGACGTGGCGCTGACTCGAGACGCTTCCCGTGGCCCGTGCTGCGTTCGAGTTCGACGCGGGAGATGGCCGCTTCGTTCTCCCGAACGTGTCCGCGTCGGCCCGCAGGTCGCGAGTTCTCCCACTCCCACCGCAGCGGCGGCGGCTTCAACGCACCGCCGCACGCCTTTATTGGCGCAGGTAAAACGAAAGGAAATTGCATTTAAGTTGCCGACACATAATGCAGCGGCCATCGGCTATGGTACGCACGGGCAAGTATTTTTCTTTGTATTTTTAGAGCTTATAGAGCTTATTGTGCGTAATCGCCGGCGTCATGACATGTCACTGCACATATGTATGACCGTATTTATATGTATGTGACATATAAATAATCTCTTGAGCTTGGACTTGAAGATAAACGGTCACATCTAAACTGCCCTGTCTGTTTTTACTTTACTACTTGATCAGTGGCAAGTAAATGTAAGTAAAGTAATTTAAAGATTATTCACCATGTTCAGTTCGCGTGTGTGTGTGTGTGTGTGCGTGTGTGTGTGTGTGACATAAAAAACAGAAGTGATCGTGGCCCAATGGCCCGTGGGCTTTAATCTGCCAAATATAACCATCGTGAATGAAACCAAGTCATTTGAGGTAGGAGCTGCAATCACTATTATGGGAACTGGAAAAAACGACGTTACTAGTTTTGGCCCTTTAAAGGCATGTCAGCAGGTGGAGAAAAAAAAAGGACACTAAGTGGGCTGTGATCTTTAAAACATAACCCCCGTGAATGAGACCAAAGTGATTTTAAGGCACGGATAACCTTTCAGCGACAAGGTAGATGCCGCAAAACACTTACTGGCGACCACTTTTTGGCACGGCAAACTTCTTTTCCACTTCACCTCCGGCCGTAATTCCCATTTGACTTGAATGCGGCGAGAGGCGCTGACACCGCAGTAAATATCGCCGCCTGCCGACGAAGGCGAAGCTCCATCCGTTTGGAAACGATACGTGGTGCGGTCGTGCTCCCGCTCGCGAACGCTAAATTGTTCTCGGTTTTTTTTGTTTGTTTTGTTTGGTTTGGTTTGGTTGGGGTGGTCTCCGAATGCGGGCGTGAACGTGGATGCGCGGTGAGGTGACATCTCACTGAATCCGGGGTCTCCACATTCCCTTGTGTTCAGCGACGGGGGCTAGGTTGCGGATCAGTCCGACTGCCGTGTCCGCTCACAGAGAAAGTGTTCCGTCCGGGAGCCCTTTGACGGAACGTCGTGGACGGTGAGTCGTGGAGTTGTAATGCGTGTAAGGTGTGCAGTGGACGTGGGGCGGTTCACTCCGGGGCCCGCTGTCTTTGTGGAAAAACCCGAGCGAAGGTTGCACGGGGGCGGGGGGGGGGGGCGTCCCGTACCGTACCGTACCGTCCCGTCCCGTCCAAATGTGTGGGGAATAGAATGTAAACGTTGTCTTACTCACGACGGACCCGTAATATCCTCAAACAGTTCGAGTTGCAACGTGCGTCGGATCATTTCAAGTTGAGCGTGTTGTTGTTGTTATTGTTGTGATTGTTGTTGTTGTTGTTGTTGCGCTTCCTCAGGGACACGTGACTCGTGACGTCAGCGGACGGTCACGCGTACTTGGCTCCACCGGTCGCTGGGCGTGACGAGCGGCCCCCGCACGGCAGACACAAGCTACTTAAGTATTACCAAACAACGCTCCACCTCGTGGGGGGAAAAAAAACAAAACCAAACAAAAAACCGGTTTGGTTCGTGTGCCCTTAATTCTTTTTTTTTTTTTTTTTTTTTTTTTTTTTTTTTTCTCTTCTTACCTTGTCACAAAACACCGCGATTTGCTTTGTAAACTAGCCTAGTAACCCTAGCCACACCCCAGAGGCCTTCTAGGCCCCCTGCTCCCCCCACAGACAGTGTGGCCCTGTGACTGAACTGTTTATTGTTCTGTGGACCGTCCAGTCACCTGCTCTCCACCGGGACCCGCAGGCCCCGCCGCCGCACCATGGCCACGACGCGACGCCCGGACTACTCTCTCAGGGACGCCCTGTACTGGGACGAAACCGAGTGCCTCAACTACTATGGGATGCTGTCCCTTCACGAGGTCTTTGAGATAGTCGGCTCCCAGTTGACGGAGGTGGACGTCGAGGTGCTCTCCTTTCTGCTGGAGGAGACCTTCTCCGGGAGGCATCCCTTGGACCCGGCGGACTGGACGGTTCAGCCCTGTCCGGCGGACCCCGAGCACAAGGGCGTGGCCCCTAGTCCTGCGCTGCTGAGCGCGTGGAGGCGGTTCCAGCCCCGGGGCTCCCACTGTGCTGTGCCTCCCTTGCGTAAGCCCAAGAGTGGGCTGGAACTGCTGCTGGAGCTAGAGAACCGAGGCTACCTCAGCGAGGGCAACCTGGAGCCCCTGCTCCAGCTCCTGAGGGTCCTCACTCGCCACGACCTGCTGCCCTTAGTTTCACGCAAGAAAAGGAGGACAGGTGAGGGTGTTTAACTGACCCCTCCATTCCGTTTATTCTGTCTAGGTTGAGGTTTAGAGTGTTCGGACCGCGATTCAACCCGGGTCTCTCCACCTTAGTGTCTCCGGAGCGGATTGGACAGACTTTTGAGCCCGAGAATAGAGGGGCGACGTGCCCCGTGCAGCCAGGAGACCCTTGCCGACAGACGGATGCGCCTCTGACAATGTTTTCACACTGGAGATCTGGTAAGTAAAGTTTAAGATCTGTTTTAAAGTGTTTGTTTTTTTTGTTTGTTTTTTTTCTCAGATCTAATGGTATGGTATAATGCTGTGGCGACATTACCACATCATTCCCCTGTCTGTTTATTCAATATTTAAACAAAAGAAAGACTTTAAGACTGCAGAGCTGTACCAGAAAGGTGGAAACCATCAGTGTTTGTTGAGGGAACTTCTGCGAGGTAATAAAGTCGAGCACTCCATCTAGTTTTTCCTCTCTCAAAGGGCTTTTACACAGTGATCTAGGCAGGAGTAGTCCCAGTCAGGGCAACAGTTGCCTTCTGTTTGAAACTAAAACTGCCTGCTTATGGTTGATTGTGTAAATTGCATTGGGTTTACACCTACCAGGTACTTATCCTCCAATGCCTGGGCCTGCCCCCAGGCGGAGGAGGAGGAAGAGGGGCTACGGCTGGAGCCGCAGGCCTAAGAGAGCTGACAAACAGGGCCATCTTCCGCCTCTGCTGCCAGAGAGAGTCTCCTGTGGTAAGAGAACCCAAATATATGTACGCTGTCACTTTAGCTTCCCATTTTTCACCTGCTTCTCTCCATCTCGTTTTTGCTATCTTGTAAATATTTATTCTGCCTCCTGGTCTCTAAATGACAGACTTTTCAGCATATATGCTTCCCTTTCATTGTGTGTCTTTCGCTCTGATCTAAATCATCCGCTTACCCATCCGTAATTTCATTGTGAGTTTTCAGCTCACACCCACCACCAGACAGCATTGACTCTAGAAATCTCCCATCCTAATCAGATTCTGTGACTAACCTTCATGACCAAGATGGGGCGTTCACTTTCAGAGTTTCCATTTTACAGTAGGAACCCTTATGGACCAATCCTTTTACTGTTTGAATCCAATTTGTGCTGTTCGTATTGTTTGTAAAAAAAAAAAAAAACATTATAGAGACCAACAGGGTCTAACCCCTCACAGTGGTTTGTCCTTTTCCGTTTTTTTTACTATTTTGACAGTTCCCCCTAATTACACACCACATGCAGGCTTGTCAGGTGTGTTAACTGGAGCTACCACTTAGATCTTGTAGGAACCAGTTCTGGAATTTCTAAGCTGTGACCAGTTGTGCTTTGTTGCTTTTTTATTTTTTTATTTTTTAAAAAAGCACCTTTAATTTTAAATAACATATTGCTTGGCTAACTACAAAAGAATCATAATAATAATTCACAATAAAAAAGAAGTCATTAACATCCAAATCCCAACCTTTCCCATTTATTTGCAACACTCTGCTAAAGCATGTTATGTTTCAACAAAAACAGGATGTATTTCCTTATTCTTTTCTTATCGGTTAAACTTGTTTTCAATTGGACTTTCAACTCAAAAGCTTGACCTCTGCTTTTCAGGCCTGTGTATTGATGCTCATTTTTCTGTGAGTCACCATGGTCTTAAGATTGCACACCCCGACCACCTGCAAGCCCCATGGAATTTTAAAAGGCATTCCTCATGATGAAATTGTTTTATCTGTGTAACCCCACTATGCCTGTGTGAGCATATTCTGTAGGTCCTCCTAAAAACCTTTCAAAGAACTTAAATGGAAGGCTGCATCATGAGCGGTGCTACTGTTTCGGAAGCAGAAATTAAGCTCCAGACAATGTGTTGTTGACAACGTCCTTTTTGTTTCCCCTGTTGCAGGCGTTGAGTCAGGAAAACTCTGAACCATTACATTAAAAGTGGTTCAGGTTACTTTGTATTTGTATGTTTGGGGGGAAAAAAATAAAATAAAATTAAAAAAATAATAATAATAGGAAAAAAAATTTTTTTTAATAATAATATATATATATATATATATATATATATATATATATATATATATATATATATATATATATATATATATATATATATATTACTCACAAAAAGGTAGGGATATTTGGCTTTTGGGTGAAATTTATGGAAAATGTAAAAAGTTTACGCTAGAGTGATATTATGTCATGGAAGTAGGGCATTTAAGTAGAAGCATGCAATGGTGATTTCCTCATCTTAAACAATTTATTGAAACAAAAGCCAACAACAGTGGTGGGTTTACTGCAACAAAAAATGTCAATGTCTCAATAACTTGTCATGTGCCCTTGAGCTTCAATTACAGCTTGACAACGACATCTCATGCAAGTCGACTTATTGTCTGCTGAGGCATGGCACCCCACTCTTCTTGAAGGGCAGCCCTCAGGTCATTGAGGTCCTGGGGCACAGAGTTACAAGCCTCTACACGGCGACTCGGCTGATCCCATAGGTTTTCTATGGGATTCAGGTCTGGAGAAAGTGCAGGCCACTCCATTTGAGGTGCCCCAGTCTCCAGCAGCCGTTCCCTAATGATGCAACCTCGATGAGCTGCTGCTCAACCTCAATCGACTTTCATCAGAGAACAGCACTGAGGCCACTGGTCCCTCGTCCAGCCTAAATGCTCCCTGGCCCGTGCAAGTCGATGATGCCTGTGCCTGGTGGTGTGGTCAGGTACCCTTGCAGGCGGTCGAGCACGCTGACCACGCTGATGTCAACGGTTTCGTATGGTCTGACGTGACACTTGGGTTTCTCTCACCTCCCTTAAATGTGCCTGGAGTTGAGTGGCATTCATCATCCGGTTGCGCAAGGCACTGTTGACAATCAAGCTCTCATCAGTGTGGGATGTGGCCAAAGGACGTCCACTTCTATGCCTTTCTGTGAGTCTTCCAGTCTCTGTATCTCTGTTGCAACCTGCTGATGACACTCTGTGACGCTCTAAGCTCAGTGGCCACTTCCCTCTGAGAACATCCTGTTTGAAGCCTCACAATGGCGAGGTACTGTTGATCAGTTGTTAGGTGTCGTCTTGGTCTCATGATGTCAAAATGTGAACAGCATGATGAAGAGGACTGTTTAAATACCAATTCTAATTGAACCAGGAAATGTATTGGTCGATTCATGGATCAAACACCTGTTGTGAATTTGGCCGTTCAGCTCCTTGTTGGAGAACAGCAAGTTGTGCAAAAAATACTGAAACATTGAACAGTTGGACATTCAAAAGTTTAGAGAAGGTCAAATTAAGTTCACCTGTAAAGGTTATAGTGCATTTTAGGTTCATCCTGAAATTTCACCCAAAAGCCGAATATCCCTGTGTGTGTGTGTGTGTGTGTGTGTGTGTGTGTGTGTGTGTGTGTGTGTGTGTGTGTGTGTGTGTGTGTGTGTGTGTGTGTGTGTGTGTGTGTGAAAAACATGCATGCATATATATATGTGTTAGGTCTGGGACACAGATATTTAAATTGTTAACCGGCCCTTTACCATTTCATCCCCATTCTTGCATTCTGAATATTAATCCTAACTAAACCTGCAAGATCAGGGAGATTTTTCCCTCTGCATCAGAGTGTTTCAATACCCTTCTTTTTCTTTATTTCGCCTCTTTCCAACCCAGTGAATTAGTGAACTTCCAGCTTTTGTTGTTAAGAGGCCACTCTGGTAGGTAGTCATTTTGTCCATGCTGTAATTCACTTATCCAGTAGACACTTAACACCCGACCTTGTTCGGCTCCATTCCTGTGGTTGCGTTTTTAAAACAACCGGCATATTTTCTTCCCGAAAAATGATCTCAAACAATGAATTTTCAATCCGAAGGCTCCAATGTCACACTCTTCTCCCACTTGCCTCTGATTGCCTGCCTTTATAGTCTACAGCACTCTCTCAGCGCCACTGAAATTCTTTTGGAAAATCACGCAAACCCTCTCAGCTATACCCTTTGAATGCCTACCATTGCGTGTGGTTAGAGAGAGAGAGAGAGAGAGAGAGAGAGACTTGTCACGCTGCTCGGTCGCTCCCTCTCTAACAAGTCTGGTTCGATGTCCACGGTAAAGAGGCCTTCTCACAGCATGGGGTGGTGCTGCTTCTGTATTTGAAGCCTGTGTATCATACATGTAGCGTTCCTCCTTCCTCTTCCCTTCAGAAAACAGTAAACTGTCCTTGTTCTATTAGTGCACCGTGGGTGAGAAAATTACCTGTGAATGCTTAAAATCCATGACTGCTCAACGACGGCTGCTGGGCTCAGTGTGCCGCACATTGGACAGTCCTCAGCAGTATATGTTCTTCTCGTTTGTTATTTTTAGCTCTACTAATTTGCCTAAACAAATGAGGGGGGGGGGGGGGCTTGACCTAAATTTGATCTGAGAAAGACAATTCTAATGAAGCTTGCTCAGTCCACCATGAAAGTTTATTTCATGTCCTTTAACTCCCGCCTATGAGATTCTCTAATATTGAAAAAGCAGTTCAAATCAATCTGGAATGTCTTTTCACTCGCGTCTGGACGGAAAATCCACCTCGAGCCAAACTATTGTGTAGGTGTCTGACACCGGCTTCAGCGCCTTGACCCACAAATATCATTCCGTATCACATTGTAGATCCTGAGCGGGTACCGGTCCTCTTCAGGTCTGACCCCTTGTGCTATCTCAGGGAATTTTTAAAATGGTTGCCACTCGACGGCATTAGAAAAAAAAAAAAAAAAAAGCCTCAGAGGAGGCAGAGCATTTCTGTGGAAAATAACCCAACAGTTGCCGAGGGAGGCCCCCGCTGTATCTGATCCCCGTGTCCCGCGTGAGCCCCGGGTGCGTGTCAAACGGGAGCAGAGATAGATAGGGCGGCTCAGTCCAAGGCCGTTGCTCAGCATTCACAGCCCCCTCTAATAGTATTACCTGTCAAGATCCATTTCTCAGATCATTTTCAGTGAAGTGTTTCAATTACAATTTGACGGCTACAACTTCCCGTTACAAACGCCCACCAGGTGTTGGACCCCTCATTTTCTGGAATGGCTGTCGGGGTGGAACGATTAAGACAAAGTAAATCAAAATGGACGGGAAATAAATCAAATTACGTTTTGGTTATACTGTATGTGCTTTTTACAACTTTGCCAAAATGTGAACGCCTATCCTTGTTTTCATATTATGAAATGAAAAAGTCTGCTCTAGAATGCTGGGTAAAGGTATTGTACCCAGCATTCAGGATGCTTGTTTAAGTTCTTACAAATTGTGAAGAGGATTTACCATCATTTTATTCTTTACATAGATTGAAATTGAGCAACCAAGAAATATTCGACAGAATAACCAATCATAAAACTAGTTGTTGGTTGCAGCCCTGTAATGTCCATTCCTGGTTAGAATGGACCTTAACTGATTGATGAGATATAAGCAAATTGTTGGAGATGAGGG
Source organism: Zeus faber (assembly GCF_960531495.2). NCBI lineage: Eukaryota > Metazoa > Chordata > Actinopteri > Zeiformes > Zeidae > Zeus > Zeus faber. The sequence goes on from NC_137195.1 coordinate 15,405,719, forward strand.
TGACCTGTTATAAGCTTCCTGTTTAGATGCTACTTACATGCAAGGCTCATTTGAGCTGGTTTTCTTCCAGTTGCAGTGTAGTCCAGACTCTCTTCACCATATCACGTAAATGAGTGCTGTACCATGCCTGCTTGTTCTTGATTTAAAAAAAAAAAAAAAAAAAAAAAAAAAAAAAAAAAAAAAAAAAACCATCCCAGCAGACGAATATCCAACCCACTTGTGCTTGTCTCTTTCTCCCTCTCTCTCTCTGCTTTCTCTATGTTCACAGTTCTAAACAGACCAACCTGTCTGTCAGGAAAACAGTATCCTCACACGCAATGAGAGGGGGGAAAGGAACACTAAATGCTCAGACTACGCAAAAACAGAGGGAGCAAATTTTTTTTTTTTTTTTTTTTTTTTTTTTTTTTTTTTTTGAGGTGAACGGAGGTGTGTCTGCCTGTCTTGCTGCTCCTAACTCTCCACTCTCTCGGTCAGCTGTTGAGCAGAAAAACGGATCGATAAACAGTTGAAGCTCTCCTCACCAAAGTGACTCCTTGTAAATGGGTACTTAAACTTTTTTTTTTTTTTTTTTTTTTCCCCCCCCCTCTTCTTTCTTCTGGTGGGGTGAGATGGAGGAAGCCGAAACGGGCTAGGTGTTTTAAAGGGAGAAAATGAAAACTGTGCCTCCTAATGTCCTGTCTAAGTGGTTCTACGTGTCTCTGAAGCGTGAAGTGCTCTGTAACCCTAACAAAACGACTGAATCACTGTGTTCCTGTGACTTTGTACCGGGGGGAAAAAAAAAAAGTCTCTCCCCTGTTTGTCGCTATCTCTACCCCCATACTGCCCACGCGGAAGTGCGAAGGCCAAAATGGAGGCCGTCTATAGATAAATGAAATAATTGCGTGAAGAGCAGTTTTTATCTACGCTACTGCCCTCCCAGTTTTCAAGCATTGAAAATTCCAAAGAGTTGCTGTACTGGTGCTCGGTTCAATATCCGACTGAATCCGTGCTGGATATTGCATTTGAAGGGAATATACAAAGCAGAGCCTTGACCTGCCTTGTCTGTATGGCGTTGATGCTTTAATCGACATCCCATGAAAGGTCTCTTCCTCCAACGAATAAAAGGCTTTGGAAGCCAAAATGTTACCGATTTGACGTCATGTTTCCAAGAACCGATAACTGGGCCCCCTCAGGCCAGTCGTTTGTGATCCAGTGGCCCTCATCTTTTAAACGACTCTATTCATTTGCAAGCAGGAATACCAGGTTAACACTAACTAGTCATTTGGTAGATATTGTTATGGAAAGCCGTGAACTGTGGGTTTTATTTGTTTTTTTTTATTTATTGGTCCAACCAATGTATAATTGTTTTCTGTTCTTGTATTATGATAATGAAATCAAGAAAAACTATTTCCGACTTCTTCTTTTTTTTGTTGTGTGTGTGTGTGTGTGTGTGTGTGTGTGTGTGAAAACGAATTGTCTCATTCTTTGCCTTAAACCTTAAATGAATCAAGTCCCTTTAGAATTCTGCGTCATTAATGCTTACGTTTCCTCAGAACCACTGCATATCCTACTTGTCTGTCTGCACGGTACCCTCATCATACAAAGTGGGAGCTCAAACAATGTGGGTGCTATGCACACAGTTTGCGTAGTACCCACATTACAACCAAAAATAAATAAAAGTCTGCTTTCCTCTCTGCTATGACTGTTGAGCGACGCAAAGTCAGTGGCTTGCTCGAGTCGACATTAGTATCTCTTCGACTGGCTATGAACAAAATGATTTCCCCTTGAGCTTCCTCTAAATCCCCCTGTAGAACTGTGCAAATGATAATAACAGAAACAGAACTTGAAACACTTATACCACGAAGCCGTGGAATTAAAAATAGAAATAGAAAATACTACATTTGGATATTTGACGGAGCTTCAGATCCTGGAAACGTAGTATTTTATTTTGTATTTTTCCAGTGAGGCTTGTAAGGTTGCCAACACTAAATTCTCCATCACATTTTTGTTTTTTTACCCCGTCAAAGTCTCTTGGGGCCGGAGGGGAACACGAGAACACGGTGTTTGTCCCGGGCACCGTGGAGATAAAAGCTACAGATAACTATGCCATTCTGACTTTGAAATCACGTTGAGGAAAGGGGGCCCTGCCAATGTGGGAAACGGTACGAGAAATCAAATGACATTGTTGCCGTCACGGAGCGGGTGTCACAGAAGTCAAGCGCTCTGTAGCGATGATGAAAAGGGTGGGGGCGGGCGGTGGATCTTTGTTTCAGCTCAAAAGTCGTCTCCTGGTTTCCCCCTGCAAGCTCTGGAATATTGACATGAGAGGAGGATCACAGCGTTGCTCTTGCGCAGTACAGTATGTATCCCCTGACCCTTCTCGCTGTGCTGTTGCATGACCACCACACCCCCGTTGCAATGGAATTCCCAGGCGATATTGTCAGAATTGAACGTGACGACGACTGAGATATTGAGATATTTTTTGTTTTTACAATTTTTTTTTTTTAAACTGCCCCCGAACAGGAACAGTGGGCTCTTTTGAGTTTTCTAGAAACCCTCTGCCCGGTTACCCGCATCGAGCATTGTGGCCTCGCTACCTCTGGGGGCTGTCAAGTTAACACATGAACCAGTTTAAAGTTTCAACACATTTTGTTTTAACATGGGGGCGGGGGTTTACCGACAGTAGACTGTGGGAACTCTAACGCGCTATACTGTATCCAACACGGCCATGGGCTTTTCCTTTATGTGACCGTCAGTAAGTTATTGTGTAACTTGACCTCGAAGCTCAAAAATTGTTGGCCTAGCGTATAACGGTCGCTGAATTATTTAATGGGCTGGGTGATAAAATACTTCTTAAATGTCACATTCTCCGGCCGTTTGTAGCTGCAGTGCGCTGACTGATAAATATCCAACCTTCTGGTTAGTGTATCCCCGCTACCTTACCATTGCAAACTTCACTGTTTTGCCGTGCCCTGCTACGCCTTTATTTCTGCCTCCGTCAACGGGGAGTGTTCTGGACAATCCTCCCTGAGAGGCCTGCTTGATGTCATGCATTGTTGTACAGCAGTTGTATGAGACCACGCAATAAAACATTTTTTGTTTTCTGTCTCCCCCCTCCTCCCCCTCCCTTCTTTTCTTCTTTTCTGACCCACGGACACATTCTTTCCCTCCGGACCACCTGCCTCCAAACCTTACCTTTTGCCCCGCCACTTCTCCTTCCTGTATCACCTCTCCCTCCCTCCACATTTCACTGCGTCTTCACTCGACCTCTCTGTTCTAACTCACTCTTCCTTCCATCTGTGTCTTCGCCATTGTTCCAAACCTCTCCCTGTGTCCTCTTACCTGCTTCTGCGACCAGACGTGCGACTGCGCGTGCGGGCCGAATACCTGGAGCACGAGTCGGTGCTGCGCGGCGGCGTCTCCTCGGACAAGCAGCAGCCGCTGGAGCGGCAGTTTGAGCTTTTCAGCCGGGCCAACTCTCTGCTCCGGGCCAGGGACCTGGGCTCCATCGTCTGCGACATCAAGTTCACCAAGCTGGACAACCTGGAGGCCTTCTGGGCGGACTACCTGAGCGGGGCCCTGCTGGAGGCCCTGAAGGGGGTCTTCATCACGGACTCTCTGAGGATGGCGGCGGGCGCGGAGGGCGTCCGGCTGCTGATAAGCGTGGACCAGGATGACTACGAGGAGGGCCGCAGGGTCCTGGGAGCGAGGAGAAAGAGGACGTCTATCAACGGTGGGCAGGCACTCAAGGCAGGCTAGGCTCATGTGGCTCTGTGAGGTTTGCTCTTAAGGTTGAAGCCTGGGTGTGTGCGCATTTCGGCCCTGTGCTTAAACTGCAACTTGGACGCAGCTGAAATTGTGAGACTGCACCTTTTTAAAATAACCTTTGTGCTTGTCATGCAATATTATTTCTTTCCACCAGATGGCAGACACTGCAATACCTTGTTACAGAGTGCCCGACCAGTCATCGTAGCGAGAAAAGTAATTCACACGAGGCAAGAGTGATTTATTTCCTTTATTTATCCACAGGTTCTGCTTCATAAGACACTGTGGGGGGAAAAAAACCCAAAGGATCAGCAAGTTGAAGAAACCTCCTAGAGATAATGATAGGATCCTGAGTGACACAAGACGAGCTGTGCTGCGAGTCTTGGCAAACTACAGGTGATCACAGACTGACATGCAAAACACTGAGTGCCAAAACATCCACAGCCCTAACCAGCAGTATGTGTGTTATCTAACCAACTTGTAGTGTATCCAGGTGCCGACGGAATACTTAAAAGATATTCTCAAGAACAGATGAGAGAGGGCTCCAAAGGGAGTTTGACCACGATGAGATTTTGCTTGGGTTTGCATTGAAATGTTGGAAATTGAAATGTTCAAGGGCTTATATACCTCTCAAACCGTCTAAAATGACAAAAACAGCCAAGAAAAGAATAATTTACTAAGTTAATGTTTTTTTATTTTTATTTTTTTGTCATTATTGGAGTTGGGAGGTGGAAACTGGCTTTGACTCTTAACTTTGATTTTCCTGAGCCCACCTCGCACACGCACACTGCCAGTTAAACCCAGGTGCTCCCATTTCTGTGTGCCACGATAACCCAACTCGTGATTTCTGCGGCCGGGGCCGACATGGCAGGTGCCAGCAGATGACAGCGGTGATTAGGGCTGGGCCTCAGTGGACCATGAAAGATTCATCATCACAATCTTGTCAACAGCCAACCGGGATAACAAAGCAACGGCCCGGGTGTCCGGCTGGGCCTCGGAGAGTGGAGTCCGGGACGGTGCGCGGGTCAATAGAAGTGATGTTTGAGAGATCAAAATCAAAAGTGCACATCCTGGCCGCGCTCAGCTATTATATGTAGGCCCGGTAGAGTGGCTCACAGGCAGCTGTCTAGTCGTCCTGCTGGAACTAATACCGGGACTTCACTCATAGAGTTGGATCAATAGGACCCCATCACTCTAATTCCCTTCATACAAGCAAGACTTACGCACCGACTCCTCGCTGCTGTCTGAAGCACAGGACCAGGCACAAACCGCTACAGGGGCAAGGGACATTACCTCATGTAAAGATTTGTGTTTTGTTTTTGTTTTGTTTGGAATATAGTTTATTAAAGCGTCTTTGTACTGTTTTATAGGTAAAAATGTAAAAAAAATAAAATAAATGCTGAGGGAAAATCTTTTGTTTATGTATACGGATATTTACTTTTGGCATGGCTTGTATCTTTTTGTGGAAATCTTAATATATTAGAAATGATTTCTGGTGAAAAATAAATCTAGTGTTGGAAAACTGTGTTCTTTTGTTTTATTATGAATAACTAAACTCCTTTGTGATTGAATGACATTTCGGCATTAAAACTACGTTGGACTTTCATGTTTAATTAAATACAAATTGGAGCAACAATTCTGTGATCGTGCCAATTATGAGGTATGAAGGAAGGCTTTAAAACACATTCACGCAATCCCCTAAGCTTACAAAAATATTACTAAATAATTCCCCTTCTCAAAGAACATGGCACGTTATCGACTAATCGTAGTTTTCACATGACTAGAAAATTGGTGTGATGGTGGCAAATGTAATCTTAATGAAAATCAAGAAATCCAAAGTCAAATCACAGACCACTCGACAATTCATTCTATTAATATTTGCTCAAATTTTTTTTTGTGTCAAGACTTATTCTGATACGATGAGGTCTTTCATACGAAATACATAAAAGCAGCATAATGTTGAACCACATTAGGAACATCATTTATTTTGGTTTCGGTTGAAAAGACAAGTTGAAGACAGCGGCGTTTCAGCCCTGCTGTCAACATAAACCTACCGCCAATCAAGTTTTTCAACAAGGATTTTAGGGATAAGCACAAAGCCATTGACTGGACATGAGCACCTCCAACCACCTCATTAAGCCACATCTAGTGGTCGTCGCAAAGCTCTGGAATAGAAAAAAAAAGGATGAAGGTAATCCCCTAGACAAGTAGGGAAGGCATCTAACACTTCTGCATCACAACCTGCTGAGTGGCACACAAAGAGATACACGGTGCAGGGGAAAGCTACCGCTGTTATTCAGTGGAAATCCCTTCCACTTATTCCACAAGAAGGATTGGAAGAGAATGCATCAGGAGGGGAAGTCAGAGGAATAACAACACATGGGAGAGACCTGCTTACTCACGTTCAAGGGGTATACATTTTTTTTTTTTTTACAATATATTCAGTTTTGACCTTACCACTGTTCATTTTTCTATTGGGCAATAATAACTTTAGTGCAGTAATCACTTTGTCTTTTGTAGTCCTTTAATTAGCCCAGTTAAAGGGGCTGTAAGAGAGGAGCCAACTCCACATTTATCCCTTTTTGTTTTATTAAGGACGTGTGTTCATTGACCTTTCTTTATCAATATAGTATCAGTTTTAATTGCATATTTTTGCTTAGCACACACTGTATATAAACTATACACTGCATATGAACTATATTTATAAGTATAACTTATAAATATGATAATGATATAATATAATTATACTTACAGTTATAACTATAATTATATCTAGTAACTAATAATCTGTACATCTGGTCATGAAATAGATTTCACACAGACCTTTTTGGGCCATTGCATACTATTAATGCGATGGATATCATTTAAAATCATTCGTAGGAAATTGCACAGAATTTTTTTTCAAGTCACATGACTTTCTATATTTTATGAATAATTTCATAATGACATTTTAAATATTAATTTCTAAAGAATATAAATCTGCAAATGAGGATGTTTTCAATTTTCACTGTGTTTCTTATGGACAGGGCAAAATGTTAGGAAAACATTTTTTCTTAATCAACAAATCAACAATTTATGTTTGAAAATGTCAAGAATGTGTTGGATTAATTTTAGATACAGGCTTTTAGCAAAATTTAGGACAGACATTTTATTTCAAATGGTAAATTTTAAATGAATATTATTAATGTTTATTATAGTATTTCATTTCATGCATTCCAACTATTTGTACCAGAAAGCATTGTTTTTTAAATCATATTCCATGTTTTCTTGTATGTTTGTTAATATATTGATACTGCATCATTTTGAATCAATTGGTTAAAATATGCCACTAATATGTTCTCGCATTAACAACTCTATCTTGTAGAACAAGCAATAATCTAAATTCAATCTCACTAAATTTCTAACAAATTGAATCTTCGCTATCAAATTTTGAGAGGTTTACTCAGGAGTTTTGTTCTGAATGAATAAAACGTCCACTGTGTTGAACTGTGCGTGGCTTACTTTGCATTATGGTAAAAGCCAATTATTGATTAATATGTAAATGTCATATGGCCAAAGTAATACGCTAATAACCTACAAACTGCGCTGATGCTATACAACCCAGGTAATTTTCTGTGTGGCCAGTACATCCCTCTTTGACAGTGGTTACCCCTAACAACCTTGTCACCATGACAACACAGACACCACATTAGCTGCATTCTGACCGCGCCCACTGTTTACAGTTCCGCAGTATTCGTAAACGTAGTTCATTATTGACTTTCCATCATGGAGAACAATAAGGGGGACGGTCCTCTGGGGAGAAATCTGATGGGGCCATTTGAGCACTGTTCAGAGCACGCCTTGTTTGATGGTCAGCTAAATTGCCTTGGGCTTGCTTTGGGGATGGCTGAGATTTTTTGAAAGCCAGGTTCACTCCACACCAAGCCTTGAAGCAAGACCAGCGACGCCCACAGGGAGACCTTGGCAATCTGTCTCACAACTCTGCAGAAACTTGGAGGGCCAACTGCAAGAATTCTCCAACGTTCCCCCTCTGAACGATGACTTTTTTTCTGAGAGGACCCTTCTACTGTGAAATGCTTTGAATGTGGAGTTTCTCGGTTGCCCCAGCCTCGCAGCTCTGCACCGGTTGATGAGGCGCCATCAAAAGCTCCCTGAATTCTGTCGACTCCGGTCTCAGCTTTTTCTTCCCCGGAGCCGAAGGGGGCCTCCGCCTCCCATGGGTGCGCAACTGCTGCGGGTCCCCTCCGTTCCCGAAGCGTTCAGCTGCGCGCCACCGTGAGGCAACAGCTCGCCTGAAACACCCAGGGAGGCTCTACGGCACCCCCCCCCGCTGTTTCCAGCCCATTGATATTTCCTCAGCCCCCCGCGGTCGGTCTGCAGTTCCCGACGTGAGCCTGAGGAGCCCGGACGCTGCTGCTTCAGTCTTCACGGGCGGACACCAATCACCTGCTGCCTGCTGGCACACCACCTTCTCCCTCACCTCCACAACGCAGCTCTTCCATGAAAGATGGCCCTTCCGCGGATCTTTCAATTTGTCTGGGTGCTGACGGATCAAAATCAACCCCACCCCCACCATCGCCATCGCCATCCGAGGCGGCCATCCCCGCTGCGGCGGAGGAAGCTGTGGCTGGAGTGTGGCTGTGTCTTCCACCCGTGACGCCGTCTATGATCCCGCAGGCTGGAGCGATCTCCAGCAGGGCCCGGCTTGTGACCCCTCGGGGGCTATCGTTGCCTCCCTCCGCCCGCCTGGGGCCTCTCCACCCTCCTCCGGACTCTCCCCGCCGCAGCCAATCGGCTCGGTGGACGCCCCGCGGATCTGCATCCAGGTCAAGGATTCCGCACGCGGGGGTCAAAGGGTCCCGTTGCCATGGCGACCGTGTGCCGGGACGGGATGGTGACATTGTGGCGGCGGCGGCGGAGCCTCAGTTGTCATGCAGTCCTGCTGGGGACCAGGCAGCCCAGTGGAGGGGAAGAGGAAGAGGAAGAGGAGGCAGGAGAGAGAAGGACGCTGTTCGTTCTTTGCTCGTTTATCATCGCATCAAACTAATGAAATAAAAACGAAGCTTCATGTTAAATGGACAAACCGTTGGTTGAGAACAGTGTTTTCAGTTGCTTTTATTTGGAATGGCCAAAAATCATTATTTTCCAATACCGATTCTCAAAGTAGTAGTATTGTTTTTTAATGTATTGATCCTAATTGTTGTTGCAATTTGTTATTCAACCCCCTATGTCTACTTACATTAAATTATTAAACAGTGATATTATGTTGTATAGATAATAACAGATCGGGAGCTGTTGTATTGTATCGTAATTTGTGTTGGTTGTTTTTTCTGAAGACGTCTCGTCCTATGATGGTCAAATTACAATTAATCCCTTTGGGGAAATTCAGGATCCAGGAAGTCGCGTCTGAAAATTGTGGTTGAGGTGGGGAAAAAAAAAAAAAAAAAAGAGCTAATGCGACGTTGGCTTGTGGAGCGGGACATTGGCCGTCTCCCTCCCATAGACTTTATAAGGGGGCCACTTCCTCTGTCCGCAGGTGTTCCTCACACCTCCTAGATTGGATGGAGACTCGAGTCATCTTGCAGTGTCGGCCGCCTAAATCAATCCACTATTGAAACGTGTCATTTAAAGCTGATAGACACTATAGCTCCTCTGGGGCCCGACGTTATTATCTGTACCTGCAGCACACGGTGCGTTACGTCGATGGAGGGGGTGGGATTCTAAGGCTTGTGCTGACAAAAGAAAATTTGATTAGCTGAGCTTTCTCAAAAATCTTGATGTCTGGACACACACACACACACACACACACACACACACACACACACACACACACACCACTTCACAGTTGAGAGCTGTACAGCTGGAAGTGCCAGTCATGCCACTTCTAAAATAAAAGAAAAATAAACAGAAGAGGTTATATTGTTCTCCTATCGGTATCAGAGCATCAGATTTAGTTTTTTGTGAAATAAATGACATTTAATTGGCAAGCTATGAAGCCCATTCAGCTATTTTTAAACCTGTGCTCAAGGCGTGTCGAATAAAAACCTGTCAGTTTGCTGGAAAGCGTGATACAACGTGAAGTGCAGGGTCATTCTGTTGAGGGACAGATTCTCAACAACGATTTTCACCAGTTTAGGGGCCTGGCATATTCAACAAGCAATTTCCATGGTTGAAAGAGTGGCTACTTGAAAGATAAAGAAAAAGCAAAAGCAAAGCCACCTTCATATTATTCAAATTGTCTCAATCAATTTCCAAAAAAACTTAAAATGAATATGTTTCACATTAATACAATAATATTTTTTTAATAATAATAATAATAATAATAATATTAATAATAATTAAATTCTTGAAAACACGCTCCTTCTGCATCGTCACATGGTTGAAATGAATGTAGGGACAGTTCATTGCTAACCTTCAAGTTTATGCAAAGGCCAATCTGCATGGATATGTGGGCCGGATTTGGCCTGCGGGCCTGGTCTGTAGTGGATGTTTTCCCCCAAAAACCGTCACTTCTATCGCAGCCTATCTCAGTGGAATCAAACAATTAATCAAGACCATACACGCCACGCTTAACCTATAAACAAAGACAATCTTGTCGTGCCGGTAGACAGAATGTTTTCGGGTCACATGCACTGCAGCGACAGTGGGTTTATATCACTTTGGATATTCAACAGCACAATCCTTTTTTCCTCATTGGACCTTTGAAAAACTCATTTTATAATGAAAGTCAGTGCATTTGTGTAATGGATGTGTTTAATCTGCAGATTTGTTTCACAATTGCTTATATTCTACCCGGTGTAGAGCAGACCAGACTGTGTTTTTTATGTCCTGCAGGTGGCAGCATATAAATGAATAGTCAGCCTGTAAGAGGCCTCATATTCAAAACAGGCTCTCGGATGAAGGCCTTCGTGGAAACTTCGAACAGGTTATTCCTTGCAGCTGTGTCGTGAAGGTGTAGGAGATTTAAAAAAAAAAAATAATAGTGAAGAAATTTCAAGCCGATAAATTACCTTCCTGTTTTTTTTTTTTCATTTGGTTTTATAGTAGGCATCTCAACCGTAAGGAATATACATTATAAATACGTATTTTCCCCACTCTGAAACAAATACATATATATATATATATATATATATTGTTGTTGTTAGGTTCTCCTTCATCGTGCACGCGCCTCTTTCTCCTCAGCACCACCATAACCTCCACATCACCATGGAAACCAAAGAGCGAGAGATACACGTCGAAAGTGAGAGATGGAGAGAAAAGGTAGCGAGGGGGGGACAACGAGGGACACTGGGGGGAGAGAGAGCGGGGGAGAGACGTAGAGTTAGAGGTGGGCTGGGAGATCGAAGGGAACGTTATATTATACACTATGTTAAAATGTTATATTTTCATTACGGATGTTGCAATGTTATATAGCACTATATCTGCTTATGAATTTAAAATCCATCCGATGTCCATCACAGTAAACTACGTGTGATTGTCAAGTGTGTTATCAAACCCAAAACTTCAGTGAAAATAAACCGTATGCGCGTTTTAAACAGAATTTTAGATCACATCTTGTTATCAGAGAACACAAGTAGAGATGTCTTCATTTTAACCCTTTATGCGGGAGTGTGTCACTCACCGTGGATAGGGGGGCAGCCCGAGCCCCAGCCCCAGCCCCAGCCCCAGCCCCCCAAAAAGCTGCCCCCTCACCTCTAACCCCCCCCCCCCCCCCCCCCCCGGTTTAATTCTGAGCTCCCCCACCCTGCCTGGACCCCCCACCCCCCCGCCACACACACACACACACACACACAAACACACACACACCCACCCACCCCCCTCTTAAGTCCGTCCTCTCTTTTTACTGGCCCCCTTACACGCACCTCTGCCTCCCCACACCTCTCCCCCATCCCTGCTCTCCATCCCTCTGTGTCTGTCCACACAGGCTGCTCGCATGGCGGGGATGGAGACGGTCACCGATGGAAGCACTGGTAAATTTTCCACATCCAAAAAATAAAAGTGTCTGTAGAAGCTTCATTCATCGATGACGTATTGACGGTGCACCCCGGGTGCCTCCCGCCGTTCACCTGTCTTTTCAGCTCTCTTACTACATCATTCCCTTTTTTCCCTTTCTTAATGATCTTTCTGTTTCTGTGTCAGTTCACAAGCCGAAAGATCTCTGTCCAATTTCAAGGGAGCCTGCACTTCTCTCCTGCCAGCGTCCCGGGGAAACGCGTGCGCGCGTGCGTGTGAGTGTGTACGCGCGCGCGTGTGTGTGTGTGTGTGTGTGTGTGTGTGTGTGTGTGTGTGTGTGTGTGTGTGTGTGTGCGCGCGCGCGCGCCCGCGTGTGATGTGTGTGTGCGAGAGAGAAACGGGCAGAGAAATATCGGTCCTAATGATTTCTTATGCGCGGGGCAGGGCTTTTCTTTTTTTATTGATTAGAAAGGAATTAATTCATAGGGGCAACCCTCCAGCCGCTGCGTTGCGCTCTCTCTCTCTCTCTCCCTGTCTCTCCCTGTCTCTCTCTCTCTCTCTCTCTCTCTCTTCCCGGCTCCCGCTCTCGCTCTTTCCTCCCTTGCTCCTTTGCTCTGTGCGCGCTACATTTCTGCCGGAGAATCGCGGGAATATTTGATTTTGAATGCGCTCCACATTATGCACGCGTGCGGGGGCGCGCGGTGCGCAGGTCTGCGCTGTTGCGCACCGTTCGTCCCGCAGACGAGCTTGTCGGGGTGCTGTGCAATGGCCGGTTTCAATCTATTTATGTGTTTGCATGTCACAAAAAAAAAAAAAAAAGGCTGAATTTCGGACGGTGTTGTGGAGGTTCTCCCGCATGTTTTTGGATGGATGCGGGTCACGGTCGAGGCTTTGGACGGGACTGTCAAAAGCGAAGTGAATCCTCCAGAATCGACGCCCTGATCTGATCGTTAATTGTGCGGTGCGTGGCCCTGGGATTTTGGGGAAACGTCCGATTAACACGGGGAGTGGGCGGGGCGTTGGAAACGACCCGCGTCTTAATTGACACGTTGTGCCTGCGCGTCGGGGCTTTGGAGCCACTTGAACGGTGAAATTTCCAATCAATACGATCGATATGTGTCCGTGGGTTTCCTGGCGGCTGCTGGTAATAGCTGTGCAGTGGATAACAGTACGCGCAGCGGCCCACGCACGCACGGTGAGCGCTGATACGCCGCCGAAGGGAAATCGATGGACAGACTGAGTTAATTATGAGAAAATCAATTAAGAGGAGGTGAGGTGAGGTGGGGGGTCCACGCTTTATAAGGCAGAGCGCTTCTCAACCTGAACCAGTGGAGGAGAGGAGAGGAGCGAGCACGGGTCTCCCCTCACCCGCTTCTCTTCTCTCCTCACCCCGCTTCCCTCCCCTCCTCATCCCGCTTCTCCTCTCTCCTCTTCCTCAACCCGCTTCTGCCCTCTTCTCACCCCGCTTCCCTCCCCTCCTCACCCCACGTCTCCTCTCTCCTCAGCCCGCTTCCCTCCTCTCCTCGCTCCGCTTCTCCATCCCTCCTCACCCCGCTCCCCTCGCCCCGCTTCTCCGTCTCTCCTCACGCCGCTTCTCCTCTCTCCTCACCCCGCTCCCCTCCTCTCCTTATCCCGCCTCTCCATCTCTCGTGACTCCGCTTCTCCATCTCTCCCCAGCCCGCTTCCCTCCTCTCCCTATCCCGCCTCTCCATCTCTCCTCACCCCGCTTCCCCTCGCTGCTCACCCCGCTCCCCTCCTCTCCTTATCCACGGCGTATTTCGCGGTCCTGTCTTGAAGATGTTGCGATTGTTTCTATTTGTTGCGTCTATTTCCAACAGACCATGGTCAGCATCAGCACCACCCAGCATGCAGAGCCCAATTAGTTCAGCCCGCATCCTCCATTCGTTTTGTAAAGGGGTTGTAGTGAGAGAAAAATAATAATTTTGACAACTTCAACTTTGTTGTTGTCTGCGTTTGTGTGTTTGAGGGGTCACGCCTTATTCACCACGTGCTCAGTCATGTACATGTGGAAGTGTTATAGTTGACCAAAGCAGTTTCCCCTTTCAAGCCTAGCTCTGTTCGGTCAAAACACTTTTGGAATATTTACCAGACCCGAATGAGTTTCCATGAAAACAGACGCTGCAATTTAAATGATAAAGATCAAAAACTCTCTTTGTTTCCCTGGCCTGAGGTTATTCCACACACGAATGTGTGACGGCATTAGTTCAGAATTGAAGTGTAAGGAAATGATCCCTCAATTTGATGACATCTAAAGAAATGGCTACAGGCGTATTAAATAATACAAATAATAAGGTGAATGATACTTAAAATTTGATATTCTTTACCAAACGTTTTATTTCTCAAAAATGTATCATGTATTTAAAGCCTATTTTGAAATATGAAAGCTGTCGCGTGTGTGTGTCTGAGAGAGAGAGAGAGAGAGAGAGAGAGAGAGAGAGAGAGAGCGTGCGCGCGAGTGTGTGTGTGTGTTTGTGTGTGTGTGCGTGTGTGTGTGTGTGTGTGTGTGTGTGGTGTTAAGAGGTTAATAGAAATTAGTCCAAGTTTGAATTGTTTACCATCATCATATTTTACACAATTTGCCTTCAAATGGGGCTAAAAATAATCTATGAAATATTGTATTTCCTGATGATCCCACTTATTTTGCTCGTATTTTTTTGTTGGTTTGCATTTTTGTTTGATCTGTAGTTCGAGGTTGATTTCAAGATTTTAACCCAATTTCACTGTACTCTGCTGCTATCGAACGGCAAAAGCCAAAAGCCAAGTTGTAGATTGAACGAATTACCATAACTCGTTTTAATAATAATAATAATATAATTATCAGACAAAAATCACCATGACCAATAGGAGCGTATACGCTAAAATAATCAAATATCTCAACTCCATAAGATGGCGTTTAAAATATATATTTTGCATATTAATAATTTAGGACTATAGAATAAGCTTTTGGTGCATTCCATAAAACACTGTTTTATTTCACAGTGCTTGTGTTTTGAGTTGGAAGTTAATTTTATAGATATCCTTTGCATATTCATCACCGATAGTAAAATAAAATGACCAGTGTCGCTTATTTTTTGCGGTGGGTGCAGTTGCGCAGTTCCCTATGTGGAATTATCACACAATTACAATTACTGTAAAACCCCGCATACACGATATATATATATATATATATATTTATATATTTATTTATTCATTTATTTATTTATTTATTAATAACAGATACATATTGATAACCCCACGAAATTTGTGGTCGATGTTTTTTTTGTTTTGTTTTGTTTTTGTTTTTGTTGTTTTCATGAATTATTCTCCAATTCGCCCATTTTGCATATAAGCAATTTTCCATCAAAATTGTTGAAAGGACTGTTTCCAAAATCAAACGGATATATTCGGATATACCAAAAAATATAATATAGGCTATAAAATCCCCCCAAAATATATAGGCTTTAATCTCGCACTAGTGGATACATTTTGGGAAAACGAGACTAAACTAAAAGGGAAGTTTTTATTTATTTTGTTTTATTGCTTTTCTATTTAAAAAAAAAGACTTATACATTTTGACAAATTTGATTTGACAACTGTAATGTGGATTGTATTTATTTCATTTTATACCATTATCGTTTTAAACAGACTATCTAAAGTTATTTAAATTGACTCATTGAGACGTCAAAGTAAATCGGAGCCTACGTTCAAGCTGGAGAACTGTCTCCTCGGACTTTCTTTTAGACCTTAAACGCATCTTCACCAACACGGTTCAAAACGCGCTATCCCCGCGTTTAATGCCGAATTTCCATGCTCAGGATCTGCCGACAAGAATGATTACTGTCAAGTTTAGGATTAAAATGAATCCCCAAAATCAATAGCAGAAGTGATCTGGGGATGATCTGCTGCACCTTATCAACTTCAAACAGACCGTATAACCATCCTTTCAATTTTATGCTTTATGTTAAAGGATAGACCTGTAGCCTATAATAAACCTTTTATTGGCTCAATTTTCTGTTATAGGAAAAGGGATCATTCCTATTAGACTCCAGGATAGTATTTTCTGGACATTATTTTGTTGTCGGCTGTTCCCCAATCACTATCAGACACCATGGGCAGGACAAAATTAATCCATTTTCTGTGCACGATTCCAGTCCCACATGGTGTGCAGCTCTCAGTAATGACCCTGAGGTCAAAGGCCGCTCGGCCACTATCACAATTAAGGCGGAAAAATTGCGATTGCACGTCGCGCACATTTTGTAACAAGGCAGGACCAGCAGCGACCCAGTGGACCACAATATATTGTATTGGAAAATATAATTTTAAATGTATTTATATATCATTTATATTTATATATTTCGTCCTTGTAAACGACTGGGTTTTCACATGCCTAAACCCTCTAATACCAGTGTGATGTGCAGTTTTATTTAATGAACTCGTAGCTTAGTTATTGCTTTCATTTAAAATGTTGCTTTCATTTAAAACGCACACACACACACACACACACACACACACACACGTAAATAGATCTCTATATATCCAAAGATATATCTATATATTTAAATATCTATCTATCTCTATATAGATATATAGAGATAGATAGATATTTATAGATATTTGCATTTATGTGTATTTATACTGTATCTATGTGTGTGTGTACATAAAGATGTAGGTAAAGTGTGTGTGTGTGTGTATATATATATATATATATATATATATATATATATAGTTTTGGATGCAAAAGATTGGGGCACCTAAATCTGAATAAGTTAAAATTCTAACAATCTGTGCTTGCCGTTTTGTTGGCTTATCCCTCCTCCTCCAAAAAGCATTTTTCTCCCCGCGTGACACAAATTCATTCATCGGGTTATTGAATCTAATCAATAGGCGCTCACCATCACCACTCCATCGACGAACTGATAAATGGTCGTTGGTTTGTGAATTAGAAAGATTACTATGACAGCGTTTTTCACGATCGGACCCAGTGGCGGCCGCGGCCGCGGCTTGGCCCACGCGGACCGAGCATCGACGAGGGCTTTACCAGCGACGACCAGACTTCAATACGCGACACGAAAGAAGTGATAGATTGGACCAAGATGACCACAATAAAATAGGCCTCTTGTGAGGACGCACATGTCCATTATGTGAGTGTGTCTGTGGATGTGTGGTTGGAATACATCAAGGCCCCGGGGTCAGAGGTCGGCTTCATCCCAGACTGATGACCCCGCAGACTGGCTGACCTCTGGGGGTCTGGCAGCTGGGGGAGGAGGCTGTGTGTGTGTGTGTGTGTGTGCTGGACGGGGGGGACGGGTGTGATTGGAATCCGAGGTAGCAAAATTTAAAAACGCAGAGTGGACAGAAAGAGAGGGGGAAAAAAATGGTGAAATCAGCAGGGAAGAGAGAGGTGATGACTGCAGTGACGTCGAATATATGTTTTGGGGTTCGGCCGGTTTATTTGGGGACTTTATTCTACCTTGATTTCGGAGCTCGGGTCCAGCTTGAAGCACTGAATTAACATCTGACCCCACGGTGTCTGACCCCCCCTGGAAAATTTCCTCAGCCACCGCTACCCCTTCAGATTAGCAAATATGTGCCATCTAGCCTGGACACACACACACACACACACAGACACACACATACATATATACACTAAATCTATAGTATATATATAAAGACCCGTGCAGTACCGTACAATGTACACACAGCCCTCGTGCACCCTGTGGTCTGTCCACCTTCCAATTCCCCAGAGTGACGCCTCAGTGTGTCTCTGCTTGTCACCGTAACGGTCAGCCTGTAATGACTAGTCCTCTTCCCACAGCGGGCCCAGAGAAATACTCCCCCACCACACACACACACAAACACATACACACACACACCCGGACGGACCCTCATCCATTGCCCTTGGCTTGAGGATCGTCCCGCTACCTCGTGTTTGGGCCGGGGCCAAGATCCCAACCTGGTCTGTCCACTTGGTCCAGCCCAGCCTCCACACCAGCCCCCCCCACCGTGACATCGTCTTTGCATGTTCCGTTGACTGGCCACCGGAGCGGTTTACGGTACCTCGACTGCATACGTGCCCCCCTCACCGAGACCCCAGTAAGAATCGAACCCCTAACCCCTGTCAGTTTTAGTGCGCCGCTTCACTCATGACTCCCATAACCCGGCCTCTCATCCCCATCCCCCACCAGCTACCTCCAGGCTATTGTGCTGGATTGATGGCTACTCTGGATGCTAGGTGAGGGGGTCTGCGCGGCGGCCGGTCAGTGTGCGTTGCAGTGCGCGGCCTCTGCCTGTGAGTGTCAGCAGAGAGCAGGCGCTACGTCCGGCTCCATTAGCTTGGCTACCTGTCTTCACTCCGTCTCTGAGCCCGAGCAGGCAGGCAGGGTGGGGTGGGGGCATTCGCCCAGAGGACAGGGAGGACAACAGAGGAAGCAGAAAAATACGTCTTTTTATCCCCGCTGTCTCCATCAAAAGTCCTATTCCAGTGTTTCTCTCTCTCTCTTTCTCCCTCTCTCTTTCTCCCTCTCTCTCTCTCTCTCTCTCTCTCTCTCTCTCTCTCTCTCTCCCCGCCTCCTCCTCCTGTACTCCTCCTCCTCCGCCCTCCTTTCACTTTGTCCTTCTCTCACCCAAAACCCCTAATCCTCCTCCTTCTCCCTCACACTCGTTCCTTAATCCCAAATCTCTCCTTCCCTCTCTGCCAACCCCCTTTTTTCAATTGTTCGGCCTCTACCCCGGCGTTGCCCTCCTCCGCCCACCCTTCGGCTCCTTCTATCACGTCGGAACATGCCACCTCTCAGCATAACCCTTTTACACACTCCAGATGGAGCACTGATAAGGGCGCTGTGATCACTATCATACGTCGCCAAACAGACAACCATGCCCTAAAATTGTGCCTGTTTTATTTCTCGATTAAGATACAGCTGTTGCAGAAATTCCGGATTTCATTTTATGAAAGTAAATTTTATCAAAGTTCAATTTCCCTAACCTTATGTTTTTTTTTTTGTTTTGTTTGTTTTTTCTCTCATATCCACTCATCCTTAATTTAACTTTCTCTGTCTGTAATGCATGTTATATGGTACAGATGATGGCATCATATCATATATATCTTTGCAAATGTATTCGCACTTAAATTCTCAAAACCGCTCGGAAAATGTGCCGTGGTAACACCACGCTGGGCCGTTGTTTTATTTATTTATTTTCTGATCGTCCCCGCAGCGATCTCAAGCTCACACCAATTTTAGTGGCTGCGGCCATTTTGTTGGATGTGATCAATTTTCTGTGATTTGGCCTCGGCTATTTCCACCCCGTCAGTCCTGCTGCCGTATGATGGTTTTCCTGGTGCTGCCGCGCCCCGCGCATTCATGGCTCAACATTTGGGGGTATTTCACAGTGTATTTCACAGCAATTACAAAATTAGAACAATTGAGATACATTTTTATTTTTATTTAGAACGTGTCACATGTTGACAATTTTTTTTTTTTAATCTAGATGTGCAAAATGAGGAAAATATACGCAGCGTTTTGTGTGAGAAAGGGCCAGACTTTTAAGACTTTTTATTGTGAAATTGGAACATTTGTGAGTTTAGCCACACAATGTTTGATAGTGTCCCCCTGCCGCTTCAGCACAGTTCATATTATTCAGACAACAAGAGTGCCTCTGTCACGTTCTACAAAATGGGATATGTTTCCTTAATCTTTCAATGGCTTCAGTGCTGAAAGACTTCATTTTGGCTGAGCAATGAAAGGCTCAAAAACATCAATATGGCTGAGCAGGATAAGAGGAAAGAGCCGTATTCCAAGTCTGTATCGCTTCTCCTCCATATCCTCCTATTTGTATGGTGCAGATATTGGGTCTCAGGCGAGAAATCGGGATTCCGTTCTCTCAGAGTGACCGCATTCGTCTGTCAGAGTGGAATAGGGCTGTTATATGGAACCAATGCATCCAGACTGACCTGGCCTCCTCTGCAATGCCAATTCCCCTTCTCTCTCTCTCTCTCTCTCTCTCTCTCTCTCTCTCTCTCTCTCTCTCTCTCTCTCTCTCTCTCTCCCTCTCACACCATCACCACATTGCCGCAGCGGTGTGGAGGAAGAGGCCTGGATTAGTCCCCAACGTAGAATTATGTTGGTCAAGCCATGACTGCTTCCGTCTCACGCTGGGTCCGAGCATGCTTATATAGTGTGGATAAAAAGAAATAAAAAATAAAATAAAAAGGACGACTACAGAATCCACTCCGATTCGTACGCCTCTCACTTCCATTCTCCCCGTGTGCTTAACGTGTGAAAGGGGATTGCTGAAAGGATGTCAGGGAACGGAGGGAGGGAGAAAGAGATAGTGGAAAGACAGAGCGTTATGCTGCCTGCGTTGCCGGGGCCTGTCACACTACAATGTGCATAGCTGATAACTGATTCCCAAAACATGCACGGGCCAGGGGTTACCCTTTCAAACAGCTTGTAGCTTTGCATGCGATTTAAGGGGCGTTTTTTTATTTTTATGCTGCTGTCCGTGGCCGATCGATTCAACGCCTCTTGCTCCGGTGCCGGAAGATTTTTTTTTTTTGCATGGCGGGGAGGAGGCGTCTCGCCTTGTCTTTCGGAGGGAGATTTGGTTTGTAGAGTTTGATGTATATGGATGCGGCCCGGGGTCTGTACCGGAGTCGGTAACTGTCAGTGCGGAGAGGAGCCGAGTCTTTGCACTACGGAGACTGATCCCACTGATGTACACTTGCCGCCTTTGCCTCCTGCCCCTTCGCCACCGCCCCCCACTCATCCTATTTCCAGCCTTTCATTTTTTTACACAAGGGGAAAATGAGGAAGAGCAAAACCAACATATGAAAACTAAAACATGACAGAGGGGAGGAGGAGGAGGATGAAGAGGAGGAGGGGGCAGGAGGAACAGAGGAAGGAGAGGCAATCTCGGAAAACAAGAGGGCTTTCAAAAGTAAGGGATGAAAGCTAGTCAGGCTGTTATTTTTGAAAAATGATCCTTGTGTACTGCTCCTCTTAAGAGCCAGGTACATATTATTTTATCTTCCTGAGGAGACTCACTGTGGAGTTTTGGCTGAGTGCACCGAGTTTAGGGAAAACCTTGGCAACAGTCTGGCAATTTATTCTCCTTAAACACATTAGAATTACTTTTTTTTTGCTCCCCCTTGGTTTGGTTTGTTTTTTGTAACGGTCCTTTTCATCTGTAAAATGCTGCAGGATTTGTGGCATGGACTTGATTGATAGATATAGATATAGAATAATTTAGCAGTTATCATGACAAATATTTTTTGATAAATGAACATTTATTGTTTATTACAATTCCAAATTTGACCCCCACTATTTAAACCAGTGTTTCTTACTATGTCATATTTATATATCGCTGTTATCTGGCAGATCGCCGCCATGTTACAAGCATTCACACTGACAAATACTCACAGTCTCCTTAATGGAGGCCATTGGCAGCTGGCCGGTGGCTGAAACCTAAATTAGAGAGAGTGAGGCTGGCGTCCACACCGAGCCATTTTGAGTCGCCTCTCTGACCCTTAAAGCCCGGAGAGATGAGGATCCAGCCGCGGAGATGAGGCACCTCGTGTGATGTCGGACTGAAAGGCAGGAAGAGGACTCAACCCAAAATGTGCAAAAAATTTTTTTTAACAGACAACAAATTGTGACAAATATATTTGTATACATATATATATAAAAACCTTTATAAATATGTGATACGTATAACCCCATCAATGCTTTTCATAGTGCTAGTGTATTAGCACAAAAAAAGGGGTCAAGGTAAATTAAAAAGGAGAGATTAAAATCAAACAAAAAATGACAAACAAAACAAACCCTCATAGTGCGGTTTGTTTTGATATTTCCTATCACTATTCACTGTTTTACTTGCCTGAATTATTTTGACAAAATAATAGAATTTCATTACATTTTAATATGAATCTATTGAAAAAATAATAAATGTTTGTGGTGTTAAAACATAAGTTGCAAAGACAAAGGGCCATCGGTGCACAAGCTCCTCTATGTACTTTATCCACGTGAAATGTCTCCGCTGTGTCGTCAATACAACCATACACATGTTTGTATTGGAATGTGTGTGGGTGTGTGTGTGTGTGTGTGTGTGTGTGTGTGTGTGTGTGTGTGTGTTGTGTGTGTGTGTGTACGTGTGTGTGTATGTTCAACACGTGTCTCCCATATCAATAGGTTAATAGCTGAGATGTCAGTTTCAGTGACTGGCTGATTAGTTGTGTGTTCACTAATCCACACTGGGGTGGGGAACTATTGGCTTTCTCATTGATTTTGGCGCGGTGAGCAGGCAGAAGATAGAGAGAGGGGAGATCTATTGATTGACCCCAAATTAGCCCCCCCACCACCCACCACCCGCCAACCTGCACTCCCGCTTCCCCGCACTTCTTCGCAGCCTCATCGTTGGGGATCCGGGGCTGACGAGGGCTCAGTCGTATTGGACGCTTTGCCAGTGAACAGAATGCCTCCTTTTTTTATTTTTGGCGTGGGGTGGGGGGGGGGGGGGTCTTGCTGAATTTGGGATTGTTGGTTTGCTGGTGATTGGGCAGCTCGCCATTTGATTGGCTTTGCGGCGGACTCTAGTGCCGTGTGGCGCTTGCCTCTCGCCGTTGAAGAGCAGAGAGTTGGGATTCCTTTGAAGGAGGAAGGGCGGGGTGTTTTTGATCACGAACTCACCAGCCAGTGCTCCAGCGTTTGTTTTACATATTAGACTCAAAATGTCGGCGAAAAATACCCAAATATCAGAAAAAAATATTAATTTTTCAACTCCCGATGATGAAAATGACTCAGGATGTGTTACCGGCCGCCGGAGTGTCCGCGCTCTTTGACTCCCCCCCCCCCCCCCCCCCCCCCCACCCCCGGCTGCCATCTTTTTTCGTCAGCACTTCAAGATCGTCGGCCTGTCGTGTCATATCACCGCTTTTACCGCTCTTTATCTCCATTCCTGTCCCTTGTTCCCTGTCTCTCTCCGCCCCTCTCCCCGATCCATCTTTCCGTCGGCCCGAGCTTTGAGCTTTTTCTCCCGAGCCTTTCCGTCCCATATATCACTCTCTCATCCCTCTCCGTCCGCCTGCCTCTGGTGCTCCTCTCTGGGCTTTCTTTCCCTCCGTCCTCGCACGTCGGCGTCTCCCCACCCCTCTCCTCCCCGGTGTCTGTGTAAGCAAGGGAGAGGAGGTTGTTAAACATTTTTCTTCCCTCTTAATTGTTTTGACTGGGCCGATTGGCATCCCGATTAGGCCCATTGATTTCCTGGTGCTAAGTGCATTGATTTTTAAATTTCTTATTGATCCCCGCTCTAAATCTCCCACACATGCACTTGGACGCAGTCTCCCCTGGTCGCTGGGGGAAGACGGACGGAGAGCGGGATGGAGAGGGAAGGGGAGAGGGTGAGGGAGGGAGGGATAAGGGCCGAAAGAGATAGAGATCGGGATGGGTGAATACGCTGATCAGTGACGGTTAAGTCACTTAACGGGAGGAGGGGCGAGAATTGTGTGAAAATGTGAAAAGTCACAATACAGATACGGATGCATGGACGGCATGGACACCTTCCAAAGTTAGAATACTAAACAGCCTGGCGGCGAGCTGTTTGGTTGTGTCCGTGACTGAGACGTGAGTCAACGCGTGAACAGAGGTTTATGAGCAGCAGAGAGACAGCGGAAATGTCAGAGATGGAATGGGGTGTTTTGTTTTTTCGCTGGCCATTTCAAATGGTCTGCAGAGCCCATCTGTGTGTGTGTGTGTGTATGTGTGTGTGTGTGTGTGTGTGTGTGTGTGTGTGTGTGTGTGTGTGTGCGTGCGTGCATGTGCGTGCGCGTGTGTGTGTCTGTGTGTGTGTGTGTGTGATATTTGTGTTTGTGTTTGTGATATGTTCTGGCTTATGACTCCGTTAGGCTGCAGAGGGCTGCTGCTGGACTCTGAATCTTACTTGCCCACTGGTGTTTCTCTGAAGGTGGTGGATCTAATTGGCCGCATCCGAGTGTCTGTTTGTGTGGGTGTGCACGCGCGTGTGCGTGTGTGTGTGTATGTGTGTGTGTGCGCGTGTGTGTTAGTGTGTGTGTGTGTGTGCGCGTGTTTGTGTGTGTCTGTGTGTGTGTGCGCATGTATGTGTGTGTGTGTGTGCGCACCAAATCTGTGCCCATTAGTTAACCGTTTTTTCCCGTGCAAAACATGTTTGTGTGTCCATGTGTGGGTTTGTGTGTGTGTGTGTGTGTCTCTTCGTGTTCATACGTGCGAGTTCTTCTGCATGTGTGTGCGTATGTGTGTGTTTGTGTGTTTGTGTGCACATTTGACCTTTTCTTGGCATTAGTGTTGAGGCTCAAATTCAGACATTCAGTTGATAGCATTTTCTTTTTATAGCCTCTGTACTTGACCAAATTGTGCTAACCTTTCCTGAAGTCATTTACTGTTTTTCTTTCTCACTGTGCGGTTGAGCATCTGGTGCAACATACAATATATGAGCCACATGTAACATTACTATGTTTCAATTACAATTTAGTCTCTCCGTGGCTCCACTTAAGATAAGTGCTTTCAAATGGCAAGCAGTGGAAAAAAAAATAAACCATTGTCAGAAAAGTATGTGGAGAAAAACCCCCCCGACATAATATCATCCAATTGACAAAGATGATGTAAGGCCAGGAAGAAAGAAATACGAGGTTTTATGAGCACAGTATTATGGTGTTGGGGGAAATGATGATGATGATGAGACAGAGGAGGAGAATGACGAAGATCATCTGAAAGGGCCACTGCTAGAATTCTCCTTTTTTTTTCTGTTTTTTTCTTTTGTTTAATTTGACATTTTGGCCATTTTACTGTCCACAGTTTGGATAGCGCTGTTGATATTGTTTCAGTGCGGGTGTTGTGCTGGAGAGGCAATGAGTGCTGGAGTGTTTAAAATGCATATGGTGTGGAAAGCTGCTGTTTGCTTTGCTGTGATGGGGCCTGTGTTTGCTCTGATGATAGGAATGGCCTTACAGCATGCAGACACTCTTGCACGCACACACACTTACACGCATGCATGCACACACACAAACACACACACACACACCCACACACACGTTTATTAAAAAAAAAATGATCAAGAAATACATGTGGGTTTACACACATTTACATGTACACAAGAGACCACACACATGCAAATTCTCTCTCTCTCTCTCTCTCTCTCTCTCTCTCTCACACACACACACACACACACGCACACACACACACACACACACACACCTGTATGCAGAAACTAAAACATCCCTGACTTGTTGTGACAATTCAGTTCCTTCATACACACACTCACACACACTACAATTACACATACACAAACAAACGATGCACATGCACAAACAGCATGACAGTTAAACACTCGCACAACGTGGACATTACTCACTCACAGACATTCACACACACACACGCACACACACACACACACACACACACACACACACACACACACACACACACACACACACATTTATACTAAAATTTATACTACAAGAATGATTACTTTCTTGTACCTAGAACTCACACTTACTAACAATTACAAATTCATATCAATAATAAATAAATGTCATTTTAATAAGCATGTCATACCAAATGTGTACTTTCAATATGTATAAATTAACTGGTTGGTAGTTAAAAATTAGAAGACTTACAGGATATGTCTGAATTATGTTTAAAAAATGAAGAATGGTACAGGCTTATCTACACACCAAAACAGACCTTGTCCTCTTTATTGTGGACACATTTCCTTTCCAATTTGTTTCTTTCAAAGCTACAATTTTTTTTCAATGAACTTTAGTGAACATTCAGGTAAATGAGTGATCAAGGTCATTTCTGACAAATGACAAAATGTATCTCTGTGTGTGTGTGTGTGTGTGTGTGTGTGTGCGCGTGCGCATGTGTACGTGCGTGCGTGCGTGTGTGTGTGTGTGTGTGTGTGTCGCACCCGGATAATTTCCACAATATTGTCTGCAACCCCCCCGGGGACAGATTTTTCTCCCTCTCTCCATCTTCTCCCGTTTGTTTCTATCTCTGTAAAACGCTGGTTGCTTTGCTGAAATACTGCAGCACTTTATCTGCCCTTTTCTCCTCCTTTAGTCCCCCTCACTCCCCTTTTTCTATCCTTTTTCTCTCCCTCACCATCCCTCTCTCTCTCTCTCTCTCCCTCTCCCCCATCCCTCTATAAACACTTGCGCCACTCACCCTATGCCTCCTCCCTTCTCTCCCTCGTTCTCTATCCTCCAGCTTGGGTCTTTGCGTCCTCCCCCCCAGTTTGTTGTCTGGAAGGGGGGTGGGGGGGTGAGGGTGAGTCGGGGGCGTGTGGGGTGGGGTGGGGGTGGGGGTGTGAGGGGTATCAGGAGCGGCCAGGAACCAATGACGTGGGTGCGACATGTAACCGTGGCACAGGAGAGGAAATCAATACATGAAAGGATGAGGAGCACTGGGGTGGATTACCGTCTGGGGCCCCAGCAACTGGAGGGATGGGGAATGGAGCGAGGGAGAGAGGGAGGGAGGGAGGGAGGGAGGGATGGGGCAACCGTAGATAAGGCCTGGGGGGGGTATTGGGTAGGGGTTGAGGGGTGGGGGTGGGGGTGAGGGGTGGGGGGGTGGGGGGGGTTAGAGGCCAGATTGTCCAGTTCCCCCCCCTCCCTCCTGACCAAGCACTGTTTGAATCTTGACCCCTCCCATAGCACTCCCTCTGCTTCTAAATAACATTCAGCGTCGGCAGACAAGCATAGGTGGACCAGTGGCTACTGCACGCACACACACACACACACACGCACACACGCGCACACACACACACACACGCACGCACGCACGCACGCACGCACACACACACACACACACACACACATACACACACACACACACACACACACATACACGCAGGAGTCTCTATAATGTAGAGTGAATACATAGATGGCTCTCCGTCCGTGGTCACAGCCACCGTGCACTAACACTGCTGATAACCCTTACACTATCTGTGTGGGGAATAATCGGCTGATATTACTGGTGTAAATTAAAGAGTCCCAGAGAGAGAAGGAGAGAGCGAGAGAGAGATAGAGAGAGAGCCGGAGAGTGGGAGAGTGCGAGAGTGGGAGTCGGTGTGTGTGCCCATGTGTTGTGTATGTACTGTATATGTGTGTGTGTGTGTGTGTGTGTGTGTGTGTGTGCATGTGTGTGTGTGCATGTGTGTGTGTGCGTGTGTGTGTGTGTGTGTGTGTGGCGGGATTGGCCACCACTGCCACAGACCAGATAATAAATATCTATAATAAATATCATTATTATTGGGCCAATCTCCCCCAATAATGGAGCCTCAGTGAACGATGGCGCGGGGGAATTCAGTTGGATATTGGCAATATATCAGCATTGATTATTGAGAGTGCTGACAGAGAGAGGGAGGCAAAGTTAATAAAAACTAATAAAAAAGACAAGGAATACAGAAAGAACAAGGGCTTTAGATGGATCGTCCGCTTACAGTCTGCAAGAGAGGGAGAGAATGGAAGGTTAGAGGGAGAAAGGAGAGACAAGTGTACAGGCGTAGTGTGTGGGTATGTGTGTGTATGTGTGTGTGTGTGTGTCTCTGTCTGTCTGTCTGTCTGTCTGTCTGTTTGTCCGTCTATCTGTTTTCCTCTGTACATCTGTATGTCTGAGTGGTTCGAAGCCATTTTGAACTTTTGTGGTGAGTTTGCATGCTTTTTGATATGAACAAAGGGTCAAATTCATTGTGAACACATGCACACACACGTGTGCTGTACATCCCTACCCCACACACACCCACGCGCACACACCCACACAAACACACACACATACACACGCACGCACACACGCACACACACACACACACACACACACACACACACACACACACACACACACACACACAAAAACGCACACACATACACACGCACGCACACATTACGAATGCATATGTCCCTCAATTGTTTTACTTATTCTTTTCTTTTACCGCACGTGTGTGTTCCTGTTTGTTAGTGTGTGTGTGCGCTCGGATTGATTGAATCTTGGCTGGATCTGAACTCAGAATGCAAACATTATGGCTACAAGGACATTTACACTGACAAATACAATCAACGCACATATACAGTGCACGCACACACACACACACACACACACACACACACACACACACACACACACACACACACACACAAACACACGCGTGGACTCACACACACGCACATAAAACTACCAAACTTCATAAAAGGCCATGCATCATATCCATATTATCTTGACAAATCTATACATCATGGCAGGGTGTGCGTTTATGTGAATATTGCATCTCGCTGTGTGTTATTGTTCTGTGTGTGAGGAGAGGATATGAAGGCGGCGGCCGGGGTCCTCGCGCTGCTGTGTCGGGTGGAGGCCGGGTGACAGTGAGAGAGCGTTGTCCATTCTAATAGGGCCTTGTTAGGCCGCTGACAGAGCCAGAAACGCCACCGCTGGCTGCTATCGATTCCCGACCGACGGCGTTATTGATGAGCGAGAATTTAATTCAACCAGCTCGTTTGTCAACATGACATCACCATTTAACCACCGCCCGTGACATGGAAGCGAACACACATGGACAGACACGTGCACCCACACACACACGCACACACAGATGCAAAGTTGCGCAAACGGACACACACACACACACACACACGTACGCCGTGAAAGAATGAAATTTCAGCCCCGACCGTGGCGTCGTGGAGCACTCACACACACACACACACACACACACACACACACACACACACACACACACACACACACACACACACACACACACACACACACACACACACACACACAGGTTGAGCTGCTGCTTTACGCTCGGAGGACAGAGTCCTCACGTCCTCCCTGTTTTTTCTTTTTCTTAGAAAAAAAATAATACTTATACCTGTAGCAAAAAGCCCTCATACAATGTCCCCCTGCTGTATTTGATAGCTGCTGGGTGCCCCGCACTGACGACAGCGACGGCTTCTCCCGGCTCTCTTATTTATTATTATTTATTTAGGAACTGTTTAAGTTCGGGAAGGTTACTTGAATCATGTAATATATTTGGACTCCAGCTGCTGAGCCACTTCAACCAAACCCTCTGATGGTAAATGTATTAAGTAAAACGCAGTGTAAGATTAATACTATGTGTACAAAAGGTTTTTTGGGTTTTTTTGCCCCTGAAATCAAATTTTAAAACTTCAGAAAAAAACTGTTTATGTTTTTTATTAGGGAAAAGAGTTTGAAAACAATTATTAGTAAATGAGTATTAGGATATAATGCAAGAGCTAATTACTAAAAAGAGCTTTTCCATTGTACAGGATTTACAATTTCCTAAATTGAAGTTTCATTTTTCAAAATGAAACTGCGTCATTATTTTGAATTATTAAATACTTCAAATCAATTGTTTATATTTTAGAAAAAGAAAAAATAGATCATTATTGCGTCCCCATTAATTTCAAATTCATCAACGTGTTATTATGTTATGAGTTTGATATTTATGTTGGTTTCTTCCATTTTGGAGTCATTTAAAAGGTTCCTTTTTATATCTTCTTTCTCGACACAATTGAAAAAAAAACTTTTTTTAAAAAAGAAAGCAAAGTTTCACTTAAAAAGGAAAGTGCTTTTTGGCAGTGAAGTTCATTGTGACCGATAAATACGTTATTTTAACACAGCAGCTAAGGACGATAATCAGTGTTTTGATTTAAGAATGAATGTATATTTGTAAAACAATGACTCAGTGGGTATTTTTTTTTTCCGGAGAAAATTGAAATATGGAATACTCCATACTCCACAGCCAAAATCCCCAAACTTAATTACTTACATCCAGTGTAAAATATTACACCAATTACAGGGTTTTCCCCTCTAAGACAGACAAAGGCAAAGGGAGCATTTTTTACAATAAAATGGAGGAAAGACAGAGCCTAGAAACAATAGAAGTAGATATACTGTATATCTCTGTATGGACTGGGAGGCTTGATAGATAGGGAGGTGGACAATCAGGGCCGTTTGGGCCCCCGGTGAGAGCAGTCCAGCATGGCTTATTGGCTAGAGCCCCCCACCCCCCAGGGAGTGCTCTCTCCCCCGGCCCCGAGGGCCCCATAAGGTCCCCGGGGAGCATGGCTTTCGGAGCCGACTCCCAACAGGGCTCCTATAGGCACCTAGCTAGACACACACTAAAGGGCCAGTCCGCTGAATGTGCGTAGGTGCTCAGACCCAGACAGATTGACTGACTGAATTTTTTGAATTTTAGGAGGGAAGATTTTGGGGTGCAGTGTGCCGTTTTGTGAATCGCTTGTGTGTCATGTTTTGGATCAAGCATTGCACAAACACAAAGCATCTTTGCAGGTTTTGCTATAATGAAATATATATAAATTGGGGTCTCATTGAAATTCAGCGCATGGCTATAATTCGAGCCAGACGTGGACAGAGAGTTTGCATCCACCCTTAAAGTTTTTGGGCGCACATAAAATGCACAAATGACATTATTGACTCATCAGAGGAGTGCGATACATATAACAATGTTCGATTCTGTGGTAATTTTGGGCACATGTCAAGTGGAGGAAAAAAATGTTGGTCAAAAGTGCGTGGAGCAGGAGTGGGTGGATGCTGTAGGTTAGCCCCCCCCCACCCCCCCCCCCGCCATCCTCCTCTACCCCTCCAACACCATCTTATTTTCCCCTCCTTCAATCTCACACACCCTCCTCCCTCCATCCCTCTCTTCCACAGACGCGCACAACCACACTACATTCTACAAGAAATAATTGCTTTTGTCTGGAAGGAGTGTAGGGAGGAGGGAATGGGGCTCGCATGGCTCCCTCTGTCGAGAGAAGGGGGTGCATGAAGGACAACCAGTCACTTCTCCTTCTCTCTCTCTCTCTCTCTCTCTCTCTTGCCCTCTCCTTCTCTCTCCCTCTCTCTCTCTCTCTTGCTTCTTGCTCCCATTCTATGGCTCTGCTCATTGGACTTGCGGATGCCATCTGTCATACGTGAGGTGAAGGGAGAGGGACAATAAAGCCTACTTGTACCATTGTGCTGTCTTCGTACAGAAAATGGATGAAACACCTTTTTCATTATTGAGAATATTTCAGTGCAGTATGGGCTACGGAGAAATGTAGGCCAACACCTTAATGTCGGCTAGTGTCAGGGCATCGGATGAAATAATAAAGGACAAGGCTGAAGATGTTGAAGCCAATATTTTTGGGATTTGATTTCCTTACAGTATAAGCAGCCAGCAGCGTCGGAAAGGGGTACAGAGAAGCACAAAAACGGTCCTACACAGAAAAGGATTCCGGTCTGACAGGGGTTGGAAGGCGGGGAGTGGGGAGGTGGGGCTTTCTCGGGCCTATTGATTTGCCCGTATCGACTGCAATGTTTAAGGTATAGATTTTTCTATTTAAAAATCTATATTGACAATAATCTGGTGTGTAAGCGGGCGGCGTTGAGTGATGCTGGCCTGTAATTGACAGCGTGTAGCATATCAGTGTTGGCGTGAGGAGGAGAAGGACGGGGCAGGGAGGACAGGAAGGAAAGGAGAAAAGAACCTGCATGGGACCGATGGAGGAGGCCAGGAGGAGGTGGTGGAGCTCCAGCCGTCCGGGTCACGCCGTGTACGCTGATATTGGGCCGGTCCTCTTCTGCTTGGAAGAGAGTGACGCTTGACTCCCTGGTATAAATACTTCATTTGCATATCGGACATTTGTGTTTATTTTTATTGGAAGTGTGAACACCTGAAAGGAGTGTATTGATTCGGTCACAGTTATTATCATTGCAATTGCATCAACCCACATTCTGCATGGTTCATACATTCATTTCATAACCATTCTCTTTGTATTCACATACAATAAGAGTGAGTGGTTGGTTTTGCTTTGTTTTTCGGTACAGGCTTGACTAAACCAGGGTGTAATATAACCCTATGGGACTTGGTAATAATAATAATAATAATAATAATAATAATAATAATAATAATAATCATCATCATCATCATCATAATAATAATAATAATAATAATAATAATAATAATAATAATAATAATAATAATAATAATAATAATAATAATAATAATCAGGAGAGAAGTTGACTTGAGGGATCCATGTTATTGACCTTAAGCTGTATCCGTGTATTATTCTCTGTCACACAATCTCCAAGGCAGGCCAGGCCACTAATGCAATAATCACCATTGGCATCATTATAGTCGGTATTATTAAGAGGAGGGGGGGGGGGGGGCAATCCAGAAATCAATACAGGATACCTTTTGCAGCGGTAGTGGAAACGAGGGAGATGGGGGTGGGAGGAAGGATGGAGGGACGGAGGTGGGGAGGGAGCTGCCGGGTGGGTGTGGGTGTGGGGGTGGGGGTGTGGGGTGGGGGTGGGGGTGGTGCTGATGTGTGTGAGTAGTAGCTGGTCCTCTCTCGCCTCAATGTTGCGGCCAGCGTAGTGGCAGATCGCTAGGAGTCCTGGAGGGAGCCGGGTCGAGTGGGCTTTTTTTTTGGGGGGTTCCCAAAAAACAAAAAAAAAAAAACAGAAAAAAAAAAAAAACCGGGGGGGACAGACAGACAGACAGACAGACAGACAGACAAAAAGACACACAGGCGGACGGACGGAAAGATTTGGCAAGTGACACCATAACCGGATAGCGTTTTTTGTGTTGTTTATTTATTGATTTATATATTTATTTATTTCTCTATCGATTGATTGCGTTTTAATTACTGCCTTGTGACAGTGCACGAGGGAGGAGGAGCGTCAGGGCCGAGCGCGCGCCGCGTCCGCTTTTTATTATTATTATTATTATTATTATTATTATTATTATTATTATTATTATTATTATTATTATTATTATTATTGTTGTTGTTATTGTTATTTATTAGTATCATTATTATTATTATTATT
The DNA here is from genome assembly GCF_960531495.2 of Zeus faber. Classification (NCBI taxonomy): domain Eukaryota; kingdom Metazoa; phylum Chordata; class Actinopteri; order Zeiformes; family Zeidae; genus Zeus; species Zeus faber. The sequence continues at coordinate 15,438,295 of NC_137195.1, forward strand.
ATTATTATTATTATTATTATTGTTTTATTCTTTTACAGACGTGTTTGTTTGCTGCTGATCTGTAAAACCGGGGCTTTTTTTTTTTCCAAATGTGTTCGCAAAGCCATTCGCTGGCTCGCGCGTGCGGGTAAACGTCTCCGTAGCCTTCATGCACGGGGGAGAACGGGGAGTGCGTTCAGCTAGACACCGACACGCCACGGACGGAAGCGAACGCGCCGGTGATCCCGATAATACCGTAAATTACGACTGGCCTTTAACGCGCCTTCGCCAGCGCGCACCGTCCGCCCGTTTCCTTTGCGCGCGTCGTCGTTTCAAGGCGCTCGTTTCGTTTTCTCTTCTTTTCTTATATATATATATATATATATTTTTTTTTCTCTCGTTCCAAGCGAATACCAAAAGCAGTGATGCTACAGGAGGCTCCGGCGGTTCTCATGCCTCCCAAACACACCGTGTGGCAACACTGAGGACAGAGCAGATCAATTAGATGCATTATTATTGTTTACTCGGACGGTAGGTGCGTGGCACTGAAAAGCCTTTTTTTTTTTTATTATAGAGCCACTCCAGCAGGCCTACAATTGTAATACAACTTTTTCATATCGGTCAGTTTTTTTTTTGTTGTCCCCCCCCACCCCCCTTTCTGTCCGTCTGTGTGTGTGTGTGTGTGTGTGTGTGTGCTGGTCTGGAACCCCGCAGCACTCAAGGGACCACGTACAGTTCATCTTTTCTATGCATAATTACACCAAAAAGTAAATGACACCTGAAAATGTAAAATAGTCTTGCAGCCAGCGTAACCTATTTACCTGTGTGAGTTTATCCAAACCAAATAAACACTAAACCAAAAAAAAAAAAAACTGTCTACCTGAGAGAGGGGCGAAGATTACACACAGCAGAGGAGAGATATCATTGCAATATATCACGTCCAGTCCCGTTATTCGCAACCGAACAAGAAAGAAGCCGGAGGAAGATCATGTTTGTCCCCTTGCCGGTGCCGTTCGTGTTTCAGAGAACCGCTCCCGACCTCAGCGCCTGGCGTCTCAAGTCCCCGCTGGCTCTCCGCTCCAACTCCGGTAAGACGCCCCGCTTCTCGCTCCGTCTCCATCTCCCCCCTCCCCTCCCTCCGGCCGCGGCTCGATCCACCGCGTCGGCCACGGCCGCCCGTGCATCCACCTCACTCCGCCGCCACCGGCACCGGCACCATCACCACCACCACCACCACATGCTTCACAAACGGA
>NC_137195.1:15447026-15454526 GCF_960531495.2 Zeus faber
CTCTTCTTTCATCCTCTTTGCCCCCCTCCTCCTCCCCACGCTTTTTTTCCAGCTTGTTTAAGTTGCCACGGCTGTTGGCCTCATATGTTGTCTCTCCTTTTTTTTTCATACCCCTCTCTCTCTCCCTCCCTCTCTCTCTCTCTCTCTCTCTCTCTCTCTCCCGCCCTCTCCCAATCATTGGTGGCAGTGGCCTGGTTGCTAAAGTGTCTGCAGGACACATTAAGGCCCATAAAAGCCTGGTCCGCGGCCGCACTCTTAACCAACAGTCAGCGGTAGTGTATAAAAGTGACTTTAAATGAGTCTGTGATTACCCTGGAACATGGCGAGATACTAGAGTGGCCAAGATAGTGTGAGACGAGAACAGGGAGAGAGAGAGAGAGAGCGGAGAAGAAGGACAGTGACAGGGAGAGTTAAAGTGTATTTTTGTTTCTCCCAGAACTAGGATAATAACAGGAAAAAGGAGCCTGATTGAAACGCAAAACATAAACTGCAACAACCCCCCCCACCAAAAAAAAAAAAAAAAAAAAGAATCCTCCGCCTCCATCAACACAGGCCATTTGGCCCTTCTCCCCGCCCCGTCACCCCTCGTGCTAATTGGCCACATGCTGCCTTGAGTGACGGGTGTAATCATCAGTCAAATTATGATTTGGGGAGCGGGTGGAGGCTCGGGGAGCAGGAATGGAGAGCAACAGAGGGCGAGACAGAGGCGATTGAAAGGAAGTGCTTTGATCAGAGGAGGGGGGGCAAAGAGACAGGACTACATGGCGACCTGCTGTCCACACACCTGCTGCTCCGCAGACCGGTGGCGTCAGCGCCCTCACGCCGACACCGGTACCGACTGGGGGGAGGACCCCCGGATCAGGCGCAGACGGGCCCACCCTGCGACGGCTGCTCACGGCAACGTTGATTTTTGATCACCAATAAGGTGCGAATGGGATCCGTCTGGGGGATTATCACCCTGTTCTCGTTCTTTCATTTCGGTTAAAATGGCAATCCGTAAGATCGTCTGGGGTGGGCGGGTTACGCTCCGAGTCCCAGAAGTCCATTCAAAACTGAAATAAAAAATAAATAAATTAATTAAACATTACCCAACATTTACCCTTATGCGCTCTAAGGCGGTCATTTTATTTTATGATATATATATATATATATATATATATATATATATATATATATATATATATATATATATATGTCTTTTAGTGGTGTATGATATTTGAGGGTGCTCGACCTTTGAGTTCTTGCTGGGGAGGCGGACCCCGCCACCAACAATGGAAACTATACCGTATAGAGGAGCACCCGCACAACGCAAATGCATTGAATTGACGTTTGTTGTGAAGTGCCGACCAAAATAAATATAGGAAAAATATCATGCGGGGGATTTTTGTTTTTTAATGACAGATTACCACTTTAAGGTGACTAGTAACAAGCTGCCCCTGGAAGCTGTCCATAACAATGGAGTCCAGCGTCCTGGGTGTGGAGGAACACATCTCTTTGATTCTTACTTGGTCATGCACGGTCTGTGCTACACCCCGATATCTTCACCCGGCGAGAGCAGATGTTGCTCGCGCAGCCAGCTAACAAGGTTTATAGTAATTAGGAGGGCTGATGAAGCTCTTTGATTCTCCGGCTGTGGCGGCCCGCTCATTAGCGGCTAGCTAGCTAGCGCTGCACAAGGCTTCCCAGTCACAGCCTATTAGGCGGCTCACCGTGCACTCTGAATTAGGAGCGAGAGATTAAGTGGAGAAGAAAACTGTCTGCATGCACACACACACACACGTGCACTCACACGCACACACACCCATATGCACTCACACATACAGACACACACACACAGACACACACACACACACACACACACACACACACACACACACACACATATCCACTCACACACACACACACACGTGCACTCACACATGCAACTCTGCACACATGCACACACACCAACGTGCTCTAACACACTCTTTGAAAACAATTGATATTTCTTCACGGTTTTAAGGTGTATAGAGTATTACATATGCTGTATATATAAAACAATGTTCATTTTAAGACATGGTCAGAGCCGTGTGTGCGCATGTGTGTGTGTGTGTGTGTGCGTGTGTGCGTGTGTGTGTGTGCTTGCATTCACAACGTGCACAGATGCTCTTGACTGCGAGACGGTGCTTCTGCACTGAGTGAGCAATCCGAGTGTAGTAATTTCCCCATTGAAGCCTCTGGAACTCTCTAGCAACGGCACTTCGCCTCCATTCTCCTCTGTTGTCACCTTGTCGTCCCCGCTTGGCTCTTCCCGCGGATGGATCCAACAACCAAAACAGGAGCCGACTGTCTGCTTCCCTTCAAATAAAACACAAAACACGGCACGGCAATCGAAAATACTCAAAAACGCCCTTCGCTTCTTGTGTTCTATTCCTCCATTCAACGCCCCGGCGATTATCAATACTCCCGACGCTTTCCTCCGTTGTCATTGTCTTTTGTATAATGGAGTGATTATTGAAGAGATGGCTTCCGTGTTTAGCGGCGCTTGATGAAGTCTGCCTTTGTCTGTCTGCTCTGCCCTGTCGCAACCGGGACACCGCTTATAGCAAAATCAATACACGGGGTAGTAGAGAGAGACAGAGGCACAGAGAAAGAGAGAGCGAGCGAGCGAGAGAGAGAGAGAGAGAGAGAGAGAGAGAGAGAGAGAGGCGGAGGAAAAAGAAGGGCCGGCGTGTTAAAAGGTGGAGGCCATATAATGAGCTGGAGGACGAGAAGTAAAAATAGGGCGCAACATAATAAATGAGAGAGAGCGAGAGAGAGAGACTTGAAAGGAAGTTGAAGTCTAAGAAAGGCGGCTGTGATGAGTGTGACGAGGCTTTGGGTGTGATGCCCGTATCGCTTTCGGCATCAGAGGGGCGATCAGAGCGTTCGGGGGATGTCTTTACGTTTGTCCTGCTCATACATGGCCTTGAGTGAGGGGGTTATTTTTATCAGCCGTGCTCTCTGCATGTGCATGTGCAAGTGTTTGCAATTGCATGCGTATGTGTGTGTGTGTGTGTGTGTGTGTGTGTGTGTGTGTGTGTGTGTGTGTGTGTGTTCAGCAGTAAGGTAGGACAGGACTCCCTATCTGTGTGTGACGATCATCCGTCTGTATGTATGAGCTTGCCTTGTCTCCTACCAATCCCCAGAGTGGAACCCAGTAGGAGTGAGGGGAGCGAGGGCGAGAGAGGGGGAGAGAGAGAGAGAGAGAGAGAGAAAGAGAGCAAGAGGGAGAGAGAGAGAGAGAGAGAGAGAGAGAGGTGTGTGTGTGTGGGGGGGTGAAACCAAGGTGTTGGAGGGGGTTATTGTGTGTGTGCGCGTGTGTGTGTGTGTGTGTGTGTTGGGGGGGGGGGGGGGGTGAGAGAGGCACAGCTGGGAAATGAGAAATGCACCCCCACCTCCACCTTACACTCACACATACGGTGCACACATACACTCATGCATGCTACACACAAGCACGCGCGCACCCACACCGCACACACACACACACACACACACACACACACACAAATGCATTCGCGATCCCCATCTCTTTATCCTCCCCTCAGGATAGAAGAAGGGCCAGGGGGTGGGGGGTGGGGGGCAGGGGGAGAGGAAGAGATGGAGAAGGGGACAGATAGGAACATTAAAATTCATGGCTTTTTTTATTTTCCCTGCTGAAAATCAATAGTGTTTACTATGAATGAGCAGAACAGTGGACAACAGCGGTGCTGTGGGGGGTGGGGTGGGGGCTCCGCACACGCGCACACACACACACACACACACACACACACACACACACACACACACACACGGGCAAGAGGGAAGGAGCAAGAGAAAGACTGGAGGGGGGGGGGGGGGGAGGAGGGAGGGGGAGAGAGGTAGAGGCAAAGAGGAGGAGGGGTGACTTTATTGCTATAGGCAGAAGCACCAGAGGCCAAGGTTAAAGACCAATGGAAGCAGGGAGAGAGAGAACGAGCGAGAGAGAGAGAGAGAGAGAGATAGAGAGAGAGAGAGGAGAGAGAGGGGCGAGAGGGGGAGAGGAAGAAGGAGAGAGAGTGAGAGAGCGAGAGGAAGGGAAGGTTAGTAAATAAAGTTGTCTTTTACAATTGACACACCCTATATGGTAGGTACGTATACTATGTTATGCCATGGAACATACCATAATACCCCGCTCTAATATGTGATTGGCTTCAGTTGTAGCGACACTATTCATCACCCCCGACTTGATACTTTTTATTTCCACCTCTATTCACACAGCCTTCAATAATCTATTACACCCTTGTGTTAAGTACTGTCCTTCCATGGTCATGTTTTGGTATTTGTGTCTGTGTGTTGGTTGATGTTTTCGGCTTGCTGATTAACGCGTACACACACACACGCACGCACGCAGGCACGCACGCACGCACACACACACACACACACACACCGAGCCGTGCAGTAGCCATGACCCCATCCCCGCTGCTGAAAGCTGGAATTTCAGCAGCGGCTCACCAGCGTCTTGATCAAACTCTGTGTTCCTGACAACATTTCTTCACAGAAGGAAAACACTCGCTGTATTCCAGCTTTTTTTTCCTTTTTCTTTTTCCCTTTACTTTTTTTTTTTTTTACTGGCTCTTCCACGGCTTTAATCCAAGCCCTGGAAAACATTTTCCACAGCGTTTAACAGAGTAATGCCATTTAATTGTTATTTATATTTATAGATTTGTTTTGTGTTTGTTTTTTGTTTACAATATGAAAATCACAAGATGGGGTTTGTCCTCTTGGTGTGTGTGATGTGTGTGTATATATATATGTGTATATATATATATATATATATGTGTGTATATATATATATATATATATGTGTGTGTGTATATATATATATATATATATATATATATATATATATATATATATATATACAGTATATATTTATATATATATGCTGTATGCTCATGCATTATGGAGAGTGCAGGTGAGAACTAGTGGCATGTGGGAGGTTCAGGGCCAATCTCACTGAAGCCTTTTGTATTAGCATAGTATCTCCATTTCAAATCGACCTGTCAAAACCTGGCACCATGTTTTATTCAGCTATAGATATTGATCACATATTATGCATACATACCAAATCTATATTGCACACCAAATCTATCCCTTTGATATGTATATTATATTGCGAATGTGCTGCAAAGCTGACTGTGGACATTTGTTATGTGCATACACTCTGCAGAGCTTTGGTGATGCAAAAAGACCATATGCTGTTTCTTTTGAGTGTGTGTGTGTGTGTGTGTGTGTGTGTTTTTCATTGAATGTAAATATGACGCTGTATCTCTGCTTTGATGTCTTTTAGTTTTCAGAAAAAGGTGGAAAGTTTGTTTGAGTTTTCAGAGAGTCGAGATGAAGGGGCCAAGCGGCGAAGACACGATTTAAAAAAAAACAACATTTCCATTCAGCCGCCGTGCACGTAGGTGTGTGTGTGTCTCTAATGGTCGGGCCAGAGCTGTTTTGGGTCGAAAGGAAAGCCTTCGGGTCAAAAATCTTTTTTCTGTTTTTTTATTGTGGCCTCCTGCACCAGTATCCGTGGCGCTAACACACTGCGAGGCCAAAAACCCTTTTTCTCTTTTTTTTTTTTTTTCAAACCACGTATGGTCAAAATGACCTCCACCCATATATATATTAATAGCTTTAAAGCCTCTCTTCTATTTAACCGGCTTCTCCTTGTCCATCAGGCCATTTTTTTCTATCAATATTTCTCCATGTGTTAAAGCGGGCGACCTGAGGCCAGCGCCGCCTCTCTTTCATCGAGACAATTTGAGCCATCGCGCAGGCGTCGGTGCCGCACTAAATCTCCCCTCTCTAAATGACCGGAGTGGCCGAGAGGTCACCGTATATGGAGGGGAAGGAGAAAGCCGGCTATAGCCGTGATGGAGCTCACATTCTCACCCCTTCATGAGCAAAGGCACCTTATTTGTTGAATAGGACAGGTGAGCACCGAGCCCGCCGAGGCAATTTATACGCCTTTCCTCCCACACGTGACTTGCGCCGACTTACTTTTCCGTCCTCCCTCCGTCATTTTCTTATTTTTCCCGCCGCTGGCGTCGGAGGAGTGTTTTGACGGCCGTCGTCCCCTCTGCCTTCTGAGTCTTTTGCCTTGAGTAATTTCTTGACCGACTATACCTCTTCTACTCATCCCTTTTGCTTTATCTCTCTCTCTCTCTCTCTCTCTCTCTCTCTCTCCCTCTCTCTGTTCCCTTAGCGACAGTCTCCAAGGTGCCCATTGCTGTAGGGCTGAGGGTCCTGTGATGTCATGCGTGCATAACTCTACACCTGTAATCCCTGTCCTGCGCCCTCTCTCTCTCCCTCTCTCTCTCCCTCCCTCTCCATCACTTTTCCATTTATAACTTTTTTCCTCTTTTTTTCCTCTTCTCCCTCTCGTTGTTTTTCCTTTGTCCATCCGCTCTGCGGCGTAATATTTTTCTTTTTTTAACCTTTCCCAAATCACATTGTTCCCGTTCTCGGGCACATTATTTAACATCTGCCACTGTTTCTGTTGACTTTGGTCCTGTGTGTTTCCAGCTGGGGGAAAATTGAATTCCGTCTCGTAAATCACTTCAATTTGGCTGAGAGGAAATATAATGTCACCTCCTCATTCCTGAGCAAATGTATTTAGTTCTATTTTTCACAACAGGGAACGGCACTGCTATCTTTTCTGAAGCCATTAAGAGAGAGACAGTTGAGCTGCCTTCCGCCCACTGTGTACATGACTCTCTACATCTGCTCCATGTTTAAAAGGTCATTTGTCAAACCTGACATTTTATGCCCTTACCAAAGGTTTCCTCAATATCCATCCCGGCTCCCCTATTCAGAGTCTTTGTTTTGTTTATTTTTTTATTTTATCCAGCCTATTTGTTTGCTCTTATATCAACTTTTTTTTTCGGACAATAACTTCCCCTTTGGTGTCATAAGTTATCAAAGGAGTAGGAGGAGAGGAGGCGAAAATCTATCAGGTTGTGATGCTCAATAAACGAAAGGACGACGGACACGGTGTGTGCGTGCGTGTGTGTGTGTGTGTGTGTGTGTGTGTGTGTGTGTGTGTGTGTGTGTGTGTGTGTGTGTGTGTGTGTGTGTGTGGCCGTGCTGTGGGGTCTGAGTTGCCAGGGCAATGGGGCCAAGGATCCACAGACATGTAAGTAAGAACCGGAAGTGAGTAGTGAGTGGGCACTCCACTCAATGAGGTCTGATGAGGGATTAGTGTGTGTGTGCGTGCGCGCGTGCGCGTGTGTGTGTGTGTGTGTGTGTGTGTGTGCGTGTGTGTGCTTGTGCGGATGTGTGTGTGTGTCGGCGGGATGTTTTTACTAAGCACTGGTTGTCACTTGCCTTTCTCCACTTCCCTGCCCATTGTTCCACTGCGATTCCTCCATTTTGGTTTTTCTTCAGGGGGACAAAGGGAGGCCCTACAGCCAAGCCCCCCTACCTGTGCACTCGCCCTGTCCCTCGTCCCCCACCCGCCCCAGTTCCATT
>NC_137195.1:15462026-15467026 GCF_960531495.2 Zeus faber
TTGTGTGTTAAACAGGCCCGAGGCTGTGCTGGGTGGAGGTAGGGAGGCCAGGCCGGTTTGGAGATCACACAACTGTCCTGTGACATATTATGCACATAACAGCCATCCCTCTCTTTCGGCCTCCCTCTCTCTCTCTCTCTCTCTCTCTCATTTTCTTTGTCCCTCTCTCTCTCTCTCTCTCTCATCCTATGTTCCAGTTTCTTCCCAATCTTACCCGTTTTTCCAATACATCTCCATTGTTTGTTTCATCCCTCTGCTTTACTCTCACACCTTCCTTGCCTTAATTATTTTGCTATTCCTCTCGTTCGCTCCCTCTCTCCCTCTCTCTTTGCGCCCCCCCTCTCCAGCTATCCTCCTCCCTCTCCTCTCTCTCTTTTTCTCTGACAGTGAAGTGATTGATGGCACTCGGGAGACCATAGTCTTGCCCCAACCCCCTTCCCCGGGGTCCCACTATAAAAATCAGTGTGTGTGTGTGTGTGTGTGTGTGTGTGTGTGTGTGTGTGTGTGTGTATCTGTGTTTGTGTGTTTGTGTGGTGGGTGCTCCTGAGTATTCTTTTATTACATGGTGCCTCATCATGCATCATCTTCCGGAATTATCCAAATTTCACAAGTTATTTTTATTGCTTCGGAAAAGTATGTTTATTCCCGTTTCCATAGAAATGGAAGAATTTGTGGAGGAAATGTCTGCGCCATCGTAGGTTTCGGGTAATCATTTTGCAGCTCATCGCCCCACGTGTTAACATTTCCAGTCCAAATGAGTCCATTTCTTGTGGGCCCAACATCCGCTAAGTGGCAGGATTGGAGTGTTGCGAGGTCTGGTGTCCATGGCAACCAAGACTCAGACCCCCTTGAGGCAGTGTGAAACCCCTTGGCCACAGCCATTAGACACCAGCATGCACACACACACACACACACACACGCACGCACGCACGCACGCACGCACGCACGCACACACACACACACACACACACACACAGAAACATCCTCACACAAACAGAAAATGTAAATGCACTTAGGTTACATATAAACAACACATTCACCTACAAATGAGAACTCACAAACATACACACTCATACGAACAGACCCCTATATACAAAATACATGTGAATTGCTTGAATGCAAATGCACTCACTTACTGAAATCAATTAATCAGCACACACAAATACACACACACACACGCACGATGACACGCGCGTCAGTGGTTATTGGGGGGGGGCAGAGGTCACGGCCAAAGCCAGGATGCCCAGACGACCCCTGACCCACAGTCTGTCACTGCCCTCCAACTGACCAGAAACACACACACACACACACACACACACACACACACACGCACCAAATAATAAATACATTTGCAGTAAGTAAATTGAACAGAACACCGCAATGCCTAAAGCATTTTAATTATTTAGGCCAAATATGAGGTATCATTCCTACAACCTTCCTTGGGCGTGAATCGTGTCTTAAACTTTCTCCTTTTGTGTGAATAAACGTATTTAGCGGGCGAGACATCAGCATCAGCCTGGTGTTAAAATACATATATAATATTTTCCTCCCGTTGGCATCAGCAAGGAGTAATGGCCGTGCAGGCGCCGGGCCCCACCAGCGACCTGCACTTACTTGTATGCGACAGTCTTTTCAACGGTCAATTGTAAATCACCACATAAAGTATTTATAAGGTTAAACTTGGGAACTCTGCTGCCAGTAGGTTTTTTGAATTAGTGAACTCGGACCAAGGGGGGCAGGGAGGGAGGGAGGGAAGGAAAGGAAGGGAAGTGGAGGGATGGATAGTCTCTGTGTTCGTGTCATATACCCTTAACGTCTATATAAATTACGCATTTGGGGACTTTCGTGCTGCGCAACACCTTTATTTATACTTTTATTTTAGCCGTATGCAATGCAGATACATATAACGTCCAATGTGTGGGCCAGGCATACACAGCTGTGGAGCCGGTCAGCCAGTCAGCGGGTCAGCAATCACTTCCTGTTCCTCTTATATAGGTGAGGAAAGGTAAGTACAGGTAACAAAACAGCGCCCTCTCTGGGCTACCACAGTTTGTGTAGACGTGGGAAAGAGAATCCCAAGGCAAGAGTGCCATCCTGTGGTTAGTTTGGGCGGAACTGCAGGCGCAAGTCGCCTCATTCTCCAGCAGCCGGGCTGTAGATTCGAGAGTATCTGCCCGAATTTCTATGTGACACAACAAACCGAACATTAGGGTCAGAACGTTCTCTAATCGATTCCATCGTTTTGCTCAGTTAGTTGGCGTTCAATTCGGCTTTGTCTTTCCATCTGCTGATTACATCTGGGCCAATTCTTTTTCGAGATACAGTGTGTGTGTGTGTGTGTGTCTGTGTGTGTGTGTGTGTGTGTGTGTGTGTGTGTGTGTGTGTGTGTGTGTGTGTGTGTGTGTGTGTGTGTGTGTGTGTGCGCGATTTACCATGTGGGCTGGTCAGTGGTACGGTGCTGGAGTTGTGAACGTGATTTTCCTTCCCCGTGGGCTTTCGACTGCGGCTGTGGTCGGTACAAGTCGTCGCTGATGTGTCACACTTACCCACTCTCCCCCGTGGATTCCTAACCCGTTCAGATCCCACCCCCTTCGCTGCACCCACCCACAAAACACTACTGTCAGAGCCGAGGATCGGGGGGGGGGGGGGGGGGTCGGGTCGGAGTTCATGTCAGGCAAGAAAAAAAAAAAAAAAAAAAAATATCATGGTCCAAAATTTCTGTGTTTTTTTTTGTAAGAAATCAATACATGATTCAGTTCCTAGAAACTTGCAGGGGGGCTCACACCCGGGGAGACATTTTGGATAAAATTAGAACGCTAAAGTGTCAACGAAGTCAACAGAAGCAACGTGCTTCGAGGATCTCACCTGAGGTCAGACGCCCATGAGCAGAGTTTTTTTTTTTCTCTGGGCGTCAGTGAGAGAGTGAATGTGTCAGTGTGTGTGTGTGTGTGTGTGTGTGTGTGTGTGTGTGTGTGTGTGTGTGTGTGTGTGTGTGTGTGTGTGTGTGTGTGTGAATCGCTGTTTCCAGCCACACCATCGCTTTCCATCGGCACAGTCCTCCCCCTCTTTTTCATCTCGTTTGTACATCTACTCAGCTTCTCCTTGCGTGCTCTCTCTCTCCCACTCTCTAACCATTTTTTTTTTAAATAAAATGCTGTTCTCTTCTGTCAAGTTCCTACCCTTTTTCAGCGTACTTCCTGTTGTGCTTTGTACTATTTCATTTCGGCGTCAAGGATGTGGGGGGTGGAGGCGGGGCTTGCCTGGAGGTGTGGACGTGTTTGAAAGAGAGAGAGTGTGAGAGAGAGAGAGAGAGAGAGAGAGAGAAAGAGAGGGGGGGAGACTGGAGTGGCAGAGAGAAAGAAAGAGAGAGAGAGAGAGAGAAAGAGAGACTGAGAGTAAGAGAGAAAGGGTGAGGGAATGAGTCTTTTACTCACGAGTTGGTACCTTTGACACTCCTCCATTGGTTAGAGAGAGAAAGAGAGAAAGAGAGAGAGAGAGAGAGAGAGAGGAGACACTCTCTCACTCCCTCACGCAGACTCAGATATGACCAAGAATCCAGCGATGGACTTCTCCAGCGTGTGGTTGCCAGGTGAGTCCAGGTCCGCATGACCCGCTCTCCTGGCCTTCGTTAGCCCAGACCAATTAGGGCTCATGGCCGCATGGGAGAGGATGGGGGTCTGTGCACGAGTGTGTGTGTGTGTGAGTGTGTGTGTGTGTGTGTGTGTGTGTGCGTGTGTGTGTTTGTGTGTGTAAGAGAGGCAGAGATTGAAAGAGTGAAAGGGAGAGCGATAAGCTGGTGATTAATACCGCTGGGCTCTACAAACCAGGCTGATTAGTGAACATCAGAGTCGAAGAGAGAAATGTGGGATGGATGGACAAATGGATGGATGGATGGAAGGATATTGCAGGCACAAAGGAAGGTCACGCACTATGTGTGTGTGTGTGTGTGTGTGTGTGTGTGTGTGCGTGTGTGTGTGTGTGCGTGTGTGAAAACAGGGTATAATAAAGTGTTTTTAAAAAGGGCACTGCTGCAAGTTGTGAGGGCGAGGGTTCTTTTATGGATCTATCTTGGTGGATTTTCTATGTAAATTGTAATACAGTATCACTGAATATAACTTATTTTTTCATTAATTGTTAAAAATAGAAAGTCCATTTATAAAGTCCCGAAGATTAAAAAAACAAACAAAAAAAAAACCAACTTTGATTTTCTAGCCTTTAAGGGTAAACATACATTAAAATCTTGAGAAACAAAGAGCAGAAAACAGCAGAAAGATTGCACAGAATAGTCAATCAGCCGATAACCAAATTCCTGGAAACCCTTTCGTAAAGTTCAATTATATTCATTCAGGACAGATATGATGTGAATCAAGTAGAAGCGCCTCTGAAATCATAATGTAAAATAACAAGTCTAGTCAGCGTCTCTTCTGATGTGGTCTCTAAAGTGGGAATTTTCGGCTGGCTGTACTTTCCTCTGCACAGAATGACAATGGTCGGTTTATCAAAAAGTCCAGATTTTGTATTGAACTATGTGCTTGAGTGTGTAAGGTAGAGATACGTTTATCCCGATTTGGCACATTAAAAGATTATGGTGAAAAATAAAAATAGTGTGAAACACTATTTAAAAAAAACGAGGCATATAAAACAAATGCTGAAAATTCCTTTTTGTTTCACTAATTTACATTGCGCTTACAAGGTGTCTGATAGTTGAGTTTATAACGTAGTAAATATAAGAGAAAAAAGTTTCCCTTTATTTCCACATGTAACGAAGAAAGAATTCGAAACTTTATCTCTAAGCCGCCTCATTTTTTATATTATTTTAGTGATTAGTGTATAAAATATCGACTCTGTATTGTAAGACATCTTCAGGTTTCCAAGGGAACATCTTGCTCGTGTTTGAAATTTTTATTTCAATAAACCAACTAGTTGTTTTTTTTGTAATACAGAAATAGACTGGGATAGTAAGAAAGACGGATCTGCGGCTTACATTTAACTGAAAGTAA
>NC_137195.1:15472026-15489526 GCF_960531495.2 Zeus faber
GCCGCCCATGCAGCCGCCCAAGCCAATCAGCAAGCTCAGGCCGCCGCAGCAGCAGCCAATCAGCAGGCCCAGCAGCAGCAGCAGCAGCAGCAGGCGGGGCCGACAGGTCCGCAGGCCTCATCCCAGTCCCAGGGACAGAGCACTCCGGAGCAGACGGGCCAGAGTGTGCCTGTCCCGCCTCCACCGCAGCTCACACTCTCCCAGCCAATCCAGCTCACGGCGCAGGTACCGACCGGTCAGAGCCGCTTCCTGCTGACGAGCCCGCACCAGGATGTTACACCTGGACTGTTCACCCATTCACCCATTCAATCGCCGTCTCCCTTCTCCGTCCCTGATCTCTCAGTTCTCCCCGTTCTCTCCGTTCTCTGCCCTCCCCAATCAAAACAGGACATTCAGCAGCTGCTGCAGCTCCAGCAGTTGGTGCTGGTCCCAGGCCACCCGCTCCAGTCTCCTGCCCAGTTCCTCCTTCCACAGGGGCAGCAGGGCCAGCAAGGTCAGGGAGGGGGGATTTAGGTCGCTCTCACACCGCACTGGGAGTGATCTATATGGTTATCGAAATTTGATGCATTTATGCTTTTGTTGTCATGATTGAATATTCATATTTTATTATTATTAATAATAATAATAATAATAATAATAATAATAATAATAATAATAATAATAATAATACATTGTATTATTATATTAATAGATCTCACTTTTTCCAGAATGTTGTAAAGGGCTATTTTATTATTATATTATATTATAACATTATCATATATCATGGCTATGATTATGATTATGATTATATTATATTATATTATATTATATTATATTATATTATATTATATTATATTATATTATATTATATTATATTCGATTCGATTCGATTCGATTCGATTCGATTAGATTCGATTCGATTCGATTCGATTATAAAATATGTTATATTATATTATATTATATTAGATTCGATTAGATTATGTTATATTATATTAGCTATTGGATCATTGACCATGGGACCTTTTTCATTTCTTTTTTCTTTTAAAACCAGGACTCCTATCCACACAAAATCTGATTCCACTACCTCAGCAAAACCAAGGGGGCCTGCTGTCTTCTACCAGACTGGGGCTCCAAGCACAGGTAGGAATTGCAAGGGTTCATTTTGTGTGATAGGCCTCCGCAATGAAGCAATGTTTTCCTTTACTTATGTCCGCCTACCGCTTCAAACACATCTGAATCACTTCCTCTCTCTCGCTCTCTCTCTCTCGCTCTCTCTCTCTCTCTCTCTCTCTCTCTCTCTCTCTTTTTCTCTCTCCATCTCTCTCTCTCCACTGATCTCTCCCTCCCTCTCTCTCCCTTTCTCTACGTCGCACCACCTGCAGAGAGATAAGAATGTGGAGGTGAGTGGCGCTGCAGGCGTGAGTGCCGTACCGTCAGTGACTTCTCACCCTGAGGAGCCCAGTGACCTGGAGGAACTGGAGCAGTTCGCCCGCACCTTCAAACAGAGGCGCATCAAACTGGGCTTCACACAGGTACTTGGAAACACTGGAAATAATTTAGGAACCAATGAAATAAATAGAAGCATTATAAAAGACATTCATCAAACTTTTGAGAGCAACAACGGTTGCTGTTTACTTGAGGAATTTCAAAAAGTTGTCTATTCTTAGATATAATCGTTTTATTATTATTATTATTATTATTATTATTATTAGTAGTAGTAGTAGTAGTAGTAGTAGTAGTAGTAGTAGTAGTAGTATTCTTTTATTATTCTTTTATTATTTATTTTTTTTGGGGGGGGGGGTGCAACAATTGTGAAATTCTGGGCCTCACTTCACTTTCAGTTTTCCGAGTTCCCGTGAACGCCACAAATTCCTTAATTCTTTAATTTGCGGCTTTCGCCTTCCTGACTTGTGTTTCAACTGTCCCATTACACAACTGCTTACGATCGACACTTCCTTTCCTTCTGTCTCCTAGGGCGACGTGGGCTTGGCGATGGGAAAATTGTATGGAAACGACTTCAGCCAAACCACGATCTCCCGCTTCGAGGCCCTAAACCTGAGCTTTAAGAACATGTGTAAACTGAAACCGCTGCTGGAAAAATGGCTAAATGACGCAGGTAAGGATGGAAGAATATATACAGTATTTTAGTATTATTATTATTATTATTATTATTATTATTATTATTATTATTATTATTATTATTTTTGGTCCAGCAGGGCTATTGTCTGCATTATTATATATTTTTTTTCTTAGAGCTTTTCATGTCAAAAGTATCTGGAACACAACAACAGCGCTGCGTTAGAACCAGAACATTTCAGATGTCTCTCGAAATTGATTCATATTGATCTACATTTGGAGCAGAAATTTGTGAAAAACTGTCATCATTTCATTAGTTTCTGGAGTGGGCCGCTTTGTGACATAATCATCCAAAGTGAACGCGATTAAAGAAAGAATCCGCAATTCTCAGTGACGTCTGGTATGACACAGTTGGAGAAAGACCCTTGGTCTGCTCAAAACGGCCAAAGGTTATAATCACAGAGCGCAGATTCGGGACTAAATGACTAAACTGGACCCTGTGTATTGCTGCCTGTAGCTATATTTACTATTTGTATTGTTATAGTTATTGTTGTTGTTGTTGTTGTTATTAGTCTACATTATAATCATAATGGTTAATGTAATAACTATACATAATTAATGGTAAATATTATATGTAATTATAAGTAATTGTATTATTAAAGTAATAATTGTAATGTTGTTATTACAATGAATAATTATGATTACATAATATAATCATTGCTTTATTAATATAACTAATAGATTCCGTATACAGAGCATATACAGTATAATAAATACATCATTCGATGTGTGTGTGTGTGTGTGTGTGTGTGTGTGTGTGTGTGTGTGTGTGTCTGCGTGCATGTGCGTATACTTGTGCGTGCGTGCGTTTATGTGTGTGTGTGTGTGTGTGTCCATCAGAGACCATGTCCATAGACAGCACCCTGCCCAGCCCCAGCTCCCTGTCCTCCACCTCCATGGGCTTTGAGGGTCTGCCAGGACGCCGCCGCAAGAAGAGAACCAGCATCGAGACCAACGTGCGCGTGGCGCTGGAGCGCGCATTCATGACGGTGACAAAACATGATTTACTTTTTTGAATCAGTTGATTTAATCGCTGATTGTTGATTAAAGAAACAGCCAAATTGGATTCCCCTTGATTTAGGGATTCTTAACATTAAGCAATTGAAGTAAAAATAACTATCAAACTATACCTAAATATAGTTTACCTTTTTTATGTATTCAGTTATCATTATATCATATAAATATTTGATATGACTCCAATTTTATATCATGAATTTAAAATTGTTATTTTGTATATATAGGATATATGCTATATAATGCCGTAAAATGCATAATTGATTTAGTGGTGCCACACAGTAGAGAAGTTTAAATGGCCTTTAATTATAGTCAGTTGCTTATAATATCTTGTATTATTTACATTATTGCCAGTTAATTTTCTCCAGTGTTAATTGAAATGCAACTGTGAACTCATATTCAATAAAACTGAATCTGAATCAGAGTACCGAGCAGCAAAAAAAACCTCCTTCCTTAACTATCTTTCTCTCCAGAACCAGAAGCCTACCTCAGAGGAGATCCTGCTGATCGCAGAGCAGCTCAACATGGAGAAGGAGGTGATCCGCGTCTGGTTCTGCAACCGCCGGCAGAAAGAGAAACGCATCAACCCGTCCAGCGCCACCCCGCCCCTGCCCAGCCAGCTGCCCTCCGCCCCCTCTACGCACAAGCCCTGCTACAGCCCCCACATGGTAGGATGAGATAAGATAGCGTAAGATCAGAAAGGATGAGATGAGATGAGATAAGATGTAAAATAAGACTTTATTAACTCCAGGGGGGTAGGGCAATGTCTCAT
Organism: Zeus faber; assembly: GCF_960531495.2. Classification (NCBI taxonomy): domain Eukaryota; kingdom Metazoa; phylum Chordata; class Actinopteri; order Zeiformes; family Zeidae; genus Zeus; species Zeus faber. The sequence goes on from NC_137195.1 coordinate 15,475,928, forward strand.
GACATTTGTTCACTTTCAATTTGCGAAAAAAAAAATTTTCCTATTTTAAATTTTTCCTAATTTTGAGTGTGAATAGTTGATACAGAAATATATATTTTATTGATGTTTTTTCTTTATTGTATTTTAACTTTTTTTTTCATAAATATTTAGGTGTATTGTGTATATAAAAGTTTAGCTTTATTCTTATTGCTTTATTATTCTTGCCTATCGATGTGAGCTGTTACGCCTAGATTTCTGGGAGTTAAGTATCTATCACAGCTGATAATTGTTGACACACACAAAGACAGCCCCCATATTTTCTCTCTCTCTCTCTCTCTCTCTCTCTCTCTCTCTCTCTCTCTCTCTCTCTCTCTCTCTCTCTCTCACACTCTCCTTCTCGTGGACAGATGTCCAGCCAGCTGTCCCAGGCTGTGACCAGTCTCAGCAGCACAACATCAACCACCCTGTCCTCCATCTGCCCCTTGACCTCCAGCCTCAGCTCTACCCACCCCTCCCTCAGCTCCGCCCTACCCTCAGTCAGCTCCACCCACTCCTCCATCAGCTCCGCCCACTCCCCGGTGTCTCCGCCCCCTGTTCCTCCACGCAGCACAGCCAGCCCAGCTACTCCGAGCCAAAGCACACTCAACCTCAACACAGGGTGAGAGATCTGCGACTGTGGGAAACGCACCTTAAAAATGATCTCCTGGTCTCACCGAAAACACATCTTTTCGTTACTTAGTTACTTGGTTTTGCCGTATTTTGTGTTTGTTGATTCCATTTTAAATGGGAAAAATGTTGTGACTTTGACAAAAAACATGTGTTTGAGGGTAAGTAACAGGTTATACCTCATAACCATCATAACCCACCAATACAGTCCTTTAACTACGTCTGCCACTGCCAAAGAAATTTGCCCGTGAATGTTTTGGTTTCACCGCATCAGCACCAACACGGATTGCCTGTGTAGTAATTCAAATATTACAAAAGCCTCTCAAATAGAACATTTAGAAATGGGGCAAGGATTTTGTCTGATATTGCTTCATTTTTTTATTGCACTTTGCTCCTAGTGTTGGCTGCAGCTATTAAGGGACAATATTTCTTTTTTGTCGTGGAGGCTGTTTTCCTGCTGTGGTGACCCTCCAGTCAGACAGCCTACTAAAATGTCTGTTCACAAATATATAAATGCATAAACATTGCACTGCATTGTCCTCGGTTCATCTGCAATTTATAGTTAAACTGTTGACACTCCCACACTAACGCACACACACACACACACACACAGATTATTTGTGCACACACACATTGTTCTCCTAAAATGGCGTTGGGTGCCACGCCATTGACCCCGCCCCTACCCCCCAGTGCAGCAGTGAATTCTAACCCTGTGTGTGTGTGTTTGTGTGTCTTGTGTGTGGTTCTTGTGTTCACAGCTTATGGCGTATGGGTAAAAAGAACGGTGACGTGTCTAACTACATCACCGATTTCGCTGCAAGCTTGAGGTGAATACAACAGGAACACACACTGACAGTAAAAATAAAAACATTTAGTCGAATACCGAGTGCAACACGCTGCATTATAATAACACACCACACACCACTTGCATTAGATTGCACCACATCTAACTCGTTTGAAAATACAGATAATTTCGGTTTTCTTGGTGGGGTTTTCTTTTTTTTTTTTTTTTTCTCGGCTTTTCACCAATGCTTTCCGATGGCTTTCTGTGCCTCTAACCTCCTGGATGTGAATGAGCAGCTGTCAGCTCCTAATGCTCTCTGTGTTGGCAGGACTGATTCTGCCCTCTGCTTGTCCTTGCTGCTAAACCTGCTTCTTTCTCACCTTTTCTCCTCTGCCTGTCTGTGTGTGCTTGCATGTCTATGGTGTGTGTGTGTGTGTGTGCGCGCGCGTGTGTGTGTGTGTGTGCGCGTGTGTGTGTGTGTGCGTGCGTGTGTGTGTGTGTGTGTGTGTGTGTGTGTGTGTGTGTGTGTGCGCGCACGTGCGTGTGTGTGCACAACAGGAACACTGTGATGGGAGTTAACACAGGGATGAACCCAGCACTCCTCGGTAACAATCCCCTGGTCACTATCCAAAGTGTATGTGTGTGTGTGTGTGTGTGTGTGTGTGTGTGAGAGACACTTTCGGAGTAAAAAATGAATGAAGAGTGACATTGTAATACACAATGTAATGTCACTTAGAGGTTAACGTCCATAGCCTTCTCACAGACAATCATATTTAAAGATTAAAAAACAGGAAACACACAGGCCTGCGTGAGAAATGTGGTCTCTTAAAGACATCTAAATGCATTTACAAACACACACACACACACACACACACACACACACACACATACACACACACACACACACACACACACACACACACACACACACACACACACACGCACATACAGTATGTGAACCTACCAATTCTGCTGCATAACATATTTAAAAATAAATCCAAATGTGGAAACTAAAGTGTAAGCTAAGCAGAAGTAGATCCACTTTCACACACCGGCAGCTTAAGCTCATTTAGCTTTACAGCCCTGATGTTCTCGACCATTCAGGTTTCACCAGTTTCGACTGAGCTCTGTGCATCCGCCCCTCCACCAAGTGTGTGTGTGTGCCAGTGTGAGTGTATGAGTCCATGTCGACGCTACTGTACGTTCCTTTCATTCCGTGTCCGCTCATTAGTCTCCTCAAACTCATCCTTACATCTCATCTGATTGAGTGAAATCAGCCAGAAATGTGAAACCAGAAAATGTAGAGTTGATTATACTCACCTCCCTCTCTTCTGCCCCCCTCCCTCCCTCTCTCTCTCTCTCTCCCTCTCTTTCTTTCTCTCTCTCTCTCCGTCTCCCAGCCCTAGCAGCCAGTGGTGGCCAGCTGCCTCTTTCTAGTCTTGAGGGAGGCAGCAAGGTGCTGTTGGGGCCCTCGGGCGGCCAGGGAGGGGGGCTCGCCTCATCCCTCTTCCTCAACCACCCCGCTCTGCTTCACATGGGCCAGAACCCCGGCGTTGGGTTGATCAGCGCCGCCGTAGCCAAGGCCTCCCAGTCGTCCCCGTTCCCCTTGGCCAGCAGCATCAGCCCCACGCCCTGCTCTCCTTCCCCCTGCTCCAGCCCCATGTCCTCCTGCTCCTCCAGCGAGATGGCACACAGCCCGCCCTCCCTGGGGGGCGGCAAGATCGAGTGACAGCGCCACGGGCGAATCATAGAGGAGGAGAAGGAGGAGGAGGATGGAGGATGATGGAGGAGGAGTAGGAGGAGGAAGGGGGAAAAAAAAAAAAAACAAGAACCTCGCCTTTCACACCAAAGCTATCTCTTCCTCTCTCTCTTGCGCTACTCTTCCGTTTTCTCTCACGGGCGTCTCGCTCCCTTCCTCTCTCCCAGTCTTTTGATGCCAAAAATACACAGAATGAAAGAGAGGAGAGAGGGAGGGAGGGAACACCGTGAGAGGGGGGAGAAGGGGGCGAGGGAAGGGGAGGATTTGAAACCAAAAATCTTTATCTATCAGAGCAGATAGAGCGGAGGCAACGTGGGACCTTTTTGTCAATAACAAGCGATGTGGACGCGACATTTCTCCACTCGTTCTCTCTGGAGGAAAACAAACCAGTGACTGAGACAAAGAGACGAAGAGTAGGCGGAGAAGTGTGTCGACGCCCACAAACCAAAAATGAGAAAAGACAACCTTACTATGTGACTACGGAGCGTGTGGCACGGGACGAAAAGCGGCGAAGAGGACTGCGTTCGTTCGAGGGGGGTGGGGAGGGTTTTCCTTTTTCCGAGAGCTGCAGGTCCCAAGGAGGAGGAGGAAGAGACGGGCGGATGATCTTAAACCAAAAATTTACCTGAGGAGGAGGACGAGGAGGAGGAGGAGCAACACACAATGACAAAAAAAGAAAAAAAAAAAAAAACGACAACCATACCAAAATTCAAAATACCAAAAATACGGAGAGAAAAGCTTTATTCAAAGGACGTGTAAATACTGAAGCTATCCAGGACCAGAACTCGACCGCTTCTGCTACTCACACACACACACACACACACACTGAAACGCACGCACACACACTCACACGCACTCACGGACTAGATCTCAGCAGCTGACTCATCCCGCCCATCCAGTCTGCCATCGACTCATCATGTCTGTCCCCGTCCATCTGTTCGTTGGTGACCGTGTTGTTTTCATGCTGGAGTGTTGGATGGTTTTGTGAAGGGTTGTTGCCGAGAGCTCCCGCTCGTGTATGAGTGGCGGGGCGTCGGTGTCGTACTGCGCTCGCCGGTACGCTCCTGTCTCTCCAGCTTCGCGCGCTCGGTCTCTTTACCTACCTCTGGTTACTAGAGTGTACGACGGCTTGCGCCTTTTCTTTTCCCTCGATGTGTGATTTTTTTTGGGGGTGGGGGGGTGGGGGTGTTTATTTATTCGTTTCACCGTACGATTCCCTTTCCTATTTATTGTGCCAGCTTCCCGGCATTGGCTTCCAAGTGTGTGAATCATCATCGCCGTCATCGTCATCGGCATTGTCTTCCTCATACGCAGCCATCTCTCTTCTTTGTTGTCAATAGCTGTCTTCTTTTTTTTTTCTCAGCGAAACTTTTCAGGGGGATTTTAGACGAGAAAACGGGGGAAGGGGACTCAGAAGGTCTTGTTTGAAAGGGGGGAGAAAAAAAAATCCATTATCATTGACCCCGTGGCTAAAGGAATATGCCGAAGCGGCAAGCCACACACCCACTTGAATCGCCGCTGAGAACGGTCACCATGTTCTGGAATAAAATGGGATCGTGATTGGTTAGATTTACAGTAATAACGTGTGAAGCCAAGGGGTAAATAAGTCAATAAAAGCAAATTTAGTCACAGTCGGCTCTCAATCCCGCTTTGTTGATCAGCATAGATGCCCCGACACCTGTCTGTCGAGATGTGTTTACTGATTTGTGTGTGTGATGGTGTGTGCCGGTGTGTGTGTGTGTGTGTGTGTGTGTGTGTGTGTGTGTGTGTGTGCGTGTGTGTTCATCATCACTCCATCAATCATATTCCACTGTCATTTTCCACCTCAGTCTAATATTAATTCTTGTTGGAAACCAAAGCATTCACGCGGCTGGACTCTTCTGAGAGGGTCGGCCGAGATGTAAGACCGCAATGAAACATGGGGGCTGAGAACAATAACTGGACTTTGCCATTCGAGGCCCTGGTTGAAACACCCCTCCACTGACCCCTTCCTGACGCCTACAGGGGAAGCTTTATTCGGGGGACTGATCCTTACCCTCGACCCCAACCCCAGAAGGGAGGCCAGATTTCGCCCCTGGTGTAGGCATGTCCTGGGAGGTGCGATGGGGGGACACATTGTAGTGAGGGGAAGAAGGCGTCACACTTTTTATAAGAGGATACCAAAAATTAACCCCAAACCAAAAAAAAACCCACAAACAAACAAAAAAAACCCAAAACAACAACAACCAAGGAATGACAGAAACAAACCAAAAAGAAACCCAACCAAATATTGCTGGAGGGAGGAGGGGAAGGAGTACAAACTGTAGGTTTGGAAAGGAGTGGAGCCCATGCATCATCTGTCTCCAGGTCTGTCTGTTCGCTTGGGGCTGTCAGCCACCGCCCTGCTATCAAACTGTGTAGCATGGATAGATAAAGTAACGGACAGACGGACGGACAGGCAGACAGACAGACAGCTCAATAGGACATAGACTCCCTCCCCTCCTCTGCCTCTCTCCAGCGCAGCTCTCTGGTCCTGGATGGAGCTAAACGCTAATGACCTCACTGAACTGAATCTTCTAAATCTGTTTTTATTTTTCTGTTGGTTGGTTCTCATTGTTTTATCTCTGCTGTGTCTCTTGATGCTGTTTTATGTACTGTACTTTAGTGCTTATACTCATTTGGAATAACGTACTCGCTTACTTACTACAAGAGCTCCTTATTTTTTCGTAGTCGTGCTAGAGATTTTTATCAGGTGGTTGGAAAAATACTGTGAAAATTTAGCTTCCAGATTTTTATTAGATAAAGAAACAGACTGTCTTGGCAGAAAAAAAAGGACACACAAAAAAGCCAAAAACTAGAGTTGAAAAGCGAAACCGTAAAAAAAACCCAAACCAAATATCGAACCAAACCAAAAACCAAACAAGGAACAGAACATAAAAGGGGGGAATCTCGCTGACCTTTGCGCAAGGGCTCAGAAATAGGTTCGGGGCAACTTGTCTGAGGTGTAAGCCCGTGTGTTTCTGTGTGCAGGCGTCCATGGGAGTCCAAACGGTGGTGAAATGTTTTTTTAAATTTAATTTTAAAAAAAATCACGGGATTTGTAATTATGTCCCTTCGCGAGTTTAATTCCCAGAGACGGCGGACGAACACACGCTAGGAGGACGCGCACGACGGCTCCACAGCCACACGCCTCGGTCAGGTTGAAGCGGGAAGCTGGACTTAATGTATCCAAAGACGACTCGGTTTCGATCCGCACCAGGAAAAAACAGCTGACACGCGAGAAATGTTCACGAACCAAACCCGCGGGGTTCGAACCTTGAAGGTGGAGCCTCTCCATGTTGACTCTTAGACGGAATGTATCTGTTAGTGCTTCTATAGATTTTGTAGAAAAAAAGAAAAAAAAAGATCTATGTTCTACTGCTTACTTATCGCTAATGTATTAAAAGAAAAAAAAACTTACAAAAATGTCTTGGAGAAAAAGATCTTAAAAAACGTTGATGATAATGACTTGATTTTAGACCAAAAATCTTAACTATCTCTCTTTGGACTATTTTTTTTTTTCCTTGTCAAGATGATTTAGACTTTGATTGTACTATTTATTCAGGGTATGGTAGGTGGATTTGTTTGTATAATCTTTTCCTTCTTGCTATTTATTGGTTAATTTATTTCTAGAGGTGCTTTTTTTTTTTTTTTACTGGAAAAATATTTTGGAGTATGTGTGCCCCCACGTCCCCCCCCCCAACCCTCCCCCACCCCCACGCCTCAACCCCCACCTGCTGAAGTACTTTCTCACTTCTTCAAACCAAATAATACCAGAAATGCAACCGCGGGTCCCGTAGGACCCAAGACACTATGGCTGACTTGAGGGTCGGCTGTAAACTCCTCTTCCTCATCGAGACGCTCTTCTCTTACAGGGGAGGGTGGAGCTCACAGGGGGCATGGACAGCACCGTCTGGATGGAGGGCACCTTTTGGAGAATTATTGTTTTTTTGATTCTGAGCCTTTTGAGCGGAGATGTTTGCTTTATACAACGACAAAAAGAAAAAAACGCACGCACACAATTATAGTTTCTCCTAATAACGAGGGAAACTGACGCCAGATTTGAACCGAGCCAGAACAGGAAGCTCGACGTCTTGTGTCTGCCGCCGTCGTAGCGTTTTCGGTGCGCTCCCATTTTCGGACAGAGTGCTGCTTCCATCCTCTCTATTTCCTCCCCCGGGAGAAACTGAAAGCTTTACTGCTACACAACCAAAAAATAAATAAATAAATAACAACAATAATCAAGAGTGAGAAGATTGAGGCGAAGGCAAAAGGTTTTTTTTTTTATTGTTGCTGTTGTTGTCAATTCTAGAGGGAAAGGGGGAGGAGAGGCGGGAGGAGGGGAAGGTGAGTTTTGTTTTTATTCTTAAACTTGCATTCCCCTCAACACCCTTGCTCACGTCCCTCTCCCTTTCTCTGTTGACCCGTTGACCTCTCTTCTTCATTTTTTAATATTTTTTTAATGGGTTGGTTTGAACCTTGTGTTTTACTGGTCCACTGTAGGATGTAAAAGAGAGATAGTTCATCATATACCTCATATTCTTTGATGATAAACCAAATAGATGAATGCTTAAACAAAAAAAAACAAACAAACAAAAAAAAAAAAAAAAAAAAAAAAAAAAAAGGACGGGATTCAACGCGGGGGATGCGGACACGTTGCCGTGGCACGACGTGCGTGCTGTGCGGCTGGACGCGGGCGCGCTAAAGCTCGGCTCAAACCAAAGTTTCATTGTGAAGAGTTTGGGAGGGCCCGATTTTTATTGTTCTTTTTTTTTTTTTTCCCCCGATTCCAACGGCCTTACTTTGTTGTCCCAGCATCCACGCAAAAACACACTCACACGCACGCACACACTGACCGTATCCCCGTGGAAAAACAAACCCCCTGTGTCGAGCTTTAACGCACAGCCTTCTCCTCGTACCGAGCCCGCCCCGCCCCGAACCGCTTCCTCCCTGTCGAACCTCTGGATTGCGGGGTTAAAGCCGCTGTTTCGGACATGTCTAGGGCCCTTACGTCCGGTGTCCAATAGCACCCCCCCCCCCCCCCCCCACACACACACACACACACACACACCCTTCCCTCAACTAAAAGCTTTAAAAAAACAGGAGCCATCGGTGGTCACCTCCGCTCGTCACACACGTACCAGCTGATGCGCTCTTGACCAGCGCACGTGTAGCAGGAAGCGCGGCGGGGCGGGGCGGGGCGGGGCGGGGCGCCGGGAAGGGGGCTGCGGCCGCGGTTGCTGGGCGACACATAAAGACACAGCTCCTGACGCCGCGTGCGTGCGTGCGTGCGTGCGTGTGTGTGTTAAGATGGTGGAAGTGCCGGTGGGGAGGGAGGTGTTCATGTTGTCAGAGGTGTCAGAGTAGGGGAAACCAATCTTCTCTCAACCCGCTGTCCTGCTCGGCTATCTCCTCCTCCCCCCTCTCCCCTCTCCCCCAGAGTGGAACGTCCTCGCTCCGCGCTCTCCCTCCCCGCCCCCCCCCCCCCCCTCGACTCGTTTCCGGGGGTCCGACACTTAGGCGGGGTGGCAGCGCAGCTTTACCAGGCTCCGGGTGTTTTCCCGACGGGGCGCCTTTGTGCGTCAGCCTCAGGGGGCCGGGGGGAGCGGGCGTGAAGCGCGGGTCTCCGCGGCGGGGATATCCCCCTTAAAAAAAAGAGAACGATACCAAAGCTAACGTCCCGCGCGGCGACCCGGCGCCGCGCACGCAGCGCTCCCCGAGGTGAGGGGGTGGGGGGTGTTGGTTAAGCCTAACCCCCCCCCCCCCCCCCACGTTCACCCAAACGCCTCCTCGAAAAATAAAATCGCTTTTTACGCGTCCGCCGCCTCGGGGGGGCGGCGAGAGACGAGTGTGCGGGGAGGAATTTCCATCGTCGCCCCACAGGGTGGAGCGAGGATCACAGCCCGCACCAATTTTTTGTGCCCGAGTTGAAGCGATTCGCGAGGGCGCGGGGGAGACGGCCGGGCCGGGAGCCGAGGCGTCGGAGGGCGTGATTGTCCGAGAGACAGCGGGAGGGCCGAGGCGGCGTGCGGCGCCGGAGGAGGCAAACGAAAACCAAAAAAAAAAACCCAAAAAACAAAAAAAAACCCACGAAGCGAGCTGAGCCCACTCCCGTAGTCAGCACACGCACACGCACTCGTACTCTCTCTCTCTCTCTCTCTCTCTCGCTCTCGCGATCTCCCTTTCCCTCTCTCCTCCCTCCATCTCTCTTCTCTCAATATACAGCTTTAGTCCAAAGGTTTTTAAGCGAGACAGCAACGTGAGTCAGAAGATAAAGAATAAAACCAAAGAAACTACCTTGACCTTCTCTTCGACACGAGCCCGTTCACCACACCTCCTCCTCCTCCTCCTCCTCCTCTCTCTCTCTCTCTCCCTCCTTTTCTATCCATCTGTTCCCTCTGTCACCTAGTGAGCCGGTCTTTGAAGCGCTAACCTCAGCTATCCAAAGGGAAATAATATTAATAATGATGATGATGATGATGATGATGATAATGATTAAGATAATGAAGAGGATGATGATGACGATAATGATGATGATGAAATGTATATTTTTAAGTATTTGTCATTGGAAAAATAACCTTAAGCTTCTCGTACTTATGATGACCATGATGATGAAGGCGATCATGAGGGTGGTGGTGATGATTAAGATAATGATGATGATGATGACGATGACGATGATGATGATCATAATGAAGTTTCTCTTGGTATCTCTGTAGCTGTTCTTCTGATCCTTCTTCAGTTCTTGTCCTTTCTGCTCGTGCTGCCACGTCAGACCACCCCCCCCCAAAAAATCCCCTCTCCCTCCCCACCCCCTCATTTGGCCTTCCCCAATGTCTTTCCAAATGTTTGTCCCTCTGTCTGTCTGTCTGTTTGTCTGTCTGTATGTCTGTTTGTCTGTTTGTCTGCCTTCCTGACCCTTGTACCTGTCTCTGTAAGTGTGTGTGTGTGTGTGTGTGTGTGTGTGTGTGTGTGTGTGTGTGTGTGTGTGTGTGTGTGTGTGTGTGCGCGCGCATCTGTGGGCATCAAGGGGTTTTCCTGGGATCAGGGGTTTTCTCTTAGACTGATGTTATCTGTGACTTGGCAGTCGAAGCTGCATGCCGGGAGCTGATGTACCCCTAGAGCAGAGTGTGTGTTGTGTGTGTGTGTGTGTGTGCGTGTGCGCGTGTGTGTGTGTGTGTGTGCCCCCATTACCTCCATGTGTGATTTCCCATCCTGTGAGTAGTCCCTCCCCACCTCCTGTCTCTCCCTCCTTCCTTGTGGTAGCAAGTTAGCCTTTTAGTGTATTTATCTTGAAAACCAAAAAAGACGAAAAATAATTCTGCTTGTTCATTGTACAGTGTTGTTCATTTTAAGTCATTTTTGTAACTGAAAGTGTTTCATTCATCCAAATAAAAAAACAGGAGACAAAAAAAAACTCGCTCTCTGATCTCTCACTAGATTTTTATGTGAAATGCCAACCTATTTTAATGACAACATGACATTATTCTCTCCAAACACCATTAAAAACGTTATTAAAACATGATATGACCATGATATATCGACAGCCGTTGAGATCCCAAGCTCTCGAAACACGTATTTTGTTTTTTTTTGTCAATGATTTTCCTTTAGGTTTGAAACAATTTTCTTGTATAACAGGGAAATCTGACCTCTGACGTCGTGACACCGCGCGGCCACCAGAGGGCGCTGCGAGCCAGTCTTACTGCTGTGTCCGCCATGAGTCACGAAGGCGAGAGAGGCAGATGTAGGCTGAAACTGCAACGTCTCATGCTGTCAGAGGGAGACGAAGTCAGATCATTTTTAAATCTCTCTCTCTCTCAATCTCTCTCTCTCTCTCTCCATCCATCATTTTCCTCCTGTTGACTGAGTCAGGGGACATCTGCTCATTGACAAACAATCTTACGTGTGTATGTGAGGCCTCCCCGCTCGCCCCTTCCCTCTCCCCGGACGTTTGGCCTTTTTTTTTTCGTCTGGCTGGCCGTCGACCGCACGGCCCTCGTACCCGTCCGTCGGACCGTTGCGCGCGTTTGTTTACTCCCCTTCGCTCGACGTTTATCACTTTTCCCTTCCCGTCGCTCTCATTCGTGATCTCCTGCTCCTCCCTCCCTTCCTCCTCTCTGGCTCTCTCCCCCCTCCATCATCCGTGTGGCGCGGTAGGTGGATGATTAGGTAGGGTGTTGGAGTGCGTGATTGCGACAGCTTTCAGACACCCACCTCCTACTCTGAGTCACGGACGGCTGTGGTAAGCACGTGATCTTATCACCGGGGCGACTTGGACACATCAGCCTTGCTGCTTGTCATCAACGGCTGATATTCTCTATGTGCCGTTCCGAAAAGAAATGTCCCTCCCTACCTATTTAGAATGCACTGGACGACCTGAAGTGCCTCATTCCTCAACCAGCGCTTTGCCAACTCTAGAAAGTGAGGGGCATTATGCTGGAAACCCTATCCGGGTCACTGTCTCCACACCAAAAGCTTGACATGATCCTTCAAACGACCAAAGTCCCTCTTTGTGACTTTGACCTAACTATGACATAAAGTTAGTAATTAGAGAGCAGGATACAGTATCCAGTTAGATGAGGAGTCAGTTGACACTGTAATAATTCTAGTTTGGAAGTCCCTCAATAGAGGTAGAACTGGCTGATAGCAAGGCCGTACTATCCACCAGCGAAGACAGAGAGCCAGCTGTCACTATGACCAGGAACAGTGCCAACACTGTGTGTGTGTGTGTGTGTGCGTGTGTGTGTACGTGTGTGTGTGTTTGAGTGTGCTTGTTTGTGTGTGTGTGTGTGTGCGCTTGCGTGTGTATGTGTGTGTCTCAGTGCCATTGAGCGACAGTGCCAGTGGTGAGGTGACGCTCGTCGGATCGTGTATCCCCCGAGCAGTGTTGTGTGTCTCATTGTGACGGCCAGCGTGCGATCTTTACCAGGAGGTATGAGCCGCCGGTGTGTAATCCGTCAAACTGTAGAATTTGAAAACTTCAAAATTGTCATGTTTGACCAATTTTTTGGCCGCTGCTTAAAGCGTCACCGCCACTCTGCCTTGAAAAAGAATATGATTCAGCCTGACTTCGTTAGGGCGCAGACATTTCCCGCAAAACACAAGAAGATGTTCAATTTGACGCAAGTTTGACATCAATTACGATTTCCCTCTGCTGTCGCCTCCGATGCAGAGAAGGCTTTTGGACCATGTAGACTGGGCATTTCTTCTCTCCATTCATAATGCTATTTGGTATGGGATCATATTTCGCCACCTGGATGAATTCTACAATAGCAATGGCTCATGGCCATTCTTTTCAAAACTTGTAGTTCAGTCAGTTTATAAACCAACTTTCTTCTTCTTCTTCTTTGGGCTGCTCCTGTTAGAGGTTGCCACAGCGGATCATATACCTTCTGTTCTGCGCACCTTCCACCCTTACACCAACCGCCTTGCATGTCCTCCCTCACCACCTCCATAAACCTTCCCTTTTGGCCTTCCTCTTTTCCTCTTGCCTGGCAGCTCCATCCTCAGCATCCTTCCCCCAATGTAACTCTCATCTCTCCTACACACGTGTCCAAACCATCTCAATCTGGCCTCTCTCACTTTTTTCACCAAACTGTCAAACCTGAGCCGTCCCTCTAATGTACTCATTCTTAATCCTGTCCATCCTTGTCGCTCACAATGAAAAATCTCAACATCCTCGACTCTGCCACCTCCAGTTCAGCCGCCTGCCTTTCTGTCAGTGCCACCGCCTCTAAACCGTACAACATGGCTGCTCCCACTACCGTCTTGTAGACCTTCCCCTTCAGAAAAGAAACAGAAAAGAAGAAACAGTCTTTAATTGTCACACGACACTCCACAACACATGCTTGCACACACACACACATGCACATGCTTGATGGTGGCCGGTGAAATGGCTCCTCTGCTTTTGACCCATCCTGGCTTGTCCTTCCTCCGGGGGCACAGCCAGGAGCAGTGGGCAGCACACGTGGACGCGCCCGGGGACCAGGTGATAAGTGTCCATAGTGTCCACTTATCACTTGTGATAAGTGTCCATAAGTGTCCATCGCTGGTCAGACGATGATGGGTGCATGTTTTTGGTGGGGGTCCTTACTGACGTGAGGTGGAGGAAACCCCATGTGAGCACGGGGAGAACATGCAAACTCCACACAGAAAGGCTCCTGTTTTGGAAGATAACCCGCCGGAGCACGGTGCCAACAGCGCCCCAGGCGGGAATCGAACCCAGGTTCAGTTTATACACCAACAACATACCTATATAGTGTTAATATACTGTATAGATAGACTCCACTTTCAGTCCCGTATATGCTCTGTCCATAATCTGATCTGCAACCTTGGAACGTTTTATAGCTCCAACATCTATCCTGCAAGAGAAACCACTTGATTGGAGGACATTTGA
>NC_137195.1:15492026-15497026 GCF_960531495.2 Zeus faber
GGGGGGAGAAATGATGAAACGAGATGGACTGAAATCATTTGACTGTTACGAGATGGAGGAGGAAAGAATGTACGAGAAAAAAAAAAGCAGGAGAAAGAAAGCAAAGAAGAGAAACAAACACATGGTGAGAGAGCAAGACCGGGATTGTACTTGTACTTGTTTACTAGGTAAAATAGGGAGATGAAAAGAAGATGGAAAAGTCAAGTCAAGTCATGTCAAGTGTCTTTACCGTGAAGCGCTTGATCCCAATACAGTTCCAAAGGGCTTAACAAACCCACATTTCGCACAGAAATCAACGGCATCGTCTCGCCTGAACCCTCATCCGGGCGAGGAAAACCCCCCAGAAAACCCCTTCAGGGAAAAAAAAGGGAAGGAAACCTCGAGAAGGGGCCACAGGAGGAGGAATCCCCCGTCCAGGATGACCGGGCGGCAGTGGACGCCGAGTGGGCGACATTAATAACGTAACGTGACAAATCATAGGATAGTGTACCTCTGTATTATGCAACGTTAAAGCTGGACCGTATGAGAGCCTATTTGCTGGCGCAGAGCGCGGCCGGGGTTCACGCCTCCGGGGAAGCGGTCCTCATCGGGTCCGATCCGGGCTGGGTCGGAGCAGGATCCTCCACATCTGGAGAGGGTCACGACCGGTCTCCCCCTGGTTCCATGACCGCAAGCAACAGTCTCCTTGTGCACGGAGCAGACTGCCCCCCCCCCCCCCGCCCCCCTATAGGACACGGATAAATAAGTCAGTAAGGGCTCGGAAGAGGGGCGAGGGGGGCGGAGGTGAAGGGTGAGCTCTGAGTTGTGCCAATAGGAAGAGTGTGTTCCTCACTGAGATACAGGAGACAGTGTCAACACACACGCTGTGCCCAATATAGCTACTGTCACACGTCCAGACATATCTCTCCCTCCTCTCTCTCTCTCTCTCTCTCTCTCTCTCTCTCTCTCTCTCTCTCGCTCTCCACCCCAGGCCTGTCTATCAATTTCCCATCCCCGTAGCCAGATTAAGTGATGTACCTTCCTCCGCTCTTCCTCTCCTCCCCTCTCTCTCTCTCTCTCTCTCTCTCTGTCACTCTTTGTCCGTACTACGGGGGCTTGACACCTCGCCAGACGTTGGTTTAATATAACGCGAGCCCTCGGAGCCTCTCGCCTCTCACATTACCCTCTCTTTCCAACTCCCACCACCCCACTTTTCATAGGGGCACCGGGTGCTCGCGCGCCCCCCCCCCACCCCCCCCCCCCTTTTTTTCTTTCCATACTTTACACGCTGCAAAAGGAGCTTTTTGTTCTTGAATAGCTCCTTCATTGCCATGGTAATCCACAAGAATGAGGGAGAGGTTTTTTGTTTTTTTTTCTGTCTAGGGCCTCGTTGATGAAAATAGTAACTCATGCTGAATTTCTACCAGTAACCTTGCATCTAATTAATGGAGGGAGAGGGAGGAGGGTATCGGTATGGAGCTGTCATTAAAAAGTCACACTGTTAGTGTTGTACATATGTCATTGGTAGTATTTCGGGAGCACACAAGTACACAAACAACAAACAAACACACACGGGTCTATTTTAACTCCCAGAGGGTAGAAGCGACGACAATTTTTCCATAATTGTAGCACGATGGCCCCCCGATACTCCCGCATCCACTCTCCTTAACACCTCCTTCCCCTCTTTCACTTGTCCTCCGCTGTCACCCACTCCACGGACCCACCCTCACCCCCCCCCCCCACCCCCCTCACCCCCACCCACCCCAAACGGCCCCCCTCCACCAGCACCCCGCTCACTGTGGTAATCCTATTAGTCATGTGCGAATACCAGCTGGGGAAGAGAGAGGGAGAGAGAGAGAGAGCGGGAGGAAGAGCACGAAGCGGAGGGCAGCTTCTGCAGAGCTCTGAGGGACTGGACCGAATGGCCAGGAATCCCATCTTCAGGGATAATCAAAACTCTGTTCGCATGCGAGCGGAGGATGCTGCTGCGGGCCGACTCGGCGGCAGCGCGGACGGACTCGCAGGAAATTGTCCCGAGGTGATTTGGGGAGTGCTCCAAATCTGGCCCCCCTCCTCCCCCACCAACGACGGGTACGCGCGGGGCCAGGCGGGAAATTAAGGAGGAAGAGGGAGGAAGGGGAAGAGGGAAAGACAAGGGAAGAGGGAGCGCGAGAGACGGGAAAGAGAGAGAGAGAGCGAGATGCGCCTGACCGTGCTTCCTGACAGTTGGAGAAAGCAAGCTTGAAAATAAACAAGTTCTTCGATGACAAAGAACCCATTGACTCCCTCCTTCCCTCTTGCTCCCACTCGTCACTCCTATTCTCTCGAGCTGTATGCTCTCTTCCCTCTCTCTCTCTCTCTCTCTCCCTCTCCCTCTCCTTCTCTCTCACTCCAAGCTTTATTTGCCGTCCTTTCAGCGGGCATTAACCGCCACCCTCTTGCACTTGTTGTCTTTTCAGCTGCCAGTGTCTTCTTTCATCCTGGCTGTTCTCACCGTGTGCCTCCTGGTGAACCAAAACGTCTTTCCCGTTCCATTCTGTTGCCGCCGCTCAAAAAAGTTGCGTTTCCCCTCTTCTCTCAAGGTCATCTAGTCAAGGAGTCGAAACCGCACGAATGTTTGATTTTGCAGCCATCACACATAATACGCTCTGAACTTGATTATGCAAGGCCGTTCAGGAGGAATCAGGTTTGAGATGAGCAGGGCTCTCAAATGGAATACGTCTTTGAGCGACGAGCACAAAGACAGAGAAAGTGGATGAAAGGAGTGTGATTGCGTGTGTGTGTGTGTGTGTGTATGTGTGTGTGTGTGTGTGTGTGTGTGTATGTGTGTGTGTGTGTGTGTGTGTGTGTGTGTGTGTGTGTGTGTGTTCACGTCACCTTCAAAATGAATCACCATGATGTACTGTATGTATATTTTAGACCTCGGTTGGTTTTTCTGACACCCCGTCCAGGAATTCGATATAAAATCCCACCTGCCTTCCACTGGTTGCTGAAATCGGGTTATGCATGTCCGCACACGGTGTGTGTGTGTGTGTGTGTGTGTGTGCCCGCAGTGCCTGTGGTGGCACTGGTTAGTGGGCTACCACACCCATTGTCAACGGTAATTACACCGACTGAAGCCATCTGTGTTAGAGGTACAGATCAGCAGCCACGCATGTGTGTGCGTGTGTGTGTGTGTGTGTGCGTGTGTGTGTGTGTGTGTGTGTGTGCGTGCGTTGACTGGATGGCACTGCTCGCACAATGACTCGAAATTGAAGTCATTGCTTTGGATTACCTGTTCAAGTTGTATTGCAACCTCAACCCCAGCAGATCTGACGGTGTGGAGCGCAAAAGCAAAAGGAACCGGCAAATCAAAGTTCAGCATTTTTTAAATCTCACACTCAACGTGTGAAGCCGATTTAACCACAAAAAAATAAAAGTCTGTTTCTGTTTTCGCATCAAAGTGCAGCGTATGTACAGGCTTCAGAGTACGAAGGCTAAGGACAGAGTTAGGTAAAGGAAAAACAGGGGATTAAGTAAGGTTGTGTGTCCGTTGGGAGGCTATCCGGGGAGTGTAGATGTATATACACGCACGCACACACACGCACACGCACACGCATGCACACACACACACACACACACACACACACACACGCACGCACGCACACACAGCAACACGCAAACACACTTAAGTGACAAAATCTACGCTCCCCTTTCTCTTATTCTTTCTTTGCAGAGCGTCTGTCTGTCACCCTGATTAGGAACGGACATAGTCACACAATGCGTGGCACGGAGGATAAAAGGGGGATGGGGAAAAAGGAGAGTTGGAGGAGCGAGACAACAAGAAAGGGGCGAGAGATCGGTGGAAGATCGACCGGTGCGCGGGACCTGATGTCTGATCCAAAAAAAGGTAACTCGTGTCGGTGGTCCATGCCCCGGGCGCGTCCACCCGTTTCGTCCGGTGGACAAAATGCTCACACTGGGGTCCAGGTCCCCATTTCGGTCCAGGCCTCCACCGGGTCCCCACTAATTAATTCATGTGATGTGTTATGAAACTCGAAGAGGGAAAACGTCGCTTTACGCTCTACACTTACGATCACGATCACCAATACAAACTTCTCCATGAGTATGAACGGCATAGTCACTCTCTCGTTTAAAATATGAGAGGTTATACAGGCTTTCATATAATCGCAAGTTTTGTCACAAAAAAAAAGGGAACAGCCAACTGAGTCACAATGGTGGGCACAATTTATTCGTCCACCGCCGCCGTCGCCGCCCCCCCGCCGCCACCGCTACCCATAAAAAAAGGTGCGGGGGAAACTGTGAGGGAGGGAAAGAGTCGTAGGCACAGAGAAAAAAAAGGTGGTGGAGGACAGAACAGGGAGGAAGAGAATAAGAGGCGTGAAGGATGAATGGCAAAAGAAAAAAGAGCGGCATGGCAACCAAGTAATGGCAGGAGTAGGAGCGGGGAGAGAGAGAGAGAGAGAGAGAGAGAGAGAGAGAGAGAGAGGGAGAGGGAGAGGTGGATGTAGTCAGACAGAGAGAAGAGGAGGAGGAGGACCACGAGGAGGAGGAGGAGGAGGACCACGAGGAGGAGGAGGAGGAGGAGGAGGAGGAGGAGGAGAGGGAGGGTGTAAGTAGGAGCGCTGTATTTATCGCTGTTCAGAATGCACCGCACTCTGGATTTGTCTGCAAATGACAGTTTCCTCTCCGTGAGTTACAATAGTATGGTCTTGAATGGGTATATAACACTCACACAAATGCACACACACACACACACACACACACACACGCATACACACACACACACACACACATATATACATATATACAGTATATTTACACAAAGAGTCACACAGAAAGGAGGACAGAAAAAGTCCCCGTTTCCAGATAAGGAGGAATTGCCCTTTTGGCAGGTTGTAACCTCGGCGTCAGAAATAGCGACGCTGCTCGTTCCATTGATTTGTTTCCAGACGGAGAGAGGACAGGATGGACGGGGGGCTTCTGGCCCCTTTTCAACTCCTTATCGGACGGAGCAGAGC
>NC_137195.1:15502026-15552026 GCF_960531495.2 Zeus faber
GTCCTTGGATGCTTTCTCTTGCGCCCCAACTTTTGTGTCCTCTGCCATTTTCCACTTTTCCACTTCTGTCTTAAAAAGTTACCATTATTCATTTCTTGCCACTTCTCTCTCTGACCCTCACACTCTTTTTTTTTTTTTTTTTTTCCTCACTCTCTCCAATGGGATAAGGACCGGTTTGTCTCTTTGTGTGATGGAGGTGTTTGTTGGGACCCCAGGCTCTTGAGTGGTGTGTGTGTGTGTGTGTGTGTGTGTGTGTGTGTGTGTGTGTGTGTGTGTGTGTGTGTGTGTGTGTGTGTGTGTGTGTGTGTGTGTGTGTGTGTGTGTGTGTGTGTGGGGGACAATGGGCCAGGCAGTGGGGCTGACTGTGTGAGAACTTGTGCGGCCAGGGACCTCTCATTGTCCTCATAATGGTGCGGAGCAGCTCATGGTTTGGTGGGGTTTTCACAAGTGACGAGACCGTTTGTGTGTGTTAGAGACGGGCAGAGAAAGACATGTGCATTCCTGTATTTTTATAAATTCTTTTGTTAGGCATTCAAATAGTAGGTTGATGATGATTGTGCTCCTTTCTTTGTACTCCAGCGCAACACAGCTCCCAACTTCTCCATGGCTCTCAGAGCAGGAAGGAGTGATTGATGTGTCACAGAGCTGTTTGACTAGTTAGCCTAGATTCTTGCACATGCACACCATGCTTTATGATGTGGCCGAACAAGAGACAGAAAGGCAGGTGTCTTTGAGAATGAGAGGGAAAGTTTTATTGTTTATCCAAGTTTTGGCGTGTCCGTGCTTATGGCTCTGTGTCCGAGTGTGGGGAGATGCATTTCAATCGCAACACACACTACCGCAATGATAAGTGCGGTAATTATTCTTATCTGTGAAAACTGCCTTACAGCGCTGACCACAGCAAAACCAATGCCTCCCATTACGGTCAGTGCTGTTTTACAGCCAGGTTTATGGTGCAGCGGGTGATCAAGGCAAGGCAACGAGTTTCAATGTGAAAGCCTTCAAAAGCAAATACATTTGCAAATGAAACAGCATCTGAAAAGTGTTGCTAGCAACATAATTGTGACATAAATAAACAGTTCTTTGACTGGAATCATTAAAAAAAATAGTGCAGTCTTTATTGAAGGAGTTGAGCTGTATTTTTTTTATGAATGAACACATACAGCGTTCCAGTACCACATACCAGCGTTGACAATGTTGTATTGTCCTTATAAGTAATGTCTCCCTTGATTGTGACTTAATGTATATTAATTGACTTTTGAATACACTCAACCTAAAGTAAACTTTCAATCTATTGCAGTAATGGTATTGTATTATATTGTGATATCTTCATTTGTAGCACTAGTATTGCGATGTTATATCCCCCCGTTTTTTCCCAATATATTATTATATGTTAATCTAATATATTAATTAATCCTTTCAGATACAAGCCAACTCTTCTGATTGCTCGATTATTTGAAAAGAGCCGTACTTGTGATTTTGGGGGGGCGGCACATAGCTTTGTCAAAACAGATCTGTGTAAAAGTTTTTATTTGGTCATCTTTGGTGATAAGTTGACAAATTACTTCTGGTGCTGAGGACTTCAGATGTGGAAATGTTTGCATTTAGTCAGGAATGTGACCAAAAGGGAACAATGCGCTCAGCCACTCAATACTAATGGACCTACATACCATTATGCCTGTGTCGCTCTTGACCAGAGAGACCGGAGCAATGAAGCTGGGTTACCCTTGACTGCCCGCAGGCTTCTGACCGCAGTCGGCCTTGACGTTGGCCTGACACCTCCCTCCCCGGGAACTGCCATATTAAAGCTAGATATGCTGATTGAACCCTATGGTTTCTCTCTCAAACTGCCCTGTTTAATCAGCTGCTCTGTCAGAAAGGTGAAAAACAATTCCCGAAAAGCCTTCAAAACGCATTTTTTGCTCGACATGAGCACGCTAAACCAGCCCTGCGTGTTGTGCTATGAGTTGGGCCTAGATTTTCTGCACCCCCATTGGCTGTGGCTTCAGCTTGAACCTGTATTGACAGTATTAGTCATTGGTCAAGGACGCTAATGGAGTAGGCTGATATGTCGGGACGCTGCGCATGAACGACTATTTGTGGATATCTGTAACGATTTTGCGACTCATGTGTCAGTACACACACATCTGCGCACACACTGCTGCTTTTTATTAGAATTCTTGGACCTCCCACATTCCTGCTTAGAACGCTAATAGTTGCCGTCTGTGCTGCATTACATACTGGGGGGAAAACACAACAGTCGCTATCTCAGCATGCCTTCCCACAGAAAACACTCATAACGACTTAGAAAGGCATGCATGCATCCACACAGATGCAGTATAATTAACTCCAAAGGATAGTTCAACTCTGAATTATTCAAGAATGTTCAAAACATATAGGCATATACACACATGCATTATTACAAGATTGAACAAACTATTGAAATTCCTTCCTTCGTCTCCCACAGTGGAAAAATCATGTTTCAGACCTTGGTAGACTTTCACCGACAGAATACATCTTGATCAGTGCGTCCTCCATCCATTACGAGTAGCTTTAAATGTCTGCAAGATATCAAATTAATGGGCTTTACTGTTGAAATTGTACTATTTAAAAGTCGCCTAGTGAAAGACATAAAACCATACCCCAGATCGATGCGTGTGTGTGTCTGTGTGTGTGTCTGTGTGTGTGTGTGTGCGTGTGCGTGTGTGCGCGTATTTATATTTCTTTTTTTGTGTGTGTGAGAGCTCCAAAAAACACATACCTATTGTGTCTCTTCAGGTTTACCTTTAGGTCTAGCTTCAAAATATGTTATGGAAGGGGTGTAGTGTGCCTGGATTGACCTGGACTGTTCAGCAGCTGTGTGTGTTTGTTTGTTATTTTTCATTGTAAGCATGAGGGGAGTTTACATTGGTGAATAAGAGGTAAGGCAAAGCAAGGCATGTTTTTGTGAAGTAATATCAAGCTGTGTGCGCGCGCACGCTGGTGTATGTACTTCAGTTTCTTGGTGTAGCTGTCGGCACCACTGAAACTGATCTGAGACTGACGACACACACACACCTGTGGGGATCAGGTACCTGATCTCTCACTCTGCATCTTCCTAGATGAGGCTTTTTATTTGGGACAAATACAGTCAGCCGCTCCTTTAGGTGAGAGTGATAGCTATTGGCTACTGTTGAAAGGCGGGGAGGCATGCAAAAAAATGTTTATTCCAGTCATGATCAGATCATCAAGAGTAGAGTGGCTCCACACTCTTTTAGCTCTGCCTCCGATAAGATGCAATCAACAGGTTAGCAGGGATAAGAGGACATTTCCCCATTAGGTCTAATTGTGGTTAATCTAATGTAAATTGATCTTAAATTCACGATACATTATTAGACACTGTGGTCAAATTTTGTGCAGGAACACCTCCTGTTCCTATGCGTCTTTATGCACTTTATTACTTCAGCAATTTTTTGTCGTCGAGAGAGATCATTACCCTGGAAAAACGGCCTTTATGCTGTTTGGTAAAGGAAAATGCTCCCTGTGCTTCTATGGCTTCCCGGTGTCTCTCCTGCAATCACAGAAAAGAGTGAATTGGCTACTAACTCTGCCTGTGTTCAAGTCTCAATCCCACAAGGCCATGGAAGTGACATTGAGACATATCAACATATGACTATCATTAAAATGCAAAGATTGGATCGTCCGCTGCACTGATGATCGGTTGACCCCTGCTGGTAACCCCCGTCTCACCCTGCAGCCCAGTGCAGTCAGCAGAAGCTCCAAGCAGAAAGGCAGCAGTGTTGGAATAGTTCCTCTGGCTATTTTTATCTGGGAATCTGCTTCTTTGCCTGACCCAGGGAGTGAGCGAGAGGAGGGCAAATATCTAATCTAATTTCAGGGGATGGGTAGTCACCGAACACACTGCCCTGGCAGCTGGATAGTGGAAATACTGTGTGTGTGCGTGTGTTTGTGCATGTGTGGGTCTGTGCGGTCGGCTGTCGTGAATTAAAATGCCGCCTGGCGCCACCTTAAACTTTCTCTTTTCACCGTCTTACCCTCTCTCCAATGCTTGCTTTCCTCTTTCCCCATCCCCCATTTCTCTCTCCCTCTCCTCTCCTCGTCGCCTCTCCCCTCTCCTCCCCTCATCCTTCTACCCCATTTAAGGAATGTGAGATCACGCTTAAAGACTTTTTCTTGCCATCTCTCTCTCACTCTCCTCCATTTCATACTCACGCTCTCTTTCCATGTACAGACCTGTTTTCTATGCGAGTTTGTGTTCATTTTGAACCTTAAGCCAACTAAAATCATGCGTGTGCGTGTGTGTGTGTGTGTGTGTGCTGCATGCAAAATGAGGCAGGGCTGCAGTTAAGAACACCTTGTCAGGAGTGAGACGTGTTTCTGTGTGGGAACAACATGTCCCCGATGTGTTTGTGTCTGAAAACACTCCCTCTCTGCCTGACCACCCACCCCTCTTTGGAAACCCAAAAAAGCAAGCCTGTTCTTTATTTTATCCATCATCCTGGCATTGGCGTAGATGAGCCGAGTTTGTTTGTGTGTGTGTGTGTGTGTGTGTGTGTGTGTGTGTGTGTGTGTGTGTGTGTGTGTGTGTGTGTGTGTGTGTGTGTGTGTGTGTGTGTGTGTGTGTGTGTGTGTGTGTGTGTGTGTGTGTGTGTGGGCACATGGGTTGTCGCCTAATTGCCAGCCAAGAAAGGCCTTCTGTTTGACAGGGATAGCAGTAGTGAACTTTGGGTGTTTAGTTTGGCTGTGTGTGTGTCTGTGCGTGCACGTGCGTGTGCGTGCTAAATGGAAAGAGGACATCCTCTGCCTTTTTTCAGCTGTTACTGCTTGATCTAATTTTCTCCATCTGGACGACCCATACACTGCGTCTCTCACTTTTACATACACCAGCACATATTGTTTCGGCCATATTTGGAGCACATATTAGCTAGTTAGGCTAGCATGTGTGTTTGTAGAATGTTATTTTACCATACTTACTTTCCTGCTTTTCCAACTGAGTTGTAGCTTGGGGCAGTGTGCATTACTTTAGTCATACACACCACAGATTTGTGGGTGTGTGTGCATGTGCAAACATCTCAGCAGAGATTTGAAACCTTTTTAGGCATCGATTGGCTCCCTCATCCTCTCCTTTTCACCGTGATTTCTTTGTCATCAATCCATGGGCCAATACCCCAGTGGCAGCTCCTCTTCCATTAGCCCCATCCTCCTCCTCTGTCCGACTTTCTGGGTCCATCTCTTCTCCTCCCTTGCCTGCTCCATGTCACGCTGCCCCTCACTCCTCTGTCTTTCTCTCTCTCTATCATCTGTTCTTTCCATTGTTGTGTTCCTAACATGGCTTTGCAGCTCACGCTATACTGTCATACTACTTTGAAGAACAACATGTTTGACTTTTCCGTCAAGGTTTTGTAGTGTAATAACAATAATAATTTGGGCAACACAAAAACACACACACACACACACACACACACAAACACACACTCACACACTGGGGTAGTGGACAGAATAAAGTGCGACTTGCTCTTGCAGCAGGACAAACAACAGACCCTACTCTATTTTTATCCACGGGTCATTGTCTTCTTTAAATGTTCATAAGACTGCCTTCCTTCAAGACATCGGTGTTCTCTTCACTCTCCAGGTGTCTGTGTGTGTGTCTTGGCCTGAGAGAGTGTGAATAATGCATGGGATCATTGGAATGGTATTTATAGGAAAGCAGCACCATTAAACTTTAATGACAAAGCCTGGCCATCAGTGCCGTCGAGCATATAGCATATCCTTCGCCGCTGCCTCTGTGTGCATCACACACACACAGAGGCCCAACTCATCACTTATTTGTTTAGACTGTCCATACGATAGCTAGCCAGTCAGTAGCTAACCCATCCTATATACCGCAATGGGTTTATTGTGGTATATAAGGCCTTTTTAGTGCCTTCACCCATGTGTGGCCTCTCACCGTATAGATAGTGTTTTGACCTTCAATCCTGTCATGATCCAGGACCCCAATGGGACTGAGCAGGTCATGTTGAAAGGTAACTCACCTATAGAGCTGAAGGTACTCTTTTTCTGTACCACTCTTAGTTGAATCCATTCATGGATAGAGTATTTGTAGAGTGTAATTTCCTCAACAAAAGACGTCTGTGTGTATGTGTACAGGAGGGAGGTGGTACCTAATGTAGCTGGGTGATACGGAAAAATCTATGATCATGCCAATTGGGGATTCTATCTGCTTATTAATTCAAGACTAAAGAATCCGACTGAGGTCAGGTATGGCATCAGATCAAAGTAGTTTGCACTAATATCTCCAATATTAGACATCATCATCCAGACAGAGTAATAGTACATTTATGACTGAACCCCCCAATCCATTGCTAGCTGTTGCTTGTCATATAAAGAAATTAGGAGGAGGAAAAAAATATGCAGATAGAAAGCTGCTCAGCATCAACACAGGACTGCTGTAGAAATTACACATTTCAGAAAAAACATTCTACAACAGCTGTCCTTAAACAGCTGTGGCACATAAGAGTTTATTTTTCCACAAGCCTTCTGTGTAAAGATTTTAACCAAATTTGCAGACATTTAACGAGAACAAATTTGTGTTTACATCCCTGCCTTGAAGCGTAATCTTCTGTCTCATCTCCACGTGCCCTCGCGTAACCTAAATGGCCCTGTTGGTTTTTTACTGTTGTGCTCCTTTAATCCCCCTTTCTATCTGTTTCCATATGCTCTAATGGGCATTTTCAAGCTCTCTCTGCCTTTTCTGCCTATCCCAAATATTTACATTCTCCTTCTTGTCTGGTAGGCCGAGGATAACATCTGGTTAAAAGCAGCGCGTGTGTGCGTGTGCCTACTGTATGTATATACATGTATGTGTGCCTCTGTACAGTAGCAATACTCTGGGTCACATTTCTTTTATCCACATCCATTTTTAGAATCAGACGTACCCAGCACAATTATGTAACAACCAGGCAGTCTCATGCGGGTGGGTGTGTGCGCACATGCACACGAGCGCACGTACACACACACGCACACACCGCAATTGTTGTTTTAGGGGATTAGAGCTTTTGATGAAGAGGACAGTGTGCTAGATCCACTGACCATTTGGGGGGAGGAATAGAGTGAGGGTTTGAAAGTGGGGAAGAGGGGATCAGGAGCAGTAGAAGAAAGGAGTCAAGCAAGCAAGCAAGGAGACAGTGAGTCAACCAGAAATTCACTTGAGGACCAAAGTAAAATTAAACGACAAAAATAAATGAAACTTGTGGTACGAGGAAGCCTTGCCATATGGCTCGACTAGATAACACTGAGACAGACGGACACCCTGCGACCACAGTGAAACGCAAATCAAGGCGTAGGTAACATCGCAACAACATAACAACACAGAGTTATGTAAAATTGACAGTGGGCATATTGCATCATCAACGTGTCCGACTTTAGTGACAAAATCACAGAATTGGTGAAGAGGTGGAAATAAAAATCAAAGTGTGTGTGTGTGTGTGGGTGTGTGTGTGTGTGTGTGTGTGTGTGTGTGTGTGTGTGTGTGTGTGTGTGTGTGTGTGTGTGTGTGTGTGTGTGTGTGTGTGTGTGTGTGTGTGTGTGTGTGATGAATCATGTTTTTGCAAAGCCATCTTTCTGCAAAGATGGCTGACATGTTACTGCCTCAATCCTCTCCCCAGGCTTCCTTCTGCTTTTTACACTGTAAAGTGTTGAAAATCAGTTGGTCGTCTTTAATATGCAGCCACGTTGCCGGGACCTCCACCTGCCAACCAGGTGTTTGTGCTCTGCTCTCAGACAAACACACACACACAGTAGCCTCTCTAGCTGGACCAAAGCTAGCGTGACTGCTGTGTGTGTGGGTGTTATTTTTGAAAGGTTATCATCCTCGTCTCATCCGACTATTAGCCTGTTGCTGCCCATCGGTGCACTATCATTGTGTGTGTGTGTGTGTGTGTGTGTGTGTGTGTGTGTGTGTGTGTGTGTGTGTGTGTGTGTGTGTGTGTGTGTGTGTGTGTGTGTGTGTGTGTGTGTGTGTGTGTGTGTGTTAGGGGCACGCAATCCATCTGAGTAATTGTAAGGAATAAGTGACGAGACGGGCCCAATTCTGTGTGTGTGAAAGATGTGTAGGGGATTATCGCAACATATTTGCAGTCCTCTTCACATCTGTTGTGATGTGTGTGTGGGTGTGTTTGGGAGTGTTCAGGTTTGTATTATGGTTATATAATCCAGGTGAATTGTCTCTGAACGGGGAATCCCCTGTTACCTTACACCATGGGTGACTGATCAGAACACTTTTCAATAGGTAACAGAGACAAAAGCGAGAGAGTGTGTCATTCTGTGTGACAGGTAACTGACCGGCAAATGTTGTCACACACTCACACAGACATGCGCATTCTCCCGCTTCCACACTCGCGTCCAACGTGTAAGCACCTCATGCTATGTACATGTTCTACAGAGCGGAGGTAATCGGTTTGTGTACACTCAGCTCTTGCATAATGCCATTTGAACGGCACACTGGCCGAGGGGATAAAGTTCACTGCTCCGCTCGCGCTCTGTCAGTCGTTCTCTTTCATCTCTGTGGAAGCTCATTTCCTTCCCCATTTCATTTGCTCCTATATCTGTTTGCGTCCTTCCCACATCTTGCTTTCTCTCTGGATCTCCTGCTCCTCTTCCTGCCCCTCATTGTCCATAGATTGTGATCGTGTCAAAGGGAGAGATAAGAGAGATACTGTTTGTTTTCATCTCTCCAAAATATTCAAGAAATGTGCTCTGAGCAACATAGTGGTATGAGCCAGACCCTTACCTGTAATCGCAGATCAGTCTTTTTTTACATTCGTATTATGTTTTGACTTTGACTCTGCTGTGGAGGTCCGAGACTTTAATGTAATTAACAAACCACCTCATTAGATAACAACGTGTTATCATTTGTAGAGATTCTCAAAGCACTTGCAGTAGGTGTCACTGAACACAATACAATTAATAGCTTGGCTTGCTTGGTTCCCTTTCAGGGTATTGTTGTTCCCTGTTTTGCAGCAGTGATTAGTGTTATTATAGTTAATTTAGTATTATTTTTGTTCAACATTTTGACAACCGGTGTCTCATTTGTGACTTGACTTGTTGGTTTGTGACCATATTAAGTCGCTGCTGCAGGGCGATTCACCGGCAGAACTTCAATTACATTTTCAACATTTGGCAACTGGAAGCATTTCCAAATCAAGGAATTTGACCTTAATGCGTATTGAATGCCCTCTTAGGCCACTATCTGTTGGTATCTGATATTGATTTCTAATCACCCAGGGGGTTGACCCTGATCATTTTATACAAGTACATTTTGTACAAGTCTTAACAGATAGTTATGGATTTTTGTTATTGCCTGTATTTTTTTTGATGGGTTTGATAGAGTTGTGTGTGTGTGTGTGTGTGTGTGTGTGTGTGTGTGTGTGTGTGTGTGTGTGTGTGTGTGTGTGTGTGTGTGTGTGTGTGTGTGTGTGTGTGTGTGTGTGTGTGTGTGTGTGTGTGTGTGTGTGTGAGACAGAGCTTAGTGCACAGCAGATCTGCCGTCATCAGGACATCTGGTGTTTTCTACAATAGAGTGGGGAGCCAAGCGATAGGGAGTTGTTGTTTTTTGTTTGTTTTTTGTAATACTGATACATACTCCCGTTTTTAGTTTAAGACGGTGCCAGTATACTCACAGCGAAACCTTTCAAACAAAAAAAAGTTAAGGACAAGAAGAGGACGAAAAGACATGGTGGTTTCAAGTTTGTGTATGAATCCCTGAATGAGTGTACTGACAAGAGTGTTTGGGGACGTGTTCTCATCTTGAATTTCGTTCTTTGAATTGTACTGTCTACTTTAAACTGAGGAGCATCGCCTGGCACTACATTCCAGGGTATTAGATCACAGTGTAATGATTTTGTTACTTAACAAGAGGATGCGATTCAATAATTGTCTAATCAAATCCTAAACCCAGTCCTATAGTCGAGGAATATGCCACGCCACACCTTGGTCCTCCTTTACAGCTGACAGCGCTGGTGGCGTGAGGAATTCCCGGCACTATACTCTTCTTTGAAACCTGTCCGTCCCCCCCCCACCCCCTTCCTCTCTGTCTGTGAGGTTACATCATTACCAGTCTCACTCTCTTCCTCGCTGCCCGGCTCTTGCGTAACAGGCAGCTTTATTTGCGCCAGCTGAGGGTCCTAATCTCTCCTGCGAGGCATAGCGAGAGAGCACGGGGGGGAGAGAGTGCAGGGAGAGAGGGCGGGGAGAGAGGGGAGAAGAGGAGAGGAATGGGCTGAGTCGACCTTTCCTAACCCGCCTGGACGCACTGCCTAGTTAACTCAATCACTCCACCAATTAACGGGATCTAGAGCTTCGCCCTGTATATAGCCAGCACTGCAAATGCTTCTAGGGCTGGTTTATGTCTTTTTATGCCTTAAATCGTCCATGACTGTAAGTGTGTGTGTGTGTGTGTGTGTGTGTGTGTGTGTGTGTGTGTGTGTGTGTGTGTGTGTGTGTGTGTGTGTGTGTGTGTGTGTGTGTGTGTGTGTGTGTGTGTGTGTGTGTGTGCGCGCGCATGTGTACTGCAGTGTTGTAGGCGCGTGGTCTCCCCTGGCAGCCTCATGCTAACTGGGGGATAAACAGTGATTATCTGGGCTGCCCGGTGAGAGAGCACACGCTGATGGACACACACACTCGCACACAACAGGGGAGAGTATGATGATGTACACATTTGGACATTGTGGCCAAAAGCGCTTGCACAGAGGAGCGGAGACCACGCGCCTACTTGGCCTTGATCCGTGAACACATTATTAGTAGCGTTACAAACACACACGCACACGTTACACAAAAGCGAAAGCAGCACACACAGGAACATTCATTGGAGCAAAGCAAACTTTGCTTCGCTGTTCTTTTGCACAGACGCGCACCCGCACACACACACGCAGATAGACAATGTGCTAGCTAGCTGACAACCATGTCTTTGTGAGGTGAATGTTATGTAAGGCTGATCAACGCTACTTAATCAGCTTTAGGAGACACACTTAACAAGCTGACCGAGAGGGTGGAAGAGAACGGGGGGGGGGGGGGGGGTGAGAGAGAGGGAGGGAGAGAATGAGGAAAAAGGGGAAATAATTAAGAACTTAGGTGGAAATAGGCATTGACAGGCGGCTACACAGCGTGTGTCCTGTTTACAATGGGAGAAAGACACACACACTCACAGATACAAACACACATACTGCGCCCTGCCCTCTGTGTCCCCCTCAACGCTGTGTGTGTGTGTGTGTGTGTGTGTGTGTGTGTGTGTGTGTGTGTGTGTGTGTGTGTGTGTGTGTGTGTGTGTGTGTGTGTGTGTGTGTGTGTGTGTGTGTGTGTGTCCGTGTGTCCGTGTGTCCATGTCCGTGTGTGTGTGTGTGTCCGTGTCCAGTAGAGGTCAATAAGGGCGGGGCACCACACAGGTAACTGTAAGTTTAGTGTAAGTGACTTTGTCTGACTCCTGGCTGAGGCTGCCGGATGGGGATTTTCAGGTTTGACATTCACCACCATGGCTCCCCTGTGATTGAAGGTTTTTTTTTTTTTGTTTTTTTTACATGTTTGTCTGCCAAATGTAAGAAATTGTAATATTGAATTGCATTACTCAATACACTCATATATTCCATACTATTGGTGGCACGGTGGCGCAGTGCATTGCACTGCTGCCTCACAGCAAGAAGGTCCTGGGTTCGATTTGCCTGGGGCGCTGTTGGCACCGTGTTCCGGCGGGTTATCTCCCAAATAGGAGCCTTTCTGTGTGGAGTTGCATGTTCCATGGAGCATGTTCTCCCCATGCTCACATGGGGTTTCTTCCACCTAACGTCAGTAAGGACCCCCTCCAAAAACATGCACACATCATCGTCTGACCAGCGATGGACACTCATCACCTGGTCCCCGGGCGCTGTGCCCCCGGGGGAAGGACAAGCCAGAATGGGTTAAACGCAGAGGCCTCATTTCACCGGCCACCATCCAAAACACGTGCGTGTGTGTGTGTGTGCGTGCATGTGTTGTAGTGTGGTGTGCTGTGTGACAAATAAAGATGGTTCGTCTTCTCACAAATCAGCAATAATATATACTATAATCTTTGTTTATTTTCACCTTCTCTTTAGTGGTGTTAGTAGCTTTGCTGCTCTGGTGGTTCACTGCCGCCAAGCAACACGTATTGAAATGCTTCCACTCAAACAGACTGTATTTGGCTACGTTCACACCGCAAGCCTGAGTGCTCAATCCGGATTTATTGCTCAGATCCAATCCTTTTGTTTGGCTGTTTACATTATTTTTTAAATGTGGCCAATATCACATTCCAGGTTGAACGGGTCGCGGTCCTTAACAGACCCTCATGCACAGAAGTAACAAAGACATCACACGCAGCACGCTGTTGTATGAAAGGTAACATGGCAGGCAAATGCACCGCGACCCGGCACGTTCCGTGGCCTGGTGGTTGTCGGGCGGCTTGGGGCTCTGTACCTCGGCTCAAGCTTGCGGATGAAATCTTTGAATCTAGACAGGGGCATGGTGCTTTGCTTTTTTTTTTTTTTTTTTTTGTTTCGTTCATTATGGAAATTTTGTAAAATAAAATACATCGAAAACACAATATGCTCAAATTGCGTCCCGATCGCTCCCTCAGAGAACACGTACAAACACAAATTTGCACACACAGTATTTTAGATCCGGTGCTATTCATAAAAGGCGGCAAGAGTGGGGTGTTCCCTCGCAGGGTCGCTCTATTTATTTATTTATCTATCTATTATTCATTTTCCCTACATGCGCTATATACGCTGCCCTAATGGTGGCCGGCGGCCGCGGTGCGCCTCGCTCTGCTCGCCGGTCCCCACGTCGGGGGCGGATTCTGAATTTATTCTTGAAACACAGGGATACTTTTTTTGCATCACCCTATTACTATTTTATTGCAGATGTATTTAATGTGTCATT
This sequence comes from Zeus faber, assembly GCF_960531495.2. Lineage (NCBI taxonomy): Eukaryota > Metazoa > Chordata > Actinopteri > Zeiformes > Zeidae > Zeus > Zeus faber. Next base: position 15,514,972 of record NC_137195.1, read on the forward strand.
ATCATTCCTCCGTGCGTAGCAGGGAGACACTCAGTCACCCCACTCAGTCACCCTGCCGGTCCTGAAGTCGGGGGCGAAATTCCGAGTTTATTTTTTTGGGATTTTGTATTTGTATGGTATTGTGTGTACTGCCCCCCCACTCAGTGAAAATGTTGTGTGCTGCAGTCTGGTCCATGATAATCAAGATGTTTAGAAATCCCTGCTCTAGACTGACGTAAAAGTTGCATGAAGCCCGACTTGACTGTATCCGACAGAACTGTATCCAATTAGGACCACATAGGAAAGTGGCCCAATTCCGTATTGAAAAGATCAGATTCCATGTGATCTGTGCTGTTCACACTGTCATGAAAAAAAACAGATCTGAGTCACATATGAGCACAAAATTCGGACTGTGCCACTTTAATCCGCAGTGTGAACATAGCCTTGGAGTCAGGACGGGCTCCTGAAAGTTCTGAATTCTTGTGTTCCAACTCCCCTCACCCACACACACACACACGTACAGGCTCATGCAGACGTATACATAGTTATACACTCACACACACACACACACACACACACACACACACACACACACACACACACACACACACACACACACACACACACACACACACACACGTCACACTCGCACACCCTTCCAACCTAAGAAATGACTAGCAGATGTAGACCAGGGCATTTTCCTTCATCTAATTTTAGTCCCAATAGAAGAATGGCAGGAAAAGGCGCAGGGCTGCATGTACAGACAGAGGGAGGGATGGAGTAGAAGTGGGGATTGGAGGAAGGAATTGCTTGATGGGACCCGGTGAAGTAGTGTGTGTATTTTTGGTGTGTTTCATGCACACCGCTGAGTCACTGGAGTCACTGGGGGCCCAAACAAAATTGACAAAAAGCAGCACTGTGTGTGTGCGTGCGCGTGTGCGTGCTGGGACCTTGGGAACATATTGCTGCTAGCTCTTTTACTATAGATGAAAGACGACGAATAGATGTGTAAGAGCAGTGGGATCATTGAGCCGTACTAGAAAGGAAAGAAGCTCCATGTTGAAAGGAAAGAAGCTCCATGTTGAAAGGAAAGAAGCTCCATGTTGTTGGATCAAGAGGCGGATGGAAATAAGTCGCATCTCAAAGTCATTTTCATTATGTCAGAAAAGAAGAAAACTCTAATTCGAGCTCTACTAACACGCCACTTGTCCCAGTCCAAGACTTTGTGGCGTCCTGTCCGTTTTACTTCTGACTTTGCATGACTTTGGCGCAATGCAGCCTTAAACACGACATCTGACTATATCATGATATTAAGATAATCAAAATCCCAGACGATATATTATTCAATATTTATATTATATTTAATATACTCAATGTTATAGTAATGTATATAGTAAAGGTCATCATGTTCATAACCAGACTTTCTTTATATACACATACAGCTTTTTTTGGCCAAGAATATTTTTTTTTCCTTTTTTGTTTTTCCTGTCAGTGTGATCTATCAACCACTTGTACCAGCAGGTAGGACACCTACCAATATTCCTTTTCTCATGGCCCTAATTGATATTTACAATTCATTATCCTATTAAACCCATTACATGGAACAATGATTACTATCATATTGTGTTATCTTTGTTAGTTTATTTTATGACGAGGATTTGGATTAGGAAAAAATGTTTTTACTATAGATAGTCATCAATCAGATGAGATGGAAAAAAATATTTATCTGTGGGGCACTTGTGCTGTCATTTCATAGAGGAAAAATAAATAGGGGTCAAAATATTAGAATATATAACCAAGTGTGTATATGCCAAGTTAATTACTCTGTTATGTAATGAATTAAACAATATGAGGCAACGCAACGAGGACAACATTACATAACCACTAATATTAGAATGTACTGGGCTTTTTCATGTACAGAGGAAGAAATGAAATTCACTGCACATAATCCACCATGTATTGACCCAATTCCCAAAAAGCCCAGGTCAATAACTTGCTGCTGTAAAAGTCATCCATCTCACCCGACAGGCTCGAAACTCTTTAATCTTCCTGCGATTCGCTTACGCGCCTTGCCAAAACTTACGAAAGCTACTTCACTTGTTGTATGCTTTCATCAGATGGAAAACAAGAAAAGTGGGCCTTCGTGACAGCCTATGTCCTTAATCAGCATAATGACCTGTCTATTAGCACCGTGGTCGTTAGGGAGTGTTCACAGCCTCGGTGTCACCTTTTTCCCCAGGCTGCAGCAAAGTGTCGGGGACAACAGAGCTGGTTGGTAAGCTGCTTGCCACCCTGGGGCCTGTTTAGAAAGACAGGACCCCCCCCCCCCCCCACACACACACACACACCGTACACACACACACACACACACACACACACACACACACACACACACACACCCCACCCCACCCCATCTCATGCTTTCCCTTCCCCGAGGGTCACCTGCTCTGCCTTTGTATGTGTGTGAAGGATGGGACCTGGTTGTTTTTTTCCCCATGCTCGTACAACATTGTTGCTTATACAACCACTTCTACAATGAGTAAATATTTTAATGTTCTGTGTACTCAGTCAGCCTGGCCTAAGCACATTACACAGCTTTTATTGTGTATGTATGTGTGTGTGTGTGTGTGTGTGTGTGTGTGTGTGTGTGTGTGTTAGAGAGAGAGACGGACTCAGATTCTTGCAGGGCCGAGAGATCATTTGATATTGCATATTGTCTTTCACGGGTATCGTATAATCATAAAATTAGCATATTAATTAGCAACATGATACACAATTTTGTAGTCCCAAGTTCATGATGATGAGGGTGTTTTGACCAAAATGTCCTTCAGTTTATTATTTGAAATGTTGGAGGGTGTTTTATTTTTGTCCAATATTATGGCTGGTGGATGGCCATGAGATAATATCGTCAAACTGTTTTCATGATAAATTATACAGTATATTATCATATATGGTATTATCAATATTTCCTTCCCAGGAGGTCATATCTTGGGACCAGGATATTCATAAGTAGATAATTACCTCCATCATCTGCACTTCAGTTTGGCGAAAAATCGTTCACATCGAGAAGCATTACCACGTTGGTTATGTCTCTTAAACGCTTGAATGCCGATCGAAAGATCCAATGTGTTTAAATATTGCTAGCCTCCACAAAGCCCTTGGCCTGGCATTGCTAGTAGCACTGTGTAGGAGCAGTAGCACTAGCTATTTTGTTTCGGAATTCTTTTCACCGGTTGATTCAAGGAAATGTGTGGTTGTTCCGCCAGGCATTCAGTCCACAAACAATATGGCATTCTGTAGACAGAGACGAGGACGATCATCGTGCTAAACAAGCTGGCCTTGAAAACATAGAACTGCATGAAATTATACTGGCAGTGTTGTGTCTGGTATAATTTCAGCCAGTCCTATCTGATCATTTCCACATTCCACATGGTTATGTGTGATCTGAACTGTCTTTATCATGGGATTTCAGTTCTTAAGCATATTTAGCGATGTAGATCATTAGGCTTGGGGATATCCAAAATGTTATATCACGATGCGGCCCCGTGCCCAAATATCGCGATACACAGCCTTATTGTAGTTGTTGACGGGGTGGGGGGTGATGGAGAGAAGGCGGGGTGACTGAGAAAGTGCTCCGGTTGCGCGCGACGCTTTTTTAGACTCCTTCAATTACAATAAATACATCTACAATAAAAACACTCTGTATTTGTTTCCTTTGGCGAACCGGTGAACCTTGACGCCGCATCGCGGAGGACAGATTGCTTTATGCCACTCGCGTAACGTGCGTGCAGAAGGGATCTCCCATTCACCACGCGAACAGCGATGGACACCAAGCAAGCGCGAGCGAGGAAATATATATATATACACACACACACACACACACACAGGATTAAACCAAAAAAAAAAGGAATTTTACTTATTTTGGAATTCTCCGCATGAGAAATACGAGCCGTGGTGTGTGAACTTGTTGATATGCGTGAGTCTCACGGTCACGGCGAGACTTGGCAGCTCTGTGTAACAATTATTAAAAAATAAACTTTTTTTTTTAAATATAATATAATTTTAGTAATGCAAGTAATAACCCGGAGCCGCAACTTAATCACCGGACCATCCGCGCCACCATGTCCAAATCCTCCATCTGCTTCCTTGCTACAAGCACCAAACAGACTCCATTTAATTGAGAAATAGAAAAAAACAACTGTCATACCAATCCGCGATTTTTATTTAAGCCATTTCAGTGTGATATTCCAGAGAAAAAGGCGTCTACCGGGCCTGTAAAAGTCTGCAGCCGCCCACAGCAAACATGCACGCTAGAGCAATGAGTGACGCACTTCCTTTCTGCCGTAAAAACAGATCCTTCATTTTCCCGAGAGATGGTACCCGTATTTTAGCTTGTCACTATCCTGCCATTAGTAGATTATAAACTTGGACACACAGTGAAGGAGATCAGAACACGTGGTTCGCCGACGGGCGGGTGACGGGGGGACGATGTTCGATACTGTGAAAATATCGCATGTGGTGGCGTTCGATGTCATCGAATATCGGCCCGAGCCTGTTGATCATACCCTGGCGTCGTTGTGATGATACATTCTTCTGTGTTGCCCCTTCTCCGCTACTCACCGCGAGTACCGTGCAAATGCAATTTGTCGTCGGCGCAGTTAGCAGCACCACTGAAGTGAGAAAAACACGATTCCCCAGGGCCAGCACCTAACTCCACACTCATCTCTCGTCGGAACAACACACCGCTCATAGCAAGATACACACACACTCCGAGTTGTTGTATTTATTTTTGTATTTTGGATCTCTCTGCAAAATGGTTGCCTCTCTGTTTCTAACGTTTTCCTTCCAGTAAGAATTTAATGAAATGGACCATTGTTCCATGGCCTAAAATCTGAATTACTATACTACTGCAATACCTACTAAATTGGCACCTACAAACATTGACAGTGTGGAATCAGAAGGTTGATTCCTGTCTCTCAACCTTGGGGTCGCGACCCCGGTTGGGTTCACTTGATATCCACACAGGGTCGCGGGACATTTGCAGACTGATGTATTGATATTTGTTTGGAAGATTTTGGTTCAGGATGTAAAAACTGGGTCATGGGCCAAAATACTTTGAGTGCCCCAGCTCCTTACAAAAGCAGCACATGGTTTTGCACAATTATAAATTAATGATATCAAAGAGAGTGTGTGTGTGTGTGTGTGTGTGTGTGTGTGTGTGTGTGTGTGTGTGTGTGTGTGTGTGTGTGTGTGTGTGTGTGTGTGTGTGTGTGTGTGTGTGTGTGTGTGTGTGTGTGTGTGTGTGCGCGCGAGAAGGGAAAATGTGAGGACTCATTGTTCAGGTCAGGTGTCTCTCTCTCGTTCTCTCTCCCTTGTCGCCCTGCTCTCAGAATGTTAATCCACCATGGAATGTACCGGCTTCAGGCAGCGCCCGCCAGGTCCCAGTGTGCACAGCTCAATAAAAACGTATATTTCAATGTGTTTGTTTCACTTTATACGTGTTCTCTCTGTAAGACAAAGTCTTCCCTGTGAACGGTGTTGTGCGCTGTGTTTTTTGGGTTCCGCGCTGGCCTCTCCAGCTTGTTGCTTGGTTTATACTGACGCTCTTAAGTTCTGCCTTGAGCTGCCTCTGTCCTACCTCTTCTGAGGCCAATGCCACCACACACAAGCACACGCACACACACACACACACACACACACGCGCACGAGTGTTATTTCTCCACCGCGCTGCAGAACTCTGTCTCCTCACGACTACCTGTTGCTGGCAGGCTGCAGCTGCTCTTCTCTTCTCCCTCTGTTTCTCATCACTCTCCCCGTCCTTTACCTCCTCTAATACCTGTTCCTATTTGAGTCCATGTTCTAGGCTTCAAAGGATTAATTGTCGTTTATGCATTATTTTTTTTGTTCTGTTCGTTTCTGGGGGGTTATTTTTAGGCCTTAAGTGTCTGGTTGCTAGGAGACGGTGTCCAAGAGAGACAGGAGAGACAGAGAGAGAGAAAGCAAGGGAATGGAGGAGAGTTTGCCTTGTGAAGGCTGAATCACAAACACGCTTGCACACTGAGTCAGCATTGACACACACACACACACACACACACACGCACACACACACACACACACACACACACAAACAAACACAAAGAAATGTACATCCACCGGCTGCTTCAGTGGAAAGCTGTTGTTGTCAACTTGTTTTTCTGGTTTTGTCACCGGGTTTGTTCTGTTGTCTGTTGCTGGTGTTTCGGAGCTACGCTGTGTTTGTGTGTGTTTGTGTGTGTGTGTGTGTGTGTGTGTGTGTGTGTGTGTGTGTGTGTGTGTGTGTGTGTGTGTGTGTGTGTGTGTGTCCCCGCAGATGCACATGCCATAACTGCATGTTCATTTTCTTTTTGAAAAAAAGAGAGCCAAACAAGTGCACAGCCGCCGTGTGTCCCAGCTGACTTCTTTGTTTTGACATTTCAACCACTCACGCAGTTTTACCCTATTTAATATGTTTACATTTACTACCATGAAGGTACACTGCTCACCAGCGCTCACTGGTGAGTTGCACTGGTGAGTTACACACACACACACACACACACACACACACACACACACACACACACACACACACACACACACACACACACACACACACACACACACACACACAGGAAACAGACCTGTTGTTGTGCTCCATAACAGTTGCTGATTTCCTGTCCCACTCTAGTGATACATTACAGGCATGCCACTGTAGTGGCACCGATCTCACACACACACACACACGTGGAGGTACAATTGGTCTTTTAACCTTTCCTAACCTGGCAGATATGTGATATTTTGATTGACCACATCTAGAAGATTTACTTTGTTTTTGCAAAATCACCTTGTGACCTCACACACACACACTACAATACTAGTCTTTCTAACTGTGGGCCTGCAAAACTCTTTGTTGACCTGGGGTCATCCACATACTCACTGACATACTACTGTAGCATAGTTTTACACAGTTGTCTCGAGAGAGAGAGGTAACATAAGGTAGGACTCTCTCTCTCTCTCTCTCTCTCTCTCTCTCTCTCTCTCTCTCTCTCTCTCTCTCTCTCTCTCTCTCTCTCTCTCTCTCTCTATGAGAGGCTACAGAGAGAGTGCAGGCAATGTACTATTGAAACAGAGGTGTCAGCTGACAGCTCTCTGCCAAGCTGTTGGCTGAAGGAGTACATTAACAGAGGCCTGTGAGATGGAGGGGTTCAGTTTGGTAGTGCAGCGCTGAGGCGCCTGTGGCCAGTTACATGTGTGTGTTAGGCTTAACAGCTCTTCCCAAGATGATGGGGAACAAAGCTATCAGGCTATCCCTAGAAAATTCACATTTATATAATTAATCTTTATGGGTTTTTGTTATTCAGACATAATTTTACAATTAAGTTTTACAGTTTTTATTGACAGTCTGCATTTTTTTTATATATCGCAGATTTAATGCCTATAGAGCGGTGGCTCCTTTCACCAACAAAATATGCAGCTTATCAACAATGTCCAACTTTGCCGTTTTACCATTTATTATCAAAATTTGATTTGTCATCATTCATTGTGTGCTACTTGTACCATCGAGGAAACGTCCTGGCTGGGAGAGGAAGCAGAGTTTTTCGTGTAGTGGGGCATTTATATCAAACACTCAAGATGTGTTACAATGCAGGCAGAGTTGAGAAGCACAGGCCTGAATGCACTTACAGCACTAAATGGCAGGAAACGATCAACATCACCACCGAGCCTGTATATTTAGCGTCGGTAATATTTTGACAGAAGTAGAAGTAAAAAAATTGCAATGGCAATCTACTGACAGCGCCATGGCTGATGCGGTCTGGTGGATGGTCAAAATCTGATCATCTGATTTAAACTCTCTACATTTGATTCAACATTGGTAAAATTTCAAGATAGTCGTTAACAAAAAAAAGATTTAACCTCCCTTTATTGGAGCAAGGCAGTTCAATTTCAACCAGTCGGCTCTTTGTAATCCGTCCTTTGAGTCTATGCAGTAAGAATCAAGTGCCCTGGGAGCGGTGCGTTACTTTGGTGAGGGTAAATATACCTTGCAGCATCTAGGGAACGACAGGACTCCTTTCCCACTGACACAATATTATTCTGCAGTTCTTCAGACCCCTGCGGGAAACACACACCAGCCTTGTTTATGAGTGTGCTCCTGGAGAGAAAGGTCCAGTTGTCCGGCTCGCTGGAGAGTGTGTCAGGTGCAGAGCCCGAGGCCTTCATGCTTGTTTGCGCGTGGACAACACAAAGTGTTTTGGGTTTTTTTGTTTGTTTTTTTGTTTTACTGGGCGCTCAACCTGCCGCTGCTGTCGCCTCATTCAGCCCTCATGTTCCCGTGTGTGTGCGTGTGTGTTCGTTCTTTTCTGGGAGCTCCCACGTGAGACGCGGCCTGTTTGATGTGGATGTTGCTAGCTACGTGGGCTATATAGTGGGTTTAGCTTTCCCCTGTGGTCTGGTTGTAAACCATTTCATCCCCAGAGCCCAAAAATCAAAGGCTCACCTGCAGGATTTTCATCTGTAAAAACACCCAAGGCTGTTCTGCCATTAGGTCATTACTCTGCTATTAACTTGTTAGGTAATTACTCAACTATTAACTTGTTAGAGTTTTAATTGACCTAACACTTACAAAGACTTACTGCACTGTGTTTGCTTTTAATGGGCTTGTGTAGTTATGTTGCCAAAGGGAACATCCTAAAAACAGGCTTGAATCTAATCTGAGATCAATAGATCATGGTAGTTGCCTTGAAGGACAATAATCTCGATGAAACATTTTAGTTTTGTTTGTTTGCTCTATAATAACTTTTTTGCCTTTTTATTCTTCTCGTCGTCTGTCTGTCTAGTGCGTTTTGTTCTTTAAAATATGTTCTGTCTTGAACAATTGAGTCTCAGTGTGTGTGGCTATTTTGGGCCCCTCCAAGGCAACAGATTCCTCTTTCACCGCCCTGTCTCCCTCTATCTATCCACATTTCTGCGTCTCTCTGTCCCCCCCATGTCTCTGTACCACTCTGTCTCTGTCTGCTGCAGTTACAAGGTAGTTGTACACATCAGAGTAAACTATGATGACTATAAAAACAATTAAGCAGAAGTTGTCAGAAACAACATAGGAACATTTTCTTCTCATCGGGATCTTTTCTCCAGGAAGGACCGTTCTGGATAATTCAACACTGGCTCTTGTGGTTCCGTGGAAAGGCAGATTTTTGTTTCTATTCATTGTTCATCGTACTGTTTGGAAATTAAAGTCTTATTTCAGTGTAGGGCCTTCTCGTTATATGCCCCTCTTTCCCCATATCTCACTCTCTCCTAACATCTCACCGTGTCGTCTTCCACCGTTCCCTCCACTATTAACCCGATGAATGTTTAATGGACTCTGTATGAAGTGCCCAGACACTTTGGCACATGGGCTCTGATTACCGCCCGCCATACCTCGTTTTTTTTCCTGTCCGATACTGCCATTTTTCCCTCCATCCCACCCTTCCCCCTTCTCCAGTGTCTTCTGTCCTTGTCCCTTCTGTTTCCTCCCCCCTTCCCCTGGAGCGCTGACATCCTTCCCTCAAAGGTGCCTGCGAGCGCCTGCGCTAAATAAGCGTGTTTGTATACCCACGTCAGTAGAACTATTTGTAAATTATCTCATTTAGAGCCTTACCTTGGTGCAGTGTTCCGCAGACTCCTTTTTTAGACACATCGTTATCCGTCGCATAAGTAGTTTACATTGACGGCAGTGCCAGAGGGAATCTTGATGTGCTTTATAAAAAACAGTGAAAAGTAGGCAAGGTTTGGACCTCACAATTGTTATATGCGTCACAATTTCTGCTTTTATGTTCAGAATCCCATGTTAAATAATCTGTTGCATCATAAGTGACTATCATAGTGAACTCTATGGAAATGTGCGATATCAGAGTAAAACTTAATCATTCATTGAGACGATTCACACTCAAACATTACAGACCCCGTAATGTAAGAATTATTAAGTATCTTCTCTATTAATTTAGACCCCACAAATGTGTAAGACGATATCTTAACTTCATAAAGCAATGACCATGGCACTGAAATTCGGCACTGAACTAAATTGGGATTTAACACTTAGCCCTACACACAGACACAGAAACCCACACACTTTTGCCGCGGCCGCTTTTCCCACAGCCACAGTAAAGCTGAGTGAGGTGTACGTCCTCGGATGCCAGCCAACGGCTGTAAATGGCTGCTCTGAGGCCCCGGCGCAGCGGAAAAGCCCTGAGTCTGCAACTCCACTGTTAGCTTGGCACCGCTCTGTCAGTTGATTTGCTGCTGAGTAGGAGTCGCAGCTCTGGGAATTTCTCCTGCTCATCTCTTTATCCACACTCTGCTCTCTGTCTGTCCGCCAGCCTGCTCGTCTGTCTCCTCCTCCTTCCCATCAGCTGCCTCCTTCGCCGTCTCACGTGCTTTCTCACTTTAGGTCCGCTGCAAACCTGGCTCTTAATCATCGTTCCAGAGATATTGATGCGCTCGACAGTTGTTTGAGGCCTGAGCTAACTTCGACAATGTGAGCTGGATGGTTAATACGAGGGCTTACCAAATATTTGACTTCCTTATCCCAATAATTAAATGGGATTTTTCACTATAATCTAAAATAAAATTGGTTGATTGGTTGATTACATATCCCTGCAAAATCAAACTCACTTGGTGGATGGTTCTGCTTCAGCTGTTCCAGGTTCCGTCCAGCCCTGAACATACAGTATGTAATGTTAGCTGGTCATGCAGGGATGAATGATGATCGTGAAAATACAAAAGTTTATTTGATGTTTTGGGCCCTACACACCACTGTGAAATTCACGGGTATGCACTTGGATCTTGTACACAAACTGGCTAGCCAGGCCCAAAGCACACAAAGAAACGGGACTCGGTCACCACCAGGGGTGTCACGATTCAGAGGCGAAGATCGAAAATAGATCGAAAATGAGCGTTCGATTTCAAACTTGGAAATCACAAGCAGGTTCGGGATCCTCCACATGTTTATGTGGGTAATATTGCCTGACATATATCGTGACCGTGAAGACAAAGTAAATGTGATCTCTTATGTAACCTTATCTGAAAATAAACTGCGTACATTATGGCTGAAGCTGAGCTTTCGGGGGTGGATGGGGGGAGAGCTGCAGCAGCTTGTGTGTTCTAATAATTTAAAGAAAAAGTGTGCTCCGATTCAATAAAATATCATATATTTTATAATATGTCCACTTGATTTGTCCACTTGAGAGTGCAGAACAGAGTACTGGCAGCTTGTGAGAAGTGCCGGTACGCACCAGCACGCGCTTCACAAGAGTAGTTAATGTTATGGATATGATTTGGATTGTGATATCAAAGATAAGATAATAATGTTAAATGGAAAACTATGCCGTGATATGATGAGTAGAATTAAGTCAGATTAGAGAAGAATGTGCAGACTGGACACAGATGCAGTTGACAGAGGTGAAGAAACACGGACTTGCAGTAGTGTTGGAAGGTTTTGTCTCTTACGGCTCCCAAGCATTTCTTTTATCTAGGAAATTTTATGAAATATTTAGTTTATATTTATTCCACTACAAAAAAACATTATTTAAAATGACAGGTGTTTTTCTATACAAATCAAGACTCGATAGTCTAATAAGTTCTGAAAAACAAAATACAGATGTTTAAATTGAAAGTCAAATTGAATCGTGGATTCGGAGAACCGTGACACCCCTATTCACCTCGAACGCAAGGCAGAATACCCTTGCTAGATACAGTGCTTTCTCAATTTCCTGTAGTTTTGGATATGTTGACTTTTATGCGCGTAGATAATTGTGAAACCTGATAATTGCGACACCCCCTCGTCCACATATTAGTCCCTGTGCTTAAAACAAAACTTTTAAGGCATTTTCAGGCACCGCGGTGCCTCTGTGAGATGAAACCAGCATGTTGCCTGTGCCCGTTCTCTACAGTGGGAGCCTGCAACTACAGGCCCGCGGGCCACATCCGGCCCGCAAGGCAATTCTTAAATCTGGCCCTGCAAATACAATTTCAGATTGCATTGCTTAATGAACCCACACAATTTTAGTTATTTACTTTCAGGATATAAAAGAGAATATAATATCTATTTTTTATTTTTTGATTGTAGAGCAATCTTTGGTGTATTATCAGGAAACTCACTGATGTGCGGCATGAAAAAGAAACGCGGGACAGTTTGTTTTTCCCTTGATGTTCAACGCGGCCCCCTTTTCTATCGTCCTTTTGTCTCCCCCACTTTAAATCTCTAGCGCCCCCCCGCCCCCTGATCCTTTCTTAATTCTGCTTGTGGGACTGCACATCACTGGGATAGCAGCAGGGTTCGGGGTCTTCTGGGGGCCCGGCCTCAGAACGAGAGACCTCGCACAGAGGAAAAGAGGCATCCGCCCTCCCAAAAAGAGAGGGGGTGGTGGGGTGGGGGGGTGTGGGGGGGGGGCTGCAATCTGACCTGGATGACAACAGACTACCAGACAAGCTATGATCTCATCGCTCCCCCATCCTCCCCCTCCACTCTACTCCAGCCATTGTCTCCCTCTCTCTTCCCACTTTTGTTTCCCACTCCCCCCCCTTGTCTCTCTTTATCTGTCTCTCTCGCTCTCTTTTTTTCCTATTTGTCCTGCAGCTCACCCCATCTCGTCTATCCTCCTTCTCTTTCACTGCCCCCCGACCCACCCACTACTTTTTACCACCTGCCCGCCCCGGCTCTCTGCCCCATCCCAACTCGCAAGTCTTTACCCTTCCAAGAGCGCGCGCACACACACACACACCCACACACACACACACACGCACACACACATTCACACTCGCTCTAGTGTCCCGGAGCAGAGATTAGGTGCACCCCTATCAACCCTCCACCCCAGCCTTTACATTATTGAGTGTGCGTGTGTGCGTGTGTGCGTGAGTGCGTGCGTGCGTGTGTGTGTGTGTGTGTGTGTGTGTGTGTGTGTGTGTGTGTGTGTGTGTGTGTGTGTGTGTGTGTGTGTGTGTGTGTGTGTGTGTGTGTGTGTGTGTGTGTGTGTGTGTGTGCCACATTGTGTAATGGCTATCTGGTGTCTCCCCCAGGAGGAAGGGAGCAGGCTGAAGAGAAGGAGAGTGGAGGTCAGGGAGGTTAAGTGTGGGGATGGGGGGGTCGGGTCATCTCTCTCTCTCTCTCTGTCAATCTCATTGTCTATCTCTGTCCGTTTATCCGTTAGGAGCAGGATAATGAAATCAAAACCGATGCTCGCGAAATGCCCTTTTTCACCATGTGTGTTGTTATAAGTTATATAAAATAACTATGCTCGTCCTGTGTGTGTGTGTGTGTGTGTGTGTGTGTGTGTGTGTGTGTGTGTGTGTGTGTGTGTGTGTGTGTGTGTGTGTGTGTGTGTGTGTGTGTGTGTGTGTGTGTGTGTGTGTGTGTGTGTGTGTGTGTGATAGCTGATCCAGTGTGAGTCAGGGTGGATAGAAGGACAAAGACACCTGTTCTTACTCCCCAGGTCTCAGCATTCCTCTAAACATAATCCCCAGCATCTCCAGCTCTCTCTCTCACTCTCTGACACGCACACACACAGAGGATCAGGATGGAGAATGTGGCTGCGGCATTGTCTCCAAAATATGCAGCACACAGATCATGTTGGCTCTTTGATGTAGACCTTTGACAGGTAAACTGATGTCTTACATGGTATAGGCTATAAGTTTCCAGCTCCCCGAAGCACACACGCACGCACGCACGCACACACACACACACACACACTCACTCTCACAGTGTTTCTTATAACAGTGCATGGCGCCATTGGTCATATGGGTGAATATATTCATGGATGTCGACTACAGAATCATTTCTTTTAGTTGAGGAAAAACATAATTCTTCTTGTCTTGATGTTCACAAGAGCCTACGGCCGGATAAAGTTGAGTCTCGAGTGTTTACTGGAGATTAATTTCATTCGATTAACTGAAATGTGATGCGCTCTTGTGCTGTGCGTGCGTGTGCATGCTCATGTGCATGTGTTTGGATTTCTGTGTCAAGTGACCTCTCTTGCTCATGCCAAGGTCAAAGTGATCATTACGCACGGACGCACAGACACACACTCACACACACACTTGATGTGAGTCTCTAAATTTCTAAGGGTTTATTCACTCATTTGTTTCTGCTGTTACTTTCTGGAAAGGCTTTGCCTGATGTTCATAGACTAACACCTTAGGTCTTAACTCCATATTGTGTATTCACATTTCTTCGAGAAAACATTGACCGGCTTTAGTCCAACAAATAATATCAGTATGCTCTGCTCAGGGGGAACCTCAGTGGATTAAAACGGAGTAAGCTCTGCTGATTCACTATTTCCAGCGAGAGCCGGGGGATTGAAGCGGTTACACTCCCGTCACAAGCCTGTTGCTTGAGTTGACTCACCGTCGGTTTAGGTCAGACCATCAGAGTATCTGGAGAGAGTGTGTGGTGTCCTCCGCTGTGGGAGTGTTTATGCGGGTGTGTGGGTGCGTGTGTTTGTTATTGTTTAACAGAGCGTGCTTGGCTCGGACCGGGTGCTCTGTTTGTTAGCTCTGCGTGTTGCTCTGCAGCGCCCGTCCACTCAGGGTTTGATAATGAGGAGGAGTGTTTGTTTGAAGAACGGAAGGAAAAGAGGTGTAGGAGCAGAGGAGAGGAAAATCCAGTGAGCTGCGACGCTTGTTTTACATGCAGACCTACCTACACAAGACTGGAAAGTTAACATATATCGTTTCCACTTATTTATCATTATCCAGTTATTCCACTTACTTATTCAATGTCGTTAATTCACTCCTATCCGCATAGATAATGTCATTCTTTAAACACAAAGAGTTCAATATTTTTGATTTTTAAAGGTCAAATTATTGAATGTAAAGAATATTAAAAAATGTAGGAAATCGAATAACGTAAAGAATTTGGGGTCTGGAAATTAAGTACAGGGCGTGTGCATGGGTAAATGTGTGTAGACGCTGCCCATGGTTTTTGCCCACTAAGAAGTGGACGACCTTGCAGGCTACGTTTAATGAGTAAAAGCGATTGACAGATTCCTTTAGCCCAGTTTAAGTAGCTTAAAAAGCAGTGTGTGAACGTGTCGGCTGAGGCCCAAACTGAGTTGCTGGCAGCTCCTGTCTCTGGAAGGGAAACCACTTTTAAATTAGCCCGGGACTCGGGCGTGAATGTACATTTCTTTTCCTGTTTCTCCAACTGAAAAAAGTGGAACGTTCTTGGGAACGGGTTCTTTCTCGGTGTGGGTGGTGTCATTTCATGAAGAACACTCACAGGCCGTTTCCTAGATCGTCCACAAAGCCAGAGTTAGCTTAGTGGTTCCTCAGCAGATGTGCTATTGACATTATTAAGTGTTATGCAACACTAACTAAATGGTAAGTGCAATCCAGTACAGCAGAGATTATCTAGACTATCTTTTGATCCCTCTGTCGTCTAACAAATCCATTGACAGAAATAAACGTCCGTCATCTATTGATAGAAGCTGCTTGCCGCTCCTCTAGTTAGTTTGACAACGCTTTTCAGACATTGACAGTTCGCTAAACTCAGACGCTGCGTGTTGTTCCAAGAATAGGAGATAATTATTATAGTGCAATATTCTACGATCCCTTCGGTTTGTCTTGTTCCCAACCCCGGCCCCAGGGTTATAGCTCTTTAGAAATAAGTCTCAGGGGTCTTGATCCTCTCTGCTGTTCTTTTGTGCCAACTATCATCATTGGCGCCGTGATGACGATGGCTGTGATGATGACCCTAACTAGGCTATTTCTGGCCCCCTGTTTCGGCGTAACAGTCTTCATTTCTGCTGACAGCCTGTACGGTTCAGATGTGTCACATTGGCGTTGGCGACAGAATGTCACTCACTCGTACGTACACACACTGACCCATTACTTTACTCAGGCCAGAGAGAGAGAGAGAGAGAGAGAGAGAGAGAGGAGAGAGAGAGAGAGAGAGAGAGAGAGAGAGAGAGAGAGAGAGAGAGAGAGAGAGAGAGAGAGAGAGAGAGAGAGAGAGAGAGAGAGAGAGAGAGAGAGAGAGAGAGAGAGAGAGAGAGAGAGAGAGAGAGAGAGAGAGAGATATGAGTGACAGCTCAAGAGGAAATACTGTAGGCGGCAGTGATGTGGGCCGCACTTGTTAGACGCTTCGTTCCACAAGGCCCACTAACACCACAACTGACTTTCAATATTACACAGTTTATGTGTATGTATTTTTGGCCCAGAGCTGTCATGATGCATTGATTCCCCAGTCACCGCAAAAGTTGGTGTTGTTTTACGATGTAAAACCTGATATATTATTGGTAGGTTTGAAACATTGATATCATCTTTAAACTATGTTGCTTGTTATTTTCTCTGAATATGTACTATCTACTATGAGAATGAAACGGTGTGAAATGCAGATAAGGTTGGGGGAGTAATGAAAGGAGAGGTGTTGGGGACGTCTCAGTGGAGACTTGGTGTGTCAAACCTGGCTGGACGATGGCGGAAAGGAGGGCGGGTCAGAAAGTCGTGGCTCCATCCCACCAAAGCACCACTTTTAGCTGACATTAATCCTCGTTCTTCTTATACCAGGCTCCGCTCATCAGAAATAGCTCAGTCTGGGAGCTCCTAATTGTAATCACATCTTTGTCTTGTCCCACCATTCCCTTAAATAGCTCTCATAGCCTCATCTGTGCTCGAGGGTAGGGTTAGACATAAACACAAAATCAAATTTATTTATAAGACATTTACACTCAACCAATATTTGAGGCACAGTCATTACTAATATGGATGTTATAACCAAGCAGGTAGATTAGAGGAGTTTATGTAGTCCAGAAAATTGCAATTTGTAACATCAGTCAGATTCCGCTATCATCATTTTATATATACCCAATTTTTTATATTCCAATTAATTAATGATTATGATGATAATGGCATAAAATAAAAAACAAAAACAATGACGTCAACAAAAATGTCATGGTCATGACAGCGACAATACCGTTTTCTCAGTATGTGTGTTTGTGTATTTTTTTACGTCATTGTTTTTATGGCGGCGCTTGATTCACAGCAGCGTTTTCAGTGACCCATAATAACCCCTCTCCCCAACGCACTCTCCTCCCAGGTTTCGCCTTCCCCGACTGGGCCTACAAACCCGAGTCGAGCCCCGGCTCCAGACAGATCCAGCTGTGGCACTTCATCCTGGAGCTGCTGAGGAAAGAGGAGTACCACGATGTCATCGCCTGGCAGGGGGACTACGGAGAGTTTGTCATCAAGGACCCGGACGAGGTGGCGCGGCTGTGGGGAGCCAGGAAGTGCAAACCGCAGATGAACTACGACAAGCTGAGCCGAGCGCTGAGGTACGACAATCAAAGTGGAAGGCACGGTTCAGTCACTTCCAGATGTCTTTGCGTTAATCAGCCCTTTTCGGAATGTCATCTCACCACGATCGGCTGCACTCGTCTAGTTGAAGAGGGGTTTCTAAAAATCCAAACCGTGACTTTAAACGGTCACGACTGCACGGTTTGCTAATCCTAATTGACATTATACAACGATAGATTCTACACTTGTGGAGACCGGCACAAATGCCCTCACAAGTTTCTTTCTGGAAATCGCTTGCGGGTTCCGCACAACACGCTCATTCCAAACGGAATGACTTATCCCAATTAAACAAGTAAACGGTGTAACATAAATATCACCCATGACACCTCTAAGCTGGTTACACCACTGATTTAATAGAGGATGGACTTTTAGCCCTTTTTATATAGCTTCATGGCCCAGAACCACATTTGGCCTGTTTCACCCAGACCTTCTATTAATATCACCTACTTAAGGTATTACTTGCACATGCCAGTTGGTACCTACACAAATCTCCTATTCTGTTACGGCTTGGAACCCGGCCCCATAACGTGATTGGGGTTTTATCTGTTTATCTGTTTATATCCTAATTTGTTCCGTATAGTGAAGTGGCTCAGGCCCTTTAGACTGTGCCACACCCACGCCTTCACGCAGTCCCATCGCAACTTAAGCAGCAGAGTCCGTTCAATTGTAACGGAGGTAACCCTGTGTGGTTCTGACAGAGGCCCATGGGTTCAACTTTTTTTGTACTTGGCCAATCACTTACTGTTGTATGACAAAGGCCCTTTCCAAGCTCTCACCCCCAACCCCGCACTTAGCGCTCTCAACACTTTCCCTGGATATGTCACACTGGCTCTGCCCGGACCTCTCTCAGCGAACACAGAGACAAAATCAGTGCGTAGTTATTTTGTCCAAAAGGTCACGCAACATCTATGGCCTACGGTCAAATAGCTGCATTTTGTTGGAAGTCCCCGAGGTAAGAACTGAGTTTGGCAGAAACAAGTCCCCCATGTGAGAACTGAGTTTGGGCAACAAAGCTTTTCCGTTCTCTTGCCTGTCAGCTTGGAACGAGCTCCAAAACACCCTTCGACTTCAGGAGTTTTTCTCTTTGAATAAGTGGGGGGGGGGGGGGGGGTAAAAAGAAAAATACAGATAAAACTTAAAAATGTCGTGTCAAAGGAGATCCTCCGGTCAAATCTTTATGCCTGCAGATCACTGGTTCTAAACCGAACGTTGACAAATGTTAGGTGAAGGATTTGCAGGGAGCCTGGCAGACAACCATGAAATGCATAAAGCCCCAAGCAACACAAGTGAGGCTTGAAATTATTGTTGCGCTTGTGGTGTCTAGAAATGTAAATGTTCAAGGACCAAAGTCATACATTTTCATTTTCTGTTGAATTATAAGTGTAACTCTCGGTTTAGACGTCGTCCCACATCAGTTTGGAAAACCTTCCCCTTTACACCAGCTGCTGCTCGTCTGGTGTCTAGTCTATCAGGCCCAAGAGGTCAGGGTAGGTACTCTAAAGTGATATCAACCCACATAAGCTGTTGAGAGGAAGTAGTGATTTTGTTGGTGGCAGCGGCAGAGTTTATGCCGTTTCATTTACAGCGATGGCGATTAAGTCGGTGCCCGTACAGGACAGGGTCTTACGGGGATGGAGGGAATTAACATTCAACTGCTCATGTAAGAACGCCAGCGCAAACATAACCACATGCATTTAGACTCGGGAGCGCAGATGGAGAATTCCAGAATTAGAGAGGAGAATGTGGATGGGGATACTTGTGGCCGAGCTGTGTATTTATAGTGTGTCCAGCCTCTGGTGCTGTAACAGATTTGGAGCATCGGCCACACTAAGTGCATATATATAGCCGATCTTGGTGACCTACACTGAACCAGCCTTCAGGGCTGATTATCAACAGGTTTTGCTCCTCTAATCGTTCTATCTGCTGCTCCGTCTTCATCCCTTCTCCTTGTGCCCTGCCTCGCCCTCACCCCTCCTCAGGTCCAGGTCACCCACCTCTGTGACCGTAAACCGTATTGTCACTCAGGTTTTAACCTAAAGCTGGCAAAAGCCTAAAGATACATACACGAAAAACACCCGAATTGACGCCACAGCCGCCGTCATTTGCTCACCACCACAGACTGGAAATAGTCTCTCAAGATGCACGTCAATAGTAATGTGGCAGGAGGATGAATGGCACTAAAGATTAATGAAGTCCTAAAAGACGCAGACACACACACACACACACACACACACACACACACACACGTGTGCCCTAACTATCCCCATATGGTGTGCATACTTGCAGCATGGGCCACCTTGTGGCTCTCATATGGAGAAAACCTGGAGTACGCTTATAATGGATGCCAAAGTCAGTGTGGCACTTTTCTCACACACAAATACACACTTCAAATGGCATGCCTGTTTTTTATGTACTTTTCATCACCTGGTCTTTCTAATTATTATTTTTACCCCCAATGAGCTTATTCTTTCCTTCTTGCACATGGTGGAAATTCCCTATATCTGGAAGTGGTGTGTGTGTGTGTGTGTGTGTGTGTGTGTGTGTGTGTGTGTGTGTGTGTGTGTGTGTGTGTGTGTGTGTGTGTGTGTGTGTGTGTGTGTGTGTGTGTGTGTGTGTGTGTGTGTGTGTGTGTGTGTGTGTGTGTTGACTTTCCGGGGAAAGGACAAAGGCTCGGGCCATGTGTCATTTCAGTGTTCTGCTTCCACGGCCGCTGTGAAATTCCCACTCCCGTAGAGACTCCCAGTGTGCGTGCGCGTGCATGTACAGTTGTGCATATGCGTGCCGCCAGGAAGGTAGCTGCGATGCCATGCTTTGTACTTATTTTTTTTAATTTCAGTTCTTATTAATTAAACACTTTGCTGTTTTGTCTCGTACTTATAGACAGATGTATAAAAAGCCTTTTTGCAACTTAATCTCATCACACAAACAAATTGCACGTGAGCAACGCAGAACACTGCTGTTGGCACATATTGCTTTAATTATCCAGTATGTGTTATTAAGAAGACATGTCCTCAGTGAACTCGCTTTCATGTCCATTTAGTCTCCTCATTCCTGAGGAGAGGAGATGGAGAGTGACTAACAGAAAGAAACACAATGGTATCAGTGTAATGCGCAGGGTGAAGTAAACCAAGCCCAAGGCGCTAACTCTCATCTCCCGCCTCTGGTCGACACCAGAGAGCCTCAGAATTACGACTACGCGAGGGTTTTCTATGTAATGTGAATCCACGTGCACGGGTTTATAGTTTGATAATATCCTATTAATGTATCCTTTATGCTATGCAAATAAAGCGCTCTGAATTGGAGAGGAAAAAAAAAGAAGCGCACCGTTGTGAACTTGTGTTACGGAGCCATTAGCGGGAGACCCAGCCGCTCCGGGCCCGGCGCAAATCAGTCGGCGTGGAATACCGAGTTAATGAGTGTAATCACGCTAAGAGGTCCCAGACCCGACTAACCACCACTCAGTGGCTCCAGCAAAGAGGTCAGAGGTCAGGTCGACTGGCAGCACAGCTGGCAAAGATTAACAGCACGGCAAACACAATAGAGTCGGAAATTGGCAGGGACGTCCCGTTTTTGGTACCATCCCGATTCTTAGTTGCCAATTTGCTAAGCGTTGCCAAGTTGCGGGCACTTTGTAGGTATTGTGATTCACAACGCCGGCTGAAATATTAAAATTCATTGTAATCTTTGTTTACTTTTTTATCCAAACTCTAGAACAGGGAACGACAGTCGGTTCAATTCTAGGTCTAGTCGGTCATTTTTTCCAGGGTTTGCTTTTAGAGGAGTGACGATGTGGCCAAGTAATCAACTAAAGCAAAAAACAACTTTTATGACTCGCACGTAAACAAATGCAAATATCCAATTTTGGAGCTGTGTGGCAAAATTGGGGAAAAAAAAAATGAACAGCATTCAAAAACAAACCCCCCCCCCCCCTCCCATTCCTTTAGTCGTTCATCACCCTCACTTATTTCCATTCGTCTAGCCGTGGGGGCTACAACATTTAGCGGACGCCCCCCGTAGTTAAAAGAAATTTGTCTTGTGTACATAGACACATTCACACACACACACACACACACACACACACACGCGCACACCTCCATGCGAAAGGCCTGTTTGTAGGTCAGAACGCCTTGCTCCACAACAGCCCATTGTGTGGCGGCGGCAGGGCCGGGGAGAAGGCGTGCAGCGAACAACGCAGCGACGGGACCACTGTGGCATTCTGTGTCCGACGTGGTGTGTGTTGTCACTGTGTGACTTGGTGTGCATTGTCCGCCATTGTCCCCTTCTGCAGCATGTATGTGTTTCCCGTACGTGTGCGTTATGTGAATCTCATTGTCCCCACAGAATGGGCCCTTTATTTGCGATGTGGGTGGAACATGCACATAAGCCACCCCCCACGGACGTTCAATCACACACTTTCGCCCACAGAGCATGTGACCAGCCTAATCAGACCCAGGCCAGATCCTCTTCTGCACCCAAACGCACGCACACACACACACACACACACACACACACACACACACACACACACACGTACACAGAGCATGTGACAATCCCCCCCTAATTAGACCCCCAACCATTTTCCCTTCACAAACACATTTAATTTCCCTTCGTAGAGAGTAAACAATCATCAAATATGGCTCCCCACTCACAAAGCGTTCTCACGTGTGCAAGTCCAACACACCTGAGTGGGAGCAGCTGGTGCCTGTTCCTGTGCAGCGCGTCTGTGTGTGTGTGTTTGTGAAAGACAATCTGACCGTGTGTGTGTGTGTGTGTGTGTGTGTGTGTGTGTGTGTGTGTGTGTGTGTGTGTGTGTGTGTGTGTGTGTGTGTGTGTGTGTGTGTGTGTGTGTGTGTGTGTGTGTGTGTGTGTGTGTGTGTGTGTGTTTCAGTACAAGCCAATGCTGACGAAACAGGCAGAAAATAAACACGGGGCTCATGGGGAGTATTGTAATCCCAACTTCCTGTCACAGTCGGCGCCTATTTACAGCGCAACAATAGGCAAGGCACGGCGTGTGTGTGTGTGTGTGTGTGTGTCTTTTAATGCATACTTGTGGTTTGTTGGCAAATCCAAATGTGGGTTTGTGTACTGTACGTCTTAAGAGTGTGTGTTATTTAAACATAGATTATTGATCTCACACAGATCTCAAGTCCTCTGTCTCCCTCTTTGTCGCTTTCTTTCTCCCCCCATTCCTCTCCGTTTATCGCTCATCTGATCAGAACGATCCACATCAGGTCTGTGTTTTCACAGGCTCAATCCCTGATCTGAAATCACACATCGTTAACCACTGACTTGGTACGAAAAAGAAACCGCCGATCTGTTTCCTGGAAAGCTTTAATCGAATCCACGCTGAAACGGTGACTGCATATTTAAACTCCTTTAGATTTCAGCAGCTTTTTTTTTTTTGTTTGTTTGTTTGTTTGCTTCTCCGGGATGAGAGTTCCCGTGTGTGTGTGTGTGTGTGTGTGTGTGTGTGTGTGTGTGTGTGTGTGTGTGTGTGTGTGTGTGTGTGTGTGTGTGTGTGTGTGTGTGTGTGTGTGTGTGTGTGTGTGTGTGTGTGTGTGTGTGTGTGTGTGCGCGCCCGCGTTGGAGTGTACCAAATAAAGCAGAGGTGAGGTTTCCGTCCGTCATGCAGAGCGGAGCAGTGTGTGCATGCGGCCGTGTGTGTAAGGCCTGTGCGGTGGGCAGCTAAACACAGGCGCTCAAAGAATCTCTTTCTTCTCTTTTGAAGTGAGTTCAAATGCTCTTCAAAGAGCGTCTGCCAGTATGACGGCACAGGACGAGACACGCGGAGAGCGCGGGGGGCGGGGGCATGTGCTCTAAACACCCAACTTCAGTTTCACTCAGACGGCTACCGGGGTTTTTTTTTTTTTTTGGGGGGGGGTTTTTTCTCTCCTGTCTTTCTGAAGATCACACTGTAGCCTCCTACCTATGGGTGAAATGCTTGTGCGCAGCTGAGCTCGAGCTGCAGTTCCTATGTACCAGAAGCCATGGGCGCGTCGACTTTAGGTCTGTGTGTGCGTGTTGGCGTTCAGTGATGGAGTGTCGGCAGAATAACAGGCAGGTTGACGTGGGGTAATTTAGAAAAACTTGAATGTTAAGTGGAACTCCAAGGTAATTATTATAATTTTTTTTTTTCATTTCTTGTGCGATCAAAATTGAAGTATTTGCCTTTTCATTTGTTCCTGTCATTCCACCTTAAAACGGTCTAAGAGGTTTAATTTGGCGTAAGGGGTACCTGTTGTTCATGTTTGTTCGTTTATTTGGGGGGTTGAACAGTGAGGGTCGCAACCACGACATCTTCAGCTGGTTTGAAAGCAGCACAAGCTGTAATTCTACTTGACTCAGGAAACACACTCTCATCCAACCCCCTCCCCTCCCCTCCCCTCCTCCCTCCACCTGCTCCTCCTCCTCCTCCTTCCCAGCCCTTATGAGTGTCTCGCTTAGAGCAGAAATTACATGCTGCTTTGTGCCTGGCATAAACAATGTTTTCAACAGAGCACACTGTCCTGTCTCTGCCCCCCACCCCTCACCCCTTCCTCCTCCCGGCGCCTCAAGGGGACGGGGGAGAACAGAGGGCGGAAGGGAGGGAAGGAGTCAGGGGGTGTAAAGAGAAGAGTGTTGAGACACGGATGAGGACAAAGTGGAGTGTAGAGATGGATGGATGGATGGATGGATGGATGGATCGATCCAACATGTCTGTGTAATAAACATAATAAGAAGGGGGTGACCCCTACACACACCACCTACTACTACCGTACTTGGATGGCTCCCCACACGGTGTAATGATAGTGGGCTGGCTCTGACTCACTGTGTGTTACCTTTAGGCACGAGGCGTTCATCGCTGCCAACACACACACACACACACACACACACACACACACCACGCACACCACACACCACGCACACATGCTGGCATGAGGCTGGACGCTGAGTGCCAGAGTATGGTGTCTGCATGGAGGCATGGCGGGCCGCAGGGAGCAGGGTCGTCGTCTGAAAGCGAAGCCGTTTAGGAAAAGAGCGTTTCATTGTTGCCCTCTCCTGGCTGCGGAGGACAAAGAAAAGCAAAAGCAGATTTAAGCGACGTCGTTGGCCGATGGAATACTAATATTTGGTGGCTTAGAATTTCTCCCACAGATATCAGTTCATGTATTATTATTATTATTATTATTTTTGTTTTTGATGTAAAAGAGTTTCGATGGCGAAGACACACATTCAGCCTTCGTGGCAGATAGGATTGTCAGAGAATGTTCTCGGTCTGAAGTCTGGAAGGCAAACATTTGCACTGGAAGAAGGACAGACAGCCTTTCTTTTCTCTCATTCATATTCTCTCACACACATGTTGTCAGTAGCGAGGTGTGTTGTGTGAGTGTTTTCACATGTGCGCCTGTCAAGCATTAGCTCTTTATTTCTTTCCATCTAAGTTTCCGCCTTTCTATCTTTCATTCGGTCCTCTTTATTTATTTCTTTGCTTGTTTCACCCCACCTCTCGCTCTCACTCAGTGTGTGAGGGTTGGTGGCCAGGGATGCAGAGGTTACATAAATCGGATTCAGAGCACGGGAAGAAAGCAGGAAGATGTTACATAAAGAGCTGTGGCAGGACAAAGGTTAATATAAATGGAGCCTTATGGGGGGGGGGGGGGGGAGAGGGAGAGAGAGAGAGAGAGAGAGAGAATGGCCATTACATAAACCGATAAAGCTGGGGAGAATTATTGGTGGCTCTGCGACATGGTATTGCATAAAGAGATGTCCATCTAGCATGAATGACACAATGTGCATGATTAGATTTGTGGAGGCATGTTGCATGTTTTTCTATATTTTTATACATTCATCCTTTAAGAACACTTTATTTATTTAATTCTAATCTATTTTGGCCGCATGTGGTTTACCAAAGATTACACACACACACACACCATGTGAAATGTCCTTACATTGCACGGGGAAAAAGCACAAGACTGACCACAGAGACACACACACACACACACACACACACACACAACACACACACACACACACACACACACATTTCATATTAAGAGATGGCCTGACATTCCCTGTGAGCTTGGAATAGCCAAATTCAGTTATGTTGCATCGGCTGATCTCTTTATTGTTTGTTTATCCCTCCACGCAACGTCGGTCTCCCCCTTAGATTCAATCAATCTATCACTTCCCATTTTACTTGCTCTCTCTCTCGCTCTCTCTCTCTCTCTCTGTCAGAAGTTACATAAAAGGCCCATATTTGATAAGTTGGCATAATATGTTTTATTAACATGCAATTGGCCCATTTTGCCTAAATTGACAATCCTGGTTGTTTCTCCAGACATTGTGCGCTTTACGTGGTATGTCGTTAATGTTATTATTGTTAATATTCTAAAGAATTAACGTATTATCACAACTGTGTGTCTACATATCTTTCTGTTCTGGTGTGGTGTGTTGTACTCTGTATTGCAGATTTTTTTTTACCAATCCCATTTTGTGCTTTCTAACAGGTACTACTACAACAAGCGGATTCTCCACAAGACCAAAGGCAAGAGGTTCACCTACAAGTTCAACTTCAACAAGCTGGTCCTGGTCAACTACCCCTTCATCGACATGGGCTCTGCTGGTAAGCCAGGCCAGACTGTCTGTGTTTGTGTGTGTCTGTGCATTCAGACAGCACCTAATCCTACAGTGGAATTGCTAGATTACACAGGATTATGCAGAAGAACACCATATATTATCTCTCATCTTGCTCACACCCCCTCCCTTCCTTAACTCTTTATTCTTCTCTTCCTCCCATCTTCTGTCTCCTCTCTCCCTTTTCCTTGCATTGACATCTGCAGGTAGCGGTGTTCCTCAGAGCGCCCCACCGGTCCCCACCGGCGCTGGGACCCACTTCCGCTTTCCCCCCTCCACGCCCTCGGAAGTCCTGTCGCCCAACGAGGACCTGCGCAGCCCTGGCGGCATGTTCAGTGCAGTTGCCCGGCGGATGGCGCGAGGCTCCGTCAGCGACTGCAGTGACGGGACGTCGGTCAACTCTGAAATTGAGGAAGGCAACGGCAGCACGGGGGAGGAGAGAGGGGTGGGCGGAGGAGGTGGGGGGCCCGGTGGAGGTGGAGGAGGCGGCTACAGGGGGATCATCCACCCACGGCTGTCCCACGACTCCCTGTTCCGCATGTACGGAGGACCGGGCAACCCTGCCGGGCACCCGGGCTCCCGAGGCCCCGCGGGGCACAGGGTTCACACGGAGCCGCTGTCTCCCTTCCCCGTGTCCCCCCTGCCTGGCCCTGGGGGGGCCGGCCTCCTCGCTCCCCCTTTGTCCCCGGCGCTGTCCATAACCCCCTCCTCCCACCTGCCCTACACCCCATCCCCCACCCTGTCCCCCATGCTGGGCTCCCACTTCTCCTTCAACCCGGAGGACATGAAGCGCTACCTGCAGGCCCACACCCAGTCGGTGTACAACTACCATCTCAGCCCGCGGGCATTCCTCCACTACCCCAACATCGTCATCCCGCAGCCCCACCGGCTCGCCGCCGACAAGGCCAGCCTGGCCGGAGAGAGGGCAGCGGCCGAGAGGGGGGAGAGAGTGGCAGGGGGAGGGGAGAGGGAGAGGGAGAGGGAACGGCACCATCACTCGTCTCTGGCCCACTCGGCCCACCACCACCATCACCACCACCAGCTAAGCCATCCCCCTCACTCCGCCCACCCCCACCCACACTCCCATCCCATCCACCACTCGCTCCACCTGGGCGAAGAGCCGCCGCACATGTCGCCCTTCAAGTTCAAGCTGCAGCCGCCCCCGCTGGGCCGGAAGCAGCGGGACGGCCAGGGGAACCACCGGCAGAGCTCACTGTCGTCGGGCTCCGGCTCGGGGTCGCTGTCCTCGGGCCTCGGCTCCTCGCTGTCGTTCGGCAGCGACCTGAGCTCCGCCAGCGGCTCGGGTCTCGTCTCCAATTCCTCCTCCACGCAGTCACTCAACAGTGCCGGCCTTCCCAAGATCAAGGTGAGCCACCGGGGCCTGAAGAGCCTCCTGGGTCAGTTGTCCAGGCTCCACAGTAGAGGAGTCACTGTGAGAAAGTACCAGGAAAAAACCCCACGGATTCCAAACAGCTTTTAGAGAAGGGATTTCACTTTTATGTTAAAATGTCCAAAATTGTTTTTGCATTATTGTTTGCATTAATTCATAATTTTTTCTCTATAGCACTTTTTTACAAAGTGCATTATCAATAGAAAGTATCAGTCTTCAGTAAGTCAGAGTGATCTATATAAACTGTATAAATATAGAAATCCCTGACAGATGACTAAAACCTTGTGCCTGCCTGGTCTTCTCTCTGTCCGTCCCTCCCTCTCTCTCTCTCTCTCTCTCTCTCTCTCTCTCTCTCTCTCTCTCTCTCTCTCTCTCTCTCTCCAGGTGGAACCCATCTCGGACATAGAGTCCGAGGAGGAGGTGGAAGTGACAGACATCAGTGAGGAAGACCCCGATGAGCGCGAGGAGGAGTTTGAGCTCTTCTCGCGGCACCACGTCAGGGCTCTGGTCCCGCACCTCGCCAACGGCTCAGCGGCCGCCCCGCACGCGCCTCACCTGGACGAGGACCTGGACGAGGAGGTCTTCAAAGCCCCCGCGCCGCCCCCCGCCCGGCCTCACGCCCTTCTTCACCTCCCCGCACGGCAACTCCCACGCGCACCGCAGCCCCCCCACCCTGAAGACCGAGCCCGGGGAGGGCGGGACCCCGCCGCCCCAGACGGGCTCGGCGGGCGCCCCCCAGACGCAGTGCATCCCCCTCAAGCTGCGCTTCAAGAGACGCTGGAGTGAAGACCAGCGCATGGAGGCCTCGCAGGAAGAGTCGGACGACAAGAAAGTGCGGGCCGGCGAGGTGGAGAGGGAGAAGGAGAGGCAACGGAACGGTAGGATGGAGACGGAGGAGAACGGAACAGGAGGGGGGGACGGCGACAGCCCCCCTCCGCTGGGCTACCAGGGCTCTCTGCCTCCCCCGCTGGCCTCCCACCGGAGGGTGAGCGCCGAGCTGCACCGCGCCACTGCACAGCTGTCACTGGAGAACAAGGACTGCTGATGGAGAACACACGCATCCACACAGACAACACTATAGTCCCACTGTCACTGGAGGGAGGGAGGGAGGGAGGGAGGTACAGGACAATGTCAATGGCTCCTCCGTCATCTCTTCTCTCTCCCTCCCCTTCGCTCTCCACAACTTAGTGAGGCTCCTTGAAACCTTCAATGAACTGAGGGCACAACCAAACATACACCCACGTAAAATACTCCAGAACATCCCAACTCTGAACCACACACACACACACACACACACACACACACACACACACACACAACACACACACAAAAAGGTGGGGGGTTGGGTGTTGCTAGGAGGGCTGGTTTGGCTCACTCGGTCCAGGCACAGTGGCTGAAGCTGAGCTCGACCCAGACCAGAGGAAGGACGGCTCGCTCGCTCGCTCTCTCTCTCTCTCTCTCTCTCTTTCGCTCTCTCTCTCTCTCTCTCTCTGCTCCAGTCCTTACCTCCCACTTGGCCAGTACTGCATCCCATAATGAGTCCCGCCCTAGCAACACCTCCTGCCAACTCCTGCCTTCGGACTCCCCTCTGTGGGGTCACCCACCAGTCAGTCAGTCAGTCAGTCAGTCAGTCAACCAGTAACTCTCCTCAGGGGACCTGCTCAGCATCACAGCCAGGAGGACGTGAAGGACCTTCTCACGGGGGGGGGGGGGGGGGGGGGGGGGGGGGGGTTTGACAAGTGCCTGTATCTAGAACAAACGGCCCCAAAGCGACGATGACGAGATCACAAGTTAGAAAGTTTTACGCTCCCTGCTCATTTAACACTTGGATAGTTTTTGCAGATGATAGAAATGGGAATAAAAGGAGAGATTTTTTTTAATTGTTAATTTTATTTTATTTTATTTTTTAATCTCAGAGACCAAAGGGGGGAGGGGCGGGGTCACCTGACGGAACATATTGGAAACCAGGCCCACTCCACTCAGGGAAGCCAATCGCTGTGCGCTTATGTGATGGACGGACAGACACACACACACACACGCGCACACACACACACACACACACACACACACACACATTAAAGGGGACCTATTATGCTTTTCCTTATTTTCTGTCGTCTAATGTTACAATGTGGGGAGTTCATATTTGGCTCAGGTTTCACTCTGCTCTCATCGCGAGCTTTCCCACGTTTTTCTCTAATATCCCCATGGAGCGGACATCAACTCGTGGGGGATTTCTTTATCTGGTCCTCTACCCCAGGCACAGCACGCCCACAAATTACAGCGACGCCCCCTCAATCTATCTGGGAAGTTGTCCGACTGCTCTGCTCAGGATCCGTGCGTCGTTCGATGATTTCATATCCGATTTTAAAATGCAAAATCAGAAAAACCAATAACGCCGTTTTTTCGTTGTTTTGATTTTGCTCTGAAGTCAAAAATAGAATATGGGAAAATGGGATATTTGTTGTCTTCCATTTTGTCATTTAACAATTCTGATCTGTTGTGACCGTGAAGTTTTTCCACTTCTTTTTTCCCCCGCATGCACGGCCATGAAACGTTTTTGAGCGTGGGGACGTAGGGCACGGAAGTCCGGGTGCCCGCACCGGCAGTGTGCCGCTGGAGAGCCGGGTGCTGAGCAGGCAAAGTTGGCCAATCGGAATGAAGTGGGCTTAAGGAGGGCGGGGCCTTAAACAGACAGGCGCTAATACGGCTTGTTTGATTCAGAGGCTGAACAGAGCAAAAAAGAAAAAAGGCCGTAAGATAAATAATGGGTTTTGTTTTACTGTGAATCTTACAAAGTTACTCTACTGGAGTCCCAGAATAAAAAAAATAAAAATAGGAGCTGGAAATTAGCACAATAGGTCCCCTTTCAGTCTTTGTTTTTTTATGATAGCAATGCTTGCTTCCGCTACTCAAGGACCACAAACACACCCTCACACTTTGTTGTTCTTTTTCCTACACTCACCGGCGCACAGCTCTCTTGACATTTATTGACTGGCGTGACTCAGCCCATCTCCCCTCACTTTCTCTGGCGGACCACCCGTGGAAGGTTTTAAAGATTCAAATACTTCTTCACCCCCTTGGAACCGCAATAAATAGAGCTAGACATAGATTTCCGGTAGAGGGGTATGAAGACGAGGAACAGATGCAAATGGGAGAGACGTACATTGAAGAGAACCACTGTGGGGACCAGGAGGGGAACAACGTGCCGGGGGCGGGGTCCAGCAGCCAGCCTGCTGGTGTGTCAGCATCTAGTTCAACCTAGCCTGCGGGCTGGCTACGGGTGCCCGCAAGTTCCAATGGTGTAGAAGCCGAGCTCACCAGCTATTGCTCTTTTAACAATCGTAGTCCAGATAGTGTTAACTTAACCAGCAAATGTTCACATGCACACATGCACACCTACGAGACACTGCCTTTAAGCTCCTCTACTCGCTCGCTCTCTCTCGCTCCCGAACCGCCAGCTCTGGCCCTCAGAAGGTGAAGCCGAGCTTTCTGGGACGCGTGGGCCGGCAGAGTGCTGAGCTCTGGGGGGAGCTGGACCACACAGTAGACTAGAGGTCTTCACCGGTCGACCCGAGGACCCAACACGTACGGGTTCCATACGGGGTTTGGGTTGACATTTTATTATGTATTTTTTTACGGCCAATTAGGTTTGGTCTGGGTGGGCTCACATTCTATCGCCCCGGATCCGTGAGTTGTTGTTTGTAAAAACCAGAGTGGATCCGAGAGGAACGAACGGATGGGCTCCTGTGGAACGTTACCAGGCTGCGGCACCATTAGATTACAATTAACATTTTTATCATTCCGAGCCTTTCCCGTTTCACCCAACGTTGACAGGCTAGAAAAACACCATTTTAGAAGCAATTTTAATTACTCGGATCGGTTCCGATCCAGGAAATACCCGACCCCGCTCCGATCCGGCTCTACCCCCTTGGCTATCAGTTTGGATTCTGTAATTTCTCAGGGGGGGGAAAAAGGATCCGTGTATTTTTTTTAAATTGTTTGTTCCAATCAGATGTAAGGGAAAATTATTCCCAGGTTTAATCGGATTCTGGTCAGAATTTGGGGACCGGTGAAGACCTCTACTGTAGACCTGACACACACACATACCCACACCCCCACACAAACACACTGCCTCTCTATGCCTTGTTTTTATAGCATGTACAAAATCCAAATTGAGCTCTAATACGCATACGTACAAACTATATCTTTATATATTCTACATGAAATTATTAAGAAAGTGAGATTTTAAAGAAGCATAGCATTTTAAACGATGTGACTGATTCAGGATTCTTTTTGTAAGTGGATTATATGTAAACGACTGCTTCTCGCATCTCAATCAGGTAATTTGGGGGCGGGGCGGCGTTTCTGGGTTTTGTCCTTTTATTTGAAAGGGAAAACAGGCCGGCAAACAAACGGCGCAGGCCAATCAATCAGACGCGAGAATAAGATGGGACGTATCACCCCCTCTGTGATTCGACTCCATCCACCATTGTTTTCTCTCCACACTGTACGGACTCGGAGTGGGGGGAGGGGGGTTAACCTTCAGAGCCCTAACCCAGCATAGCTCACGGGCTATTAGTGAAGTGGAAATCCTGTCTTTTCTCCTAGGCCAGTTAGCCTAACGCCCCACAAGTCACAGCGGCCGCTGGATTAGGCTCCCAGCCAGCGAGGAGGAGGGAGGAGGAGCATGAAGGGTCATAACGGTAACTTACTGTAAGAACGGCCGTGTGAGCCCCCCCCCCCCCCCAAAAAAAAAATAATGCCCTCTCTCTCTCTCTCTCTCTCCTTGAGCGGCGCACGCTCACACAAACAGAAAATGCAGAAACTCAGATCCATTCCGCGCACGCCCCACCGTGATTCGTTTTCCTCCGCGTCGCCCCCGAAAGCCGGATCAGACCGGCTCCCATTTGGCCCGCCTCTCGTCGAAACCCGCCTCCCCGCCGGCCCGGGCCAGATCCGTAGCCGGAGCGCTGTGGGGCGGAGGGCGGCCTCCGGGCTCGCTGTCTCTCCCTTTTTTTTTTTTAATTATTATTATTATTTTTTTTTTGCTGATCGAATTCCCCCCCCGCCCCCATCAGTTCCCTGTGATCTGGGGGGAGCGTGTCGCAGCACGCGGGACCCACACGCAGCCTCTGCCTCACCCCGCGCCATCCCCCCCCCCGTCTGTAATTGAACTGATAGCTGCCTTATTACTACTTTTTATATCTAAGCAACGAATGAGGCAGCGGTCCGCCCGCTCTGCTCTGCTCTCTCTCTCTCTCTCTCTCTCTCTGTCTCTCTCTATTTCGAGCTCGGTTCCGACTTGTTGCGAGCTGCGCCGTGCTCTGACTCAGTTGTGACGGAGCAGGTTGAGGTGGATCGCGGCGTCTCCGGTTCTTGTTCCAGGGCTCGACCGGTTTAAGAGCGTAGGTTGGGGGTGGGGGTGAAAAAGTTAAAAATGGCACAATGAGTACATTTCTCCGTCAAGTCATTGAAAGATTTTCCTATAGATTTTATTTTTTTCGGATGTCAATATTGCTGTTGATTATTGTTGTTGTTGTTGTTATTATTATTGTTCTTGTTCGATTTACCTC
Source organism: Zeus faber (assembly GCF_960531495.2). Classification (NCBI taxonomy): domain Eukaryota; kingdom Metazoa; phylum Chordata; class Actinopteri; order Zeiformes; family Zeidae; genus Zeus; species Zeus faber. The sequence continues at coordinate 15,547,870 of NC_137195.1, forward strand.
CTCCCTTGGCATTATTATTCCATGGCTGTTAGCTGTTGCTTTTTTTTTTCGTTGTGTACATCACGTTGGATGATGTGGAACACCGCCCCTGCCCCCGTTCCATCGAGCTTTTTGACCCCCGCTCCTCTCTGTCTTTGTAGTTGTTTTTACAAGTGTAAGATAACTAAAATGTGTAAAAAGAACAAAAAAACAAACAAAAAAAAAAAGTAGAAAAACAAAAATACAAATTCTGGTTGACGTTGTGACCAGGAAATAACAAGCGGAGACGGCAGAAAGAGAGGGGCGGGTGCAGGAATTTATTTTGGAGGGCGGAGGGGGAATTATTTGATCTTTCTTTGGCATGTATTGTAATTTTTATTTTATGTTACTTTTTCGCTCGCTCTCTCTCTTGTACATTTTTCCTTTTTTTTGGGGGGGGGGGGGGGCGGGGTGTATCATTTTAAAATAATAAAAAGATGTGTATTGTTTTACTGTATAAAGGTCTATCTCTCTCTCTCTCGCTCTCTCTCTCCCTCTACTTCTTGCCTCTCGTGTCTCATTTTCCCCCAAAACTCCCCATGCAGTTACATAACACTCAGATGGAGGGACGAGACTTAATACTATGATGTAACATTGAATTTCTCTTCTTGAATTTCTTTCGTGTTTTTTGTTTTTTTTGTTTTTTTCTTTTTCCCCCCAAACTTGTAATTAAGCTATATTCAGGGTTAATTAAAACTGGTTAAAACCCATCACCGTAATTGTTTGTGTTTGTTTCTGTCACGGTTCGATCTTATCCATTATTATTGGCTCAGAGTCAGTGATGCGGATCGTTATTCTGACTCCTGTGAACAGGATCCTCTCGAGGCAACGGACGATTCGGGTCGTCCGAGCGGACGAAAGGAGCGGCGGATCTGCTGCTTCTCTCTCCAGGGAAAATTCAGTCAAAATATACCGATCACTATCGAGGAGTTAAGGTTTGACCGACTGTTCAAAGTGGCACTTTGATGCAGTTAGAACCCTCCAAAATAAAACTATTCTAGTTCACTTTTGAGCATCCCAAAAGATTTTCACCTAAACAATGCTTTTGCGAGTGTACAGAAAATCTCAATGTCATGTTTATTATTCTTTTCTACGTGTGCATCTCATGCACCTAATGGAGGGTTGGTTTAAGGCGGCAGATTATCACGGAGAAGCATTTCAGGGGCTGGAACTCGCCGCGTGGAAACGAGCGCCGTTTAATCCCTCCGCTCATGCACATCGACAGTTTGCCGACCACAACCTGCTGCTGCCGCTTTATCGAGTGCACAGCCGCCGACTTTCGCTTCCTGTGTGGGCCCGATCTTTGCCTCGTCGCCCGGGAAGGCCGACAATGGCAGCAGCATATAGAGGAAGGTTTGAATGGCTGTTTCTTAAAAAAAAAAAGTGCCGGCTCGAAAAAGTATCAAATACAAAAATTGGGATTTTTTTTTCTTTACTAAACATTATTACGGATTACCACTTTAAACCACGTCCTCCCTATTCCGATTTTTTTTTTGTTCCCCCCTCTGAGCCAAACTGTTCACCTTCTTACCCTCCACCTGTGGGAGGTGGACTTGAAGCTGCGTTCCGCTACCGCTAATGACTACTTTTTGGGGAAGAAATAACTTTGATAAGAGGGTCTGCTGATAAGCTCCTTCCAGCACCGACGAAGAGATAAATGTTTGGCGTTCTAAATGAATTGTGGGAGTAATGCAAAGTGAGAGACGAGAACAAGGCCGTCCTCGAAAACTGGAAAGTCTCAGCATTGACCGGCATTGACCTCACCCCCTGTGATAGGTTATTGGTGAAAATAGGAAGGGGAACATCACACACACACACACACACACACACACACACACAAACCTGCAGTGATGGAAAGACCACTGACGTTACAAGCAGAGTGCATGAGGAGAAAAAGCACTTTGTATCTGTGCCCACTCGTCCACAAAATACACACACACACACACACACACCTTTTAGTGTGACGTCAATGGCTCCCTTGTCTCAGGCAGCACTTTGAGGCATTCAAGGATGAATGGGAGCGAGGACTTGGTGAACTGGACGTCCACTGTCACAAGACACACAAATACACAGAGGAGGAGCCTATTGCAGAGTCCTTTTGCGGAATTTCGGCGAATTATATTTTGACAAAGTTCTCCAAAGCGTCAGCTCGTGCACAGCTCCAGGGATCGGCGTCGTTCTCCCGGAGTCTGCCGCTTCCTCCTGCTTCGACCTCGATGGGGGTCAGAGTGTCGGCACGTCGGGCGCAGGTTTCCAGGGGCCCCCTCGCCGCTCAGGGGCCCATCCAGGTGTTCCTTTTCGCAGAAAAAAAAAGGGGGGGGGAGATAAGAAGAAGAAGAGAGAGAGCACACCACAGGAACCGCCGCACGTATTCACCTCCACCACATCCCTTCTTCCCTCCATTCACCCCGAGCGTCGACTTTCGCAGAAACCAGTGCAGACGCCCGTGCAGAAGGAAGCTGCAGGAATCCACCGCAACCTACAGCAGCCGCACGGTGCACCCAGCGAATGAATCACACCTTCACCTCTGTGGACACGCTTACTGTACAGGCAGCCTCAACATGAGGTTCACTCCGTGTGACGGACAGAGCTGCGTAGTCGTCTCTGCAGGAGCCACATCCTCTGTGTGCACAGTTAACCACCACCCATCAGGTGTGAGGTACTTTAGGCAGATATAAGCATAAGCACACACACACACACACCGATTATAAGTTAATTTCCTCTTTATTATAATTGTTTCCGGACAAAATGTGGCCCAATGGCGATATCTATGCCATGCTAATTCTCTATTATATATTACTATTATTTCAGCTGCAACACTTATGTAAAGATTAACTTTGACAAATGGGAATAAGGTGCGAGGTGTGTGAGGTCTGAGGAGACACATTTACATCCGAACAGTTGGGGTGTGTGTGTGTGTGTGTGTGTGTGTGTGTGTGTGTGTGTGTGGGTTGGCATCGTTTGTCTCCCCCTGCTGTTTGAACGTGTACTGCGTGTAGATTGAACATTTTTAAGTGGTAATCCGTCCAAATCATGTTTGGTAGGATACAAATCCTCTGTGTTCTTTTTAAAATCTGGCTTTTTGAAAAAAAATTATTTCCTGGTCACTTGAGGTTTTGGAGATGTTTTTCCCCCGCCACTGCCTTTCACTTCATGCACGTGCCCGATTTATGCAATTTTTGCTGGGAAAAGCTGACCCAGCCTCCTTAAAATGCAAACTGCAAAAAGAGTAGCACATGCATGTTGCAAATACATGGAATGGCTTATATATAAAACTTAAATGGCCAACAATGTATAACATGTATCCAGACTACACAGAAAGCGTTCCCTGAACCTAAACCTCCAACAATCAACACATAAGTTATACCCCAAAACTAAAACCCCCGGTTTTTCAGTGGAGAGGCCTGTTGGCTCCCAGGACAGCTGAGCGGTTTAGAGTTACTGCAAATGCAGAATACAGGGCCCACTGTGCCCGAAAAATATGGATGTGGCAGTTGTCCTCTGTTGCAAACTCCGTCAGACCAATGAAGACACGCAGTATTTGCAGTATATCAGAATCAAATTCTGTTTACTGGGCCAAGTACATTTTTATCTACAAGGAATTTATTTGTCTCGTGATAGTGGGTGCGCTGTCGTGCAGACAGACAGCACAAAAAGAGATAAACCGTCCAAAGAAAAAAGAAAGAAAAACAAATACACAAATATAAACATGATATACAAAATGTGATCCACTGAACAGGGTCAATTAAATCAAATGAGAAGGCCGTGGCAGGGGCTGTGGCAGGGGCCGTGGCAAGGTGGTTTCTAGTCTCTGTGCTGTGGAGATGATGGAGATGGAGCTAATGAGGATGAATCAGGAGTTGCTTTTTGATGACAATCTCACTACTTGAATTTGAATATCAATGAAAACAAGTACAGATCAGTGCACGTATTCCTAAAACCTCAAACCGCACGATTTCAAATGTATAAAGCACGTTAAGTCCTTCAAGAAAGTGCTTTCTTTCTCTCAACATGTCCACATGGAATGACTATAACTATACAAAAATGTACAAAACTTAATTCTTCAGCTACCGCTAATAACACGGAGAAAATGAATGCAAAATATTTCTCGATTTTTATTTCATATTTGTGTCAGTTGT
>NC_137195.1:15557026-15642026 GCF_960531495.2 Zeus faber
TCAACTGCAGCCGCGTTGCTGCTCGTGTGGTTTGAGGTCGTGGAATATTTAAAGTCCGCAGGGTTTAAACACTTTCCCTCGGGTAGTAAGATCGTCGGGGACGGGATCGAACGCACGATCCACGTTTGGACTCGGGCGCAGTAGTTCTGCAGATGCACATTGTGATAAGTATGCATTTCATGTATTCACTTCACTTTTTTTTCCCTTCTTTGATTTGTGCACTTGTGTAAGGCAAAAGATAGGTGTTTTTAGTTTTTTGTTGTTGTTTTTTTTTTTTTTTGCAGAGCTGGTAGAGAGAGGGGGGCTGCTCATTGATGTGGCATTGGCATTCCTGCCATTTGGTCCCGAAACCGGAACAGCCACCTCTGATCTATGCCTCGGCCTCCTGATCAATAGCATCCAGGATGCACAAATCCCAAGCCTCACTATTTCTCTTTGATCAATAATATGTGCTGTCACATACGCCAGGCAGCAAACACACCGTGCCTGTGTTCGTGCTACGTCACCGCGGATGTTCTCCAAAGTGTGCAATCACACTTTCATGGACAGAAACACACACACACACACACACACCGTTAGAATTTTCGTACAATGACAGTCCTCAGTCGTAAAGAGCGTGTCAACCAAAGACCCAATGTGTGGCCGTCTATGTATGTGTTGTCATCTTTTGCCGTTTCATGTGTGTTTGTTTTCCCCGGTGACCCAGTTAAGGGTAAAGCCGCACTGCCACAACGCGGGAGTGTGTGGAGGCCGTAACATTCTCGGCTCCGTGGTAGTACTACTAGTACTACTACGAGTCAGACTATCGTACTATCCTACCCGTATTTTTACCACCGTCGTATCGTGCCGTCGTGGCCGCACTGCTTCCCTCTCTCTGTCCCCCTCGCTGCAGCCCTGCACCCGTTCAGACACCCATAAAACGCTTTGAGGAGAGGGATGAGCTGCAGTGTTTGCCTGGCACACACGCACGCACGCACGCACAAACGCACACACACACACACACACACACACACACACACACACACACACACACACACACGCATACAAAAATACAAAACACAGTAAAGGTGGATCTCCCTCTAATTCACTAATACATGTGTACATATTGTACATACGCACAGATAAAATGCCCACACAAACACACTGTGCCACGGTGCAGAGTGGCATAGGTCGTCGTCTTCCGTCCAGAGCGGCTGTATTGGTGTTGTATTGGGGTTGTACAACACCATCATAAATTGGGGCATAAGAGGAGAATACATGCTCAAGCATAGCTTCCGTACTACTGACATTAAATTTTCTCATGAATGATGTCTGTTATGTGTATCGTGTGTAGGTTTGTGTATAGCATATGCACATACTGTGTGTGTGTGTGTGTGTGTGTGTGTGTGTGTGTGCGCGCGCGCATTATTTTGCCAATTGCATGTGTGTATGTGTGAATGTGCCCACCGTATCGTGGGCGCAGAATCACCCGCCGCAGTGAATCCTGCAAATAACGTGTCCCAAAGTGTGAGTGCACGTATTTAAATGTATCATTTCGGTTTGATTATTTTTGAAGCTGTAAAAAAAAATAAAAAATCATCCTCAATTCCCTTCTTGACTTTGTTAGAGCTCAATAATGACGTGCCGTGTGTTACTATGTATGTATGGTTGTATGTAGTGTGTGTGTGTGTGTGTGTGTGTGTATATGTCACACACTGGACTGAGTGCTTACAATGTATGTGCGAATGCAAGTCAAATATACAGTAAGGCCAGGGGAGAATTTAACAGTGTGTGTATGAGTACACTGTAAATTCCTGAGGGAGTTTGATTAGTGTGTTTGTGTGTTTATGTCTGTGTGTATGTTTTTAGTTGTGTGTGTGTGTGTCTGTGTGTCTGTGTGTGTGTGTGTAGTTTGGTGTTGCCATGCTGTGTTGGGGAGCTGAGCGCGATGTTACTATGTGTTAATTACATAAAACAGACTATTCTTTTTAGGTAGAAACCAGATGCCCAGTGACATAGAAGCAATGTCATTGTCCAATATAAATCCATCAGGATTTAACTACGGGTCAGTGCTGCCTGCTGGCTTTACCTGCTGTTATGTCTAAGGTTCTAGGCTTTTTTAATTAGGTTTAATCTTTTTTGAAATTTATAATGATTCATTTTGGGTCATAAGACAAAAAGTGTAATTTTATCATAATTTACAAAATATTTTCACTGTACCTATGATGTACTTACTCCTATTGTATTATGTTTTGAAATGTCCCTCTTATGGACATTATGCCCTGGGTAAAAAAAATGTTTTAGACTATTTTGAATATAGTACGTATGTATGTAGATCGTGAATAAGGTTAATATCATGCTATGAGTATAAGAGTATAACCACACGTTTGTTTTACACACACACACACACACACACACACACACACACACACACACTTAAGTACACACAGACACACAGGCATTAAAACATACATGCAGACAGACACATAATCGTTAGCATGCTGTTTGCTTATCAGCAATAGCCAAGATTATTTTGGGAGGCCATAACCACGACCAAACGCATTTTTTGAAGCTTAGATCAGGACCCAGTCGGCCATTCGGTCTCGGCCAACTCTACAGCTCCGTGCACTACCAGTCCAGGCTCCAGCTACACCACTCCAACGGAGCCTTGGACCTCTCAAATGTGCATTCCTGCACTCCATACATTTGTTAGAGAAACTAACAAATTTGTATGCTGCCACAAGCAGCTAGCCAACTAGTCAGAAATATATATTTTTTACAAGACATACCATTAACTTGAAGTATCAGTGAAGTATGTGGTGATCCCATAATTTTTCTTATTTTTTGTCCTCTTTGTTTACCATCCTGTGTCAACCATTTGAATGTTGAACTGTGAGACCAAGTCACAATGTCACCTTACACAGCAAATAGCATGACAGAGGTTTCACAGGAGGATGACTGATAAATAGGAGATTCACCCATGGGGGTTATTAGTGATACAGGAACAGGAAAAGGAAGGAAGTGGTTTACATTATGTTTTATCACCGCAAACAAATAGTTAAACACACAGTCGGCTAATGCATGTGTGACAAAGTTTTCCACTGTCTAGGACAGGATGTGCGTCTGCATGCTTCCATGTGTGTGTGTGTGTGTGTTAGTGTGTGTATGTGTACGTGTGTTTACTTGTTTGTGTGTAAGAACAAATGCAGACATTGTCACTGATCAAATGGGTGACAGCGTGTGCGTGTGTGTGTGTGTGTTTATAAGATAGTACATGTGTACATGTGCAAATGCACCTATTAACATTTATGACTGTGTGTGTGACGATGTAAATGTAGGAGTACTGTTTGCCCGTGTGTTTTGGGTTTGGAGTCTTTGGCACTGGATATGGCACAGTCACTGACACAAAAGCAAATCTCCCAATTTCTCCCAATTTGAGCAAATGACACAGTCGACGGATAGAAAAAAAAACAAACATGTTCCCTCCGAGCCAAAATATGTGTTTGTTTGCACCAGAAGGAGAAAAAAAACAAAAAAAAAAGAGGACGTAGAAAGAGGGAGAGGCACCGAGCGACTCCAAGAGGGGGAGCGCTAAAATGACTATGGAAATTCCCACTGACTACACAAGGAAAATCTCTTTCAACAAACAGCCAAACAGTCCCACACCCTCCCCCCTCCCTCTCTCTCTCTCTCTTTTGCATTCTCTCTCTCTCTCTCTCTCTCTCTCTCTATCTCTCTCTCTTTCTTGCTCGCTCTCTCTGAGTCAGGCTGTAGGGTGACCTAACCCCGACCACCTCCAGTTCATTCCCTCCTGATGGGAGTAAAAAATAAGAGGCATGTTGTTGCACTCTGAGTCGAACGCCCAGCATGGAGTCTATACTGCCCGGCGTGAGAAAACGACTTCCTCTCATGTTGGAGTAGCTGAAGGGACTACAGAGGAGAGATCAGACCACCTGTAGTAGTACAGTGTTTGTGCGCATGTGATGTGTCTGAGTGTTTGTATGCATGCTCTCTGAGAGTGAGAGAGCTATTTTGTTTTACGGTGGATGCCGTGAATGAGGAAAAGAGTGTGAAAAATGAGACTTGAGGCAGAGAGATAAAGAGAGAGTACTTTTTGGCTGCATATGCACTTGGAATTAAGAGGGAGGTAGCCCCAATTAAAGACAACGGATTAGATTCAGTCAACGGGCTCCACATTATCTGCAGTACAATTTAAAATTTGTAAAGAGTGACCTCGAGTATTTATTAATTTCCTTTTTGTATCTTTTTTTGCCTCACTCTTAATTATGTCTTACTTAATATTTATATGTAATTTATGTTATTGATAATTGATAAAGGTTTCAGGTTGAGGAAAAAAGTTTTTTTTAACATGGGCATTTAATATATTTCTCAATGTTAAAAAAAAAACACAGAAAGCCAAGCAGCTTTTTGGTTGAAGTAGCTGATCCAAAAGTAGCTGGTGAATATCTTACTTTATGCCACATTTATTACTATCACACACACACACACACACACACACACACACACACACACACACACACACACACACACACACACACACACACACACACACACACACACACACACGCAAACATTATTGGATTAGGTGAACATAGTGGGAGGGGGGAATGAATGGGAGAGCGTGTCAGACATAAAGCCAGTGCGATATTAAGTGCAGTGCAGCACACTTTCAGGTATGACATCATTTCTAATCTCAGCAAATTCTGATGATGAAGATAATAAATGACCACCTGTCTTCTCCCTCTCCCTCTTTTTTTTGCGGCCTGCAGTACAGAGAAAGGGCAAGGACAAGAAAAGGGGGCAGAGGAAGAAAACAACAGAAAGGAGGAAGCGAAAAAATTACAGGAGGTGCCTTGGAAGAAACGAAAAAAAAAAAAAAGCCATGCAAAAGAGCGCAGCACAATTTACAGCACTTTGAAGTGGAAGGAATAAAGGACACGAGGAAAATAACAAAACAGAAGTGAGGACAGAAGAAGATATGAGGCCGCTAAAAAAACAAGGAGGACGCTCTCCCCCATCCACCCGAGGCAGAGGGGGGAGGAGGAGAGGTGTCTCCCAGCCCCCCTTGGAGAAAGACACCAGGAGAGACAGAATCAGAAGGGAGACACCTTCCAAAACCCTTTCACAGAACGTCTTGAAGCTCAACTCTCCCACCTCACAGAGACAGACCCTGTCCTCTTCTGTCAGCTCTCATAAGGAGCCAATCACAAATAGCAATACCCCCAAAAGTGAGGAGCTCAAGGAGTCATGTAAACCTGTGGTAGAAAATGATGACAAGAAGAGTGAAAAGAAGAAAGAGGAGGGCAACAGAGTTGGGACCAATGGCAGTCGCACTCCATTCAACCACACCACAACCACAACCATAGCAGCCTCCACCCCAACACCACTCTCTACAGCCACTAACCACGGCCCGAGCACAGGCTCCAACTCCAGTAGGAAAACGGCCACATTTAAGGCCCGGGTTCCCAAGAAGAAGTACACCTATGAGCACTTTGTGAGTAATGGCAGTGCCATTCCCACCACCCCTACCTCCAGCCCTGTACTTGTTCACAACAGTTACCAAGATAACAATAAAAACAGTACTAGCTTAATTATGACGAATAACAGCGTCAATAATTCTAGCACCATTAGTAATACTATTTGTATTAGTCTTAATAATAGCATTAGTGGTAGCATTAACAGTACTACTCACAATAAAAGTACAAAGGCTATCAGTGGCATAAATAGTACTGTTAACAGTTCTAACAGTAGTATTAGTATTAGCAATAGCAGTAGTGGAAGTAATAATAGCTCAGGTAATCAGCCCTTGGCGCCAACTGAAGATAAAATAGCTCTAGAAGCAAACAGTCTTGACAGTGTTTGCCTGGTAGAGGGGGCTCTCCGGACACCAACTCCCCTAGACAGAGAGTCACAAGCTGTTGAAACCGAAACAGAGGGTGCCCCTAATTCAGTACGTTCCTCCTCTACTGACACAGCCAGCGAGAACTCAGCTGACTTGGAGGTAATGGAGGCAACAGGACCAAGCCTCCATCACAAAAACCCAGAGAGCCAGAATATCCTCCATAAGCCCCATTCTAGAGAGGCCAGCTTGTCAGAAGCCCTGGCCAAAGGCCTGAAAAATCAGCGAGTCCTTGCTCGTCAATCAAGGAGTATCAAGGAGAGCAAATCGGGGACTGGAAGCGAGGGTGGGGGCAGGGGGAGAGACTTGGAACCAATGTCCCCGGTGTTCAGACCGGGAGTGGTGCGGAGAGTAACTGAGGGCAATGTAGAGGTCCAGCTTCAAGGAGAGGAGGGCCTGATCCGATACCCGTTCCATGGTGAAGCCATAATGACCTCATCACCAGTGGACGAGAGCGCTGTGGATTTCATTTTGGATGCCTCCCCTCCCGGTACAGCCCCTGTTGCCATCGGAACCCGAGTGTGTGTGCCTTTTGGAGGAGAGGAAGGGGGTCCTGTAGTGTTTAGGGAAGGGGTGGTGTCTCAGGTTGACCCCCATCCGGCTGTGTCCTTCCCTTACCGGGTGCTTCTTAATGAGGATACAGAGACCCTGAAGGAGGAAGGGATGGGGGATGAGGAGAAGAGGAGGGCCACAGCCCAGGTGGTGTGGGTGTCCAGACAGAGCCTCCGACTGCTCACACCACCATGGGAGGTCCCACATTTAGATGGAGGGCGAGAGAGGGAGAGAGACAAGGAGAGGGAGAGGGAAGAGAGAGAGCAAAGGGAGGAGATGGAGGTGGAGAGGGAGGTGTGCCAGTTGAGTATTGGAATGGGAGTGCTGGGCCGGGGGTCAAGGTTGGAGCATGGCTTTTCTCCTCAAGGAGTAGTGGGGGGGCATTCCTATGGAAGTGCACACCCACCTCCACACCCCCCCGCTGTGACAGCTAGTGTGGTGGCCAACGCAGGGCACAACCGGGGAAATACCTACCCTGACAGAGAAACAGAGAGAGAGAGACAGAAACAGCCTAACACCCCAGAGGAAGACATTGAAGTTTCTCACTTCAACATGGGTCTCTCTGACGGACTTAAGTCTAATACCGGGACCCCCCAGCACAGACATATCCTCTCCAAGCCCCCTGGGTATTCTTCCCCCTCTCCTCATCTCCCCATGGTGCGGGGACACATACCTACCTTGTCCAGCCTCCAGCAACTTCCCTCCCCTGCCTCCCTGAGGCCTGAGATTACCATTGCTCATTCCAACCTACCTCCAACCAAGTTAACTCAGACCCCCATAACCACTCCTGGAGGGGGCTCAGGGTCGTCCTCGGCCTCCTCCTCACGCTCCCGCACCCCGCTCTCGCTGGCCCAGCAGAAGTACAAGAAAGGTGATGTGGTCTGCACCCCAAACGGCATCCGTAAGAAGTTCAACGGCAAGCAGTGGAGGAGGCTGTGCTCCAGGGAGGGCTGCATGAAAGAGTCCCAGCGCCGCGGATACTGCTCCAGACACCTTTCCATGAGGACGAAGGAAATGGAGGCAGCTGGGGCAGCAGGGGGAGAGAGGGGAGGAGGAGGGGGAAGCAGCTCAGGGACTGTCACTCCCTCTGACCTGCGGGGGAGAGCGAGCAGCGAGTTTGACTGGGACGACACTTCCAGAGAGAGCAGTGAGGCCAGCAGCCGAGGAGACTCCAGACCCCGCCTGGTACTGCCTGCCCTCCTCCCCCACGACCTGTCCTCTCGCTTTGACATTGATGAGTGTGAGGCTGCCACCATGCTGGTGTCATTAGGGAGCTCGCGCTCTGGCACCCCTTCTTTTTCTCCTATCTCCAACCAGTCGCCATTCTCCCCAGCTCCTTCCCCCTCACCCTCCCCTCTGTTTGGCTTCCGGCCCGCCAACTTCTCTCCCATCACCGCCTCCCCCGTTCTTACCCACCGGAGGCACCGGCAGCCCAGTGGGACCGGCGGAGGAGGAGGTGGGGGTGGGAAGCCCACCCCAGGTGGGGCAGGAGAAAGGGAAAGACACACTTCAGGCATTCAGCCCTCCTTCCATACTAACCTGACATTTACAGTTCCCATGAGTCCCAGCAAACGTAAAGCTGAGGCTCCTCCTCCCCCGCTGCCACCGTCACACCATCACGATTACACACCCAAGACGGAGCTAGAACACGGGGACCTCAACAACTCCTTCAGGGTGCTATCCCCCCATACTCCTGCCACGCACTCACACACACAGACACCCACATTCTCCCGTCCCCGCGGAGTGAGTACCCCTTCCTCTAGTCGGCCCCCGTCTGCCACAGCCACCTCCCCACCTCCTCTGCTTATGTCTCCCACTCCCCCTTCTCCTCTTCTTCCTGACGGAGGGCCTCGCCGGGCGGTCCCTGTATCCCAGGAGACCTTGAGGGACTCCCCTGTCATTGTGAGGAACCCTGAAGTACCGCTCACCAAGTTTACAGAGTGTCCCCTGGGGAGAGCAGGAGGGAAGGACGGTGAGTCGCAGACCTCCTCCTCTAAAGATTCCAGCTTCCCTCCCTTTGCCCCCCAGCCGATCTCCGGCCTCCAGGTTCCCGTTCCAATCAACGCTGCCACAACAGCCATCGCTAACGGGACTGTCCTCCTTCAGAGCCCCGCCCAAACGCTGGTGCTGGTTTCTCCAACCCCACCCTCCCTGGCCATTGCTGGCACCCCTGCTAACCCCATACAGACCCTGTCAGTCACCGTCAGCACAACAGCCACAGTTCCCACCTCTGGAAGCACAGCAAGCCCAGTGGGGAAAGGGCAAGACAGGGAAACAGGATTTGGGGGTGAGGTCCAGCAGCCCGTTCCTTGTCACCCCTCTCCCACTGCCCTGCTCCCCCTCATCCTGCCGGCTGAAAGTCTGCACCCTGCACCGCGAAAGGACATCATCATTGGACGACCCGGCACAGGTGAGCGTTCTGTGTGTGTGTGTTTATGTGTGTGTGTGTGTGTGTGTGTGTGTGTGTGTGTGTGTGTGTGTGTGTGTGTTTGGCTGTTTGTCATGTCAGTAATTGAGGGGAATGTTTTTTTTATATATATGTGTTTTATATATATTTGTTTTTTTTTAATATATATGTATTTTGCGACAAAGTTAGAAATGCTTTGTAGATCGAGAGAAAGTGGCTGAAATGAAGCTTATTGCATATCGCAGCCTTTTTGAATGTGGTTCAAATAAGTAAGTAAATAAGTAAGAAAATAAGTTTGCAAAATAAAACCATTTTCAAAACTAAAATAGATCATTTTCCACTTTGGACTTTTCAGGCAATGCATTTTGCAACAATGCAAATCAATAAAATAAGATAAGGGATATCATAATGTTAATTTAAGATATAATTCATTGTTATCATAATTATATGATAAATAAACTGAAAATGTCATCAAATCCATTTGCACAAATTATTATTCCAACATAATAATATGTTATAGATTACATTATTTGAGCAGAGGAGAAAAAAGGCTTGTAATGTTGTTTTTAACAAGTTGTTCTCATGTTATTTTTAACAGAGGAAGGTATTCGTTTACATTGCCAGCAGTAGTACAAACAGTATATGCTCAAGAGCTTCTTAATAGGGCCAAATAGAAAACACTATCGTGATGTAACTGTTTTTACACAAACTGTAAATCAGACGTATTATCATTGAGAGCATTTTGAGATTGTTCCTTTGATAAGAGGAAGGTTTTCAGTCTGGCATTGTGGCCCAGCAGTGTGTTGCATCGACTCAGTGGGGTTTCAGGAAGTCCTGGTCACTGGCCTTGCACTAGGAGGTTATTTTTACTGTACGGTGGCAGAGCTTCTGCTACTCCGAGCTTTGAGCATGTGAATACATTTGCCTTTGAGACTACAAAGAGAACATGCAATGAGAGTTACGCAGAGTGAAATAGAATGCATTATTTTATTAACATCTGTACATTTAAACTATAATAAATCTAAAATATTGAAATACTGTGAATAACAGAAAACTTAATATCATTTTATTTTGTATTCTCTTTTGTTTTAATTTTTTTCACACACACACACACACACACACACACACACACACACACACACACACACACACAGTGTGCACGGAAGGAAATGTGGTTATTTTTTAAATAGGATGCAGAAAATGTCTTATTCACGAGAAGAATAAGAGACTTAATTGAAAAATTCTCATTCTGCTTAAAATGTCAAGGTACTTATGTAATTTGTTCATGTTTTGGATTTATTTTTCTCTACGGTTTTACAGATGATTTCATCACAGCCTACTGTACCAGAAGTACATTGTGTTTCGATGATCAAATGCAACCGATTAAAGGAAAAAACAATTTAGCAGATTAAAGAAGTGAAGCGTAAATACCCTGTGAACTAGATTTAGAAAAATGACATGGCTAATAACAATGCAGATCCCAATAAGTGAGCCACAGCCTCTATGTGTGTGTGTGTGTGTGTGTGTGTGTGTGTGTGTGTGTGTGTGTGTGTGTAGGCTTTTATATCTTGTCAAACAGCTGAAATCAAAGCAAACGCACGGAACTCGTTTTCCACATGTTTTATGTTCATGTCTTTTTCAAAATCCTAAAACTCCATTGATGATTCTAATGATTTTTTTTCTTACTAAATGTGTGTGTGTGTGTGTGTGTGTGTGTGTGTGTGGTTATTTCCAAAGTAAGAGGCTCGCTGCTGTTCCATATGGGATCTTCTGTTTGTCTCCTCACTGGCCTTCCGTTTGCCGGTGCTGATGTTCTGGGTTACATGGGCCGGATGAGCCCTGGAACTGGGATCTGTGACTCACAGGGTCGGTGGTGGCCTGGTCTAACTGGGATTTCACTGCTGACGGACTTTTCCAGAAATTATATGCTCAGCATTCGGAACGTCCAAGTCCCGGTAATTCTCTGACTCGTAGCTCTGTGAAAAGGTGGTTTTACCCGGAATATTGTGGAGCCAAAAACTGTTATTATAAATTTATAATTAATAATCATAACTATTACTGTTGCTATTATCACCATTTTTACAGTTTAAGAACTATAACAGTTTTGAATAAAATTGTATTGTAGTTGATACACAAACCGTCATTATGTTATTTATATATAATATTTTATGCCTGGGAAATGTGAATGAGTAGCGAAAGAGTAAGTGTGTGTTTGTGTGTGTGTGTGTGTAAGGGAGAGAGAGAGAGAGAGAGAGAAGGAGTAAAGGAGGGAGTGTGAGAGGGCGAAAGAGAGAAAATGTATGCGCAAGCATGCTTTGGTGTGTTTGTTTTCCATAGGGATTAGCTTGTACGTTGAAGGGGATTTGTTGTGTTGATCGTGCAAAGTCTTTATGATGTTCTCAGTCATTATGGACATAAAACTTTGTGGTTGAATGGGACATTGCACAATCACATCAATACGGACAGTAAGACCCGGCAACACAGAGAGGATTTACAATAACGGAAACGAATGGGGAACTCTGATTAAAAAAAAAAAAAAAATTTGGTCAGTTTGAGAAAAAACTATTCATTGTAATTAAATTTTAAATAATATCTATAGTATTTATCGCTTTAAAACAGCAGTGCTCAGTATTTATTTACTTCTTGTAAGAAATTTGAGATTTTGAACGTGTGTCGGGACACATGGTGCATTTATGGAGTTTTTCCACTCTTTCCATGGAGTGGTGCCTGCGAATCTATGATAGCGAGAGTGACTAAAATCTAGATTAGATGGAGAATGAGGGAATGTCGAGGATGAGAAGGGGGTGGATGCACAAAGATTTGTCTGGAGAACAAAACAAGCAATCTCAAAAAGTGTTTTAGTTGTCTTTTTGTCAGCATGTTAGGTAAGGTACAACCTCACTATCGTCCATTCTCTCTTTGTGTGTGTGTGTGTGTGTGTGTGTGTGTGTGTGTGTGTTTGGTTTAACCTCCCACCTGACCCTGGAGACTATTATCCTCTCACACACTATGAACTATTTTGTCTGACTAATGCTGCGTGTATGGGTGTGTGTGCGTATGTGTGTGTGTGTTTGTTAGTGACTCATGTAATGTGATAGTGAGGTGAAGGGAGGTGTGGGCATTGTTTTCGGCCGTAACAGTGGGTAGATTCATTCTGAAAGAGTGTGTGTGTGTGTGTGTGTGTGTGTGTGTGTGTGTGTGTGTGTGTGTGTGTGTGTGTGTGTGTGTGTGTGTGTGTGTGTGTGTGTGTGTGTGTGTGTGTGTGTGTGTGTGTGTGTGTGTGTGTGAGAATTAGGGCTTTATGCTTAGGCCTTTGAGCTAAAGTGTGCACAATGTACTATTTTCACAGTTTGTACTGAGAGTGTCAGTCTACAGAATAAAAATCTTGTGCTTCAGTTTGTGTCCGCAAGAATTACAGGTACAAAAGTTTCATGCCAGTTTCCTGCAATATTCTATACAAACGATAACATCCAAATAGTTTCTGTGCATTAATTTTTCTGAGGGTTCCGTATGTATTTTTCTGCGAGTTAGCCGGTGAAATGGACAAGGAAACAGGGCTGTAATGTCGAGCGTATGGCCGCTTCTCAAATCCCCTCTCTGTGTGCTGAAAGGAGGCTGAATGAATGAATAGCAACGTCTTTGTGGGAGTGCATGCACGCCTGTGTGTGTGTCTGCATGTGTGTCTATGAGTGCGTTTATTTGGAGGATCTTTAAAAGGACATGCACATGTGGGTGTTTTTTGTCGAGGGAGGAGAGGTGTGTGAGTGTTTGTGCGTGATCGTGGGAGAAGAGTGTGTCATAAAAGGAAAAGTGGGAATTGTGCTTGTGTGTGTGTGTGTGTGTGTGTGTGTGTGTGTGTGTGTGTGTGTGTGTGTGTGTGTGTGTGTGTGTGTGTGTGTGTGTGTGTGTGTGTGTGTGTGTGTGTGTGTGTGTGTGTGTGTGTGTGTGTGTGTGTTTGTGTTGGCTGTCGTATCTTGTCAAAGGGCTGAAATCCAAGCAAACGCACGGAACTCATTTTCCACATGTTTTATGTTAATGTCTTTTTCAAAATCCTAAAACTCCATAATGATTCTAATGATTTTTTTTTCTTGACTTGATTTGTTTGTCTAGCTGGTCTCATGTGTTGGAAGAATTTGTTGGAACTCATTGACATTTCTTGAAGTAAATTACATCATGAAAATATTTCAAATCGGCTGCAGAAATGAAGGAGGGCAATTCTTGACCTTGAAGTGTGTCACACGCATATCGATCAGTGCGTCCGCATACACTGTAGCAAATGATCATACACCAAAGCAGCATATTGCAATTATTTAAAATAGGAGGGGAAAAAAAGTTAAAAGATTGATGTGGGAGAAGAAGGGAAACAATGGGATTAATTTAAAGAAATGCAAACTCAAGGTTAGTTCTGTGCATGATACCTCGAACTGGCAGTGCAACATGCAGATATATAAAACTATACCAAAACATCCAACACAGGCACAGATTTGGATTAAATCTTTTTTTAAATTTACTAATAAAGCTTTGAATAACTGCTCACACATCACTTTGGTTCAACGGAACAATCACAGGGTAGTGGGAAACAAGGTGAAAACATTTTCAACACTGTCATATGCACGTTGCATGCTGTGTGTGTGTGTGTGTGTGTGTGTGTGTGTTTGTGTGTGTGTGTGTGTGTCCATGAGAGAATAACCGAGCGTCAATCATCAAGCACCGGATATGATGTGTGAGCCAAATGTCTGTTGCCATGGCAACAAAGCAAAACAGCACACACACATCGATGCCGCCTGTGCATTATACAGAACATTCACAAATAGAAACTGCTGCCCTGCGTGTGTGTGTGTGTGTGTGTGTGTGCGCGCCACGCGCATCGTCACGCAAAAACGTGAGGTTGCTGCCGCAAAGTTCCTCCTTTTTTAGCAGCACACAGACTCTCACAAATGTCTGTAATCTTGTTTGTAGTCAGAGTCATAAAAAAAATCGGATCTGTTTTTGTAGATGAATTCAAGGTACATGGATATTCTGTCTGATATTCATTACGCTGCCTCAGCCACGGTGTGAAGTTAAGCACACACAGAGAACACTGTTTACGCAGCTCACTAATTGTTGGTAAAATCATGACAGATTGAATTATAAGTGTGAGGAACCAAGCGATAGAGTTGATTGCAGAAATGCATTCACTCCATCTCTCTGTACTCTTCAAAATCGTTTGCACGGAGTGTATTATCCAGCGTCCAACTTTCCCATCTCCCATTCTGCGAGGAGGTGAGGAAGGTATCTGTGGCAGTGATTCTTCGTTCCTCTGTAATTCTGCAATAAGTGCTTTCTATGTGTTCTCTCGGGCGAAGAGAAAACCCCTGATTTCACATGAGAGATAAAAAACGTCCATGAGCCTACGATGACACAGTGAACTGCATTGTTGAATCGCTCGTATTCTCTTAACATCTTGCACCCATGACCTCCGTGATAACGGCTCCTCTCATAGACAGCGTCTCCACAAACCACAACAATTATTAAACCTCTGGATTTTTTTACCAATTCAATTTGGCAGCCGTTTGAGAATGTTAATGCAGCATCTTAAATAGTTTGACTCAAAGGGAAGATGCTTGGTTAAATGTGTTGATGTTGACAATATTCTACATTTCAAACATATATATTCAAGCTAAAACCTGTGATAGACGATAAAAAAAAACATGTTCTCAACAGCAAGTCACTCACTTTACACGTGAACACACTTTTCGCAGTGTGTCTTTGCACTCTTTTCCCCTGTCCTCTTTCCATCTCCTCATATCTCGATTTTTGATTTTCCTAAAAACTACGACGGCCCGATTCGCGTTAACCCTTTGCTTCATCGCATTGCAGTGTCTTTTTATCCTCCCCTCCTTCTCTTCTCCGCTTTATTCATTCTGGTCTACCCGGATACGGATACCCGGGAATAACATCCCCGCTCCCCTCCCACCCCTCCTTTACGTAACGCTTAAAGCCCTGCACATCCTCCCTGGCCATGGCAACAACCACATCTGGATCGCTCAGCCATCCAGGCTGGCATCGCCGGACATGTTAGACATTTAATGCTCATCACCAAAATTCACATGCAAAGAGAACTCATATTCAGGACTTTGACAAAACACCCTCTTGAGGAATTGTGAAAATGTGGGCCATTATAAGGAAGCGGTGGCTCCCAGACGTAAAGTTAGTGCAGAGCTTTGTTTTACCGGGCATTCCGGCGGTTTAGAGACACTCAAGCCTCATTTGCCGACTTGAAATAATCCAAACAGATCACTGTTTGGATTATTTTATGTCACTCGATACATATTACAGTTAGATTACCATAGGACTTCCGTTCCCTTCCCCTCGTTCCCATCTCCTCTTCTCTCTGAGCTTTGCCTCTGCCTGCGTTTTTCCCAGTTACACCAGTGCTCTCTTTTGGACCTTTTTGTGCAGGATAGCAGTGCCCTCAGATGGTAAGACACATATATTACAACTCCCACCACTCAGTATCTAGGAGACTGGGCAGAGTGACTCTTCCAAACACTGGTCTGAAGTCAGCGCTACGTATAGTCTCCTCATTGGTTATTGTTTGTGGCTGGGGAGAAAAGCCGGCCCTGTATCAGGACCCAACGAGTCAGTTCACGAAGACGGGGGATGTGTGTATTTGGAGTCTGGTTCTTAAATGTGTGGATTGCATCTTTAATTCTATCCTATAACTTAATTCTGACATAAAATCAGTGGTGCTTGAAGAAGCTGCGGCATTATTCAATTTTTTTCCCCTTTTTTGAATGTGATGAGAGCACAAATTAAGGAAAGGCTGTATCGAGCAAAGCTTCGACTTACAGTAATGCTACAGGAAAGGGTGATTTTCCAATCAGGTGAATATGTGGTTAAATAAATTCAGTTTCCTTAAATTGTTAAATATTGCTCAACTTTATATAGGGAAGGTGTGTGCCTGTTTGCGAGAGCAAGGTGAGAGCAGGTGGACGTGATGGTCACATGTGACTCGGGGACATGTCCCCACATAGCTGTTGCCATGGTAACTGCAAAAGGATGGTGGATGGTTATAATTGGATAGAGCGAATGGTGGGCTGTGGGCGGGAGAGACGGAGCAGAGGGATGGGAGATGAATTAAGGGATGAGAGCGATGGTAAAGGAGGCCGGCAGGGGTGCTATGCCTTTTCCAACGTAGTGCCAACCCAGTTAGAGAGAAGAGAGAGGGAAAGTTTTAATGGGGACACGTCAAACCCACATGCATACCACGAACATGCGTGTGAAAGTGCACGCACCTCCAGACACCTGCTGGTTTTAGGTTTGAGCTGGCAGTGATACATGTTTAGACTTAGGATCTCACACGTAATGGTTTGCCGTCTGTCTTACCCTAACCCTAACCAAGGTTCGAGGTGTACTGTTATCTTTCAGGCTCCAATCTGCAGGTTGTATCCATCCTGTCCCATCGGCCCCAGACCTGCATGGATAAATATCAGTTATGTAGTTAACTAAATTAACTGTAATAAATATCATCAGCATCATCCTGGTTTCAAATTGAGGTTTAGTCTGTACACATGTTTCATTAACCCTGACCTTTTTCCTAATGATGGTTCACCTTTTTCTATTAAAAATAAATGTCTCTATTTTCAGGTTTTACTGCAGCAAAACCCTTCAAGTCAAAAAAAGAGATTAAAAATAAAATGACAAAAATGAAATACATGTACACTTCTATAAAGAGAAGTTTACAGGGAGTAGTTCTTGTATAGCTGACTATGTTAACTAGTAATCCCAATATGGGCTGGGGGTATTTACACCAAAGTACAAATAGTACATAGAATGGGCTGGCACAAAAAACAAGACTAATAATCTCCATTTTAGGTAGGAGTTGGCAAGTACAGTAGGTGAAAGTGGTTGCAGTATCTAAGTCTATGTAAAACAAATGCAACCTAAAAGTTGTAGAACAGCTAAGAAAAAAGAAAAAGAAAAAAGGTCTAATGTTTCATGTTAATTATCAGGGGCTTCCCTGGGCTGTAACCTCTGAGCGGTCACAGTAATCCCCCATCTATGACCCTTGCTGTCTTTCCCTTCCTCCCATTCACTCCCTCACTCAAGCCCTCTCCTCCTCCTCCACAAACCCTGGTTGTGGGATGGACTCAGTTGGAGAGCTCGGGGCAGTTGATAAGCCTTGTGCCTTAGTGTCTCACTCTCTCTGACCTACTGAAAATAAAGGAACCTTAAAAGTCAAAGTCTCTCTCTCTCACACACACACACACACCCCACATCTGCATGACCCTGGCTCGGCACCGATGACAGTAAAGGGGGGAGGGGATAGGGTGAGTGTGGGCGTGAGGCATAGCACAAGTAATGTGTTTCGGGGGGACGTGGGCCAAGTATATTTCACTTTCCTGCCCCAACAGGATCTGCTCATAGAGACACGGGCAGAGGCGGGCTGCTGACTTGGCGTTAACGCTGTTTGATTTGCACCAAGTGCGTATCCCGGGACTTTTTTTTTTGGGGGGGGGGGGTGTTGTTCACCGTTGAAGACGGCTGACGGCAGCCTTATTGGTGGAGTTCTCAAACGAAGTTAAGCCCCCCTCCAGCTGCACAGGGGGGCTGCGTTAGCCCGATCACTACTAACAGACAATATGTTAAAACCGCAACACCCTTTCCTTCCCTACGTATCAGCTCGGTGCGTGTTTATACTGCAGGTGGCCCCTTTTTGTGAGCTGCGTGCTCCACGTCTGACATCAGCGCCCTTCCTCCCATAAGAGAAGTTCTGTTTTCACAAGTTGTTTTCTAACCACCCACCCCGACCCCTCCCTCCCTCCCTCCCTCTCCTGCACAGAATGACTCTCAGTCTATTTTTACCCTCTGGTCCTGTCCTCCTCTCCTATCCCGTTCCACCCATTTTCCTTCTCTTTTCAAACCCACCCCTCCTCTCCCCTGGTCGCCATTCTCTCCCGTGCCGCTCTGTCCTGTGCGCTAGTAAACCCCGCAGCGGGCGAATTTGCGCGACTGAAAAGTATTTCAGGGTTTTAAAGCGGGCACCGGTGTTAGCGCAAACACGCGCACACGTACACGCACGCGGGGTCGGATTGGAACGGTGTCCTCCTGGATACAGTGATAACCCAGTATCTCGGTTCACGACAACCATTTTGTCAGCTCAAAAAAAAAAAAAAAAAACCAAAAAAAGCGAGGAGACACAGAGAGGAGACATTAGATGAGCGTCCTCGCTGTCCGTGGCCGTCCAGCCCTTACAGGCGCACGGCCGTGACACAGCGGCAGTGTGGTCGCGGCCAGTGGTTCAACCGACGAGCGCCCCCCGTGCGGTACTGCAACCCGGGGCGGGACCTTGCCTAACTCGCGTCAGCTGATTGGTCGTCGGGGCCGGCGATTATTCGCGCCTTCTCCGATCGATCTCGTTTTTACTACGAACTGTTTGCGCCAATGCGATTTGACTCGCGAGTTTGCAATTTTTGGGACTTTGTGATCCCAACGCAGCGGTGCTTTGAGCGGAGCCTCTCCCCCAGGGCTCCGCAGCCGGTGCATATTCAAGGGCGCCCGTGCGCGTCTTCGCGACGGAGCCGCTCGCCGCGACGCCGAGCGAAATTCTGCGTGTGACTGGCATTCCTCTGCACACCCCAGCCAATCGGATCTCGACGACGGTGCGGCGACGCGTCGCCGCCCCGGCCAACCGCGCGCCCGGATCCGCGGGGCTGGGGGCGGGGGCGGGGGCGGGGGCGGGACCAGGCCCGGGCGAGGTGGACAGACCGAGCGGAGGGGAAGGGTGGGGGCCGGCCAGCCTGCTCTACGACGGGAGGAACAGAGAGAGAGGGAGGGAGGAAGAAAGGGCCGAGCTCCGCGAGAGGAAGAGAGAGAGAAAAAAAAAAAACCAAAAACACACACACACACACACACACACACACACACACACACACACACACGAAGGCAGTAAACTTGGAGTGTGTGCGGGAGAAGATGTTCCACGAGGACCCGTCTTCACCCGGAGGCCTACGCCGCCGCCGCCGCCGCGAGCTCTAGTCCGGGCGAACGGGACTGCGCGGGCGCCGCTGTCGAGGGGGACGTCGGCGCGGGGAGGCTAAACCCCGCCGCAGCCCGAACCGCTGCCCGCCGAGCGCTCCACGGCGACCCCCGCACCGAAGCTGCCCTAACGTCGAGTGGTCCGGGCTGAGTATTCCACGCTGGCTGTTCCGGTACCCGCGCCGGTTGTTCCGCACGGGATGGGGGCTCGATGAGAGCGTCTAAGGGCGGCCGCGGCGTTTTACTGGTTCTCGCAGTCTACCGGAGTGGAGAAGTGGGGAGTTATACGTCCGCTACCGTGAGGCTGTGTTGTCAGGTAGAGATGATCGGGTGGAGATCTACTGGCGTACGAGGCGTTTCTGTCGTCCCCGTATAACTAACAGATGGACGGCGAGCTTGTAGGTGTCGGCCGGCGGCTGGGTCTTCACTTCCACGCGTTGTATTGATGCCCAGGAAGCTGCTGCTCTCACCCCTCGCCATAGGGTCCGAATCGACCGTCTAAAGCAGGTGTCGTGCGCCGTGGCTGAAAGAGATGCACACCCTGGTTGGCTTCCTGCGGATCGACGCTCGGACATGGCGAGCATCTTTTTTTTTTTTTTTTTTTTAAACACAACTGTGCGATGAATTTTGCCTTTGTGTTGAGAACATGAGAACAGTTGGTTTTCTTCGTTCGCCTCTTTCCGTGCGGAGGGTGCAGGACCAGGGGCGTTCCCGGGAGGCTGCTGGTTCGGTGCTCTGGGGGCTCCGGTTGGTGCGAGAGGCAGCTAAATAAGCCCCATCGGCGAATTACGCTCAACAACGAGGAGAAACCTCCGTCTTTTATTGGCAGCGCGCATTCGGAAACGAGAAGCCTGTGTCGTGTTTCAGATGGAATAAGCCGATGATCGTTCGTTCCGCTTATCCACGGCTACATCTTCCTTTTTTTTTTTTGTAACCAGACGAGTACAGATCTCCGTTGAACGTGCCGCGAAAGACTGCGCAGTTTACGGCGTAGTGTTTAACTCGAGGCCGGGGATGAGAGTGAGGCCTTGTTAACCCCTTCGGCGCCGCGCCGCTGCAGTAATGTAAACAAACAGAGAGAGGGGGCATCGGGGGTAATTAGACCAAGGGGAGTGAGCCGCAGATGATCACCCTCATCGACGGACCGTCAATATACCAATATTTATTCGAGCAAATCTAGATTATTATAAATCCGATTTTTTTTTTTGTTTTGTTTGTTTTGCATTTTGTTCACGGTTAGTTGGGTTGCTCTGTGCGCGTATTTTGGTTGCGGCATTCTGTTCTGAGGAGAGATGGCCCACTACTCGCCACATACATATATTCACAACCAAATATAAATCAGAAGAAACTTTAAAGCTGCGAATGATGACCACGATCTGAAGCGAGGAACACGGATTCAAGGACCACTGAGCATTGTTTTTCCTGCATGGATCTGTCCTCTCAAACAGAGCAAGATTTTGGCTGCTGACGTTGTTGTCAATTTCGGAGAAAGGGAGACATTTTTTTTTTTTTAACAAGGACAGATTAACTGAATTTTTATTTTTGTGAAATCAAACACGCACCATTTTATTCAATCATGTTTTCTTCAGAGAATCCTCAATATCTGCGTCAAGGATTGAGCATGTTTGGTCAGTTCAAGTCACATTTCAGTATTGAATGTTATGTTGTTTTTATTTGTAATGCTCATTTTACTTATTATACACAAATGTTTCCTCCATTATATATCAACAGTACTTATTGTATGCCTGTTGGTGGAGAGATAAACTCCTTCATAGAAACATGTTTGGAAATCCACCCAAATAGATTAGCTTGAACAAATGTCTAATAGAAATAAGCCTGGCTGCTACAGCAACTGTTGATATAGTGATTCATTATTCAATTGGCTATAAGTCCGCTTCCCTAGCTGTTCTTAAAATCTTAGCAGGAGGACATTTGTCGAGGTCTCATTTGGGTATACAAGCACTTGATCACAAACAAGGCTTTTGGTTTAAACTGCAGACTGGGTTTTATGGTGGAAGAGATTTGAGTAGGAGGATTGGTCCATAATTCAATTTATAATCAGCTATCTCTCTTTCAGTGGTGTCATATTGTCAAGCCTCTTCATATAACCTTGTCCTATAAGGATGCACAATCCTTTTTTGTTAATTCTTGTATTGAAAATCCTATTTGTTTGGCTGTCAATTTATTTTTAAATTCAAGTTTTTGTGGATAATTCTGAATAATATCATATTTAATAACACATTGAGATTTTATTAAAAAAAACAACATACTTTTACTGTTAATAAAAAAATATCTGTGCGGAATTGGGTGACAACAGTAGTAGTAGCCTACAGAAGAAATTAAGAGTTGCTATGTTTTGGAGTGCTACCTTTCATAATTTGTGGGGGGAAGCACACTTGCTTGGGACGTCAAGTTTGGCATCAATCCTTCAATTAGTACACTGGCATAGTCAAATGCTTCCAAAAAACATCTAGTTTGTCCCTCACTACAGTACGACTTTTGGTAGAGTTTCATGCAATTTGAAAATGAACAAGTTACCATTTTAAAATTAATTGCATGTGTAAATCTGAAAGTATAAAACATCCTGAAATATTATTTCTCAAAGACTTATAAATAGAGTGCATTATAAACACTGCCTGCATGTGCTTTACAATGGTGTAAATATTCTGTTTGTTCATGCAGTTTGGACCAATGTGGAGCCTCGCTCGGTTCCAGTGTTTCCCTGGCATTCATTGGTCCCTTTCCTGGCACCGACCCAATCT
Source organism: Zeus faber (assembly GCF_960531495.2). NCBI lineage: Eukaryota > Metazoa > Chordata > Actinopteri > Zeiformes > Zeidae > Zeus > Zeus faber. The sequence goes on from NC_137195.1 coordinate 15,578,667, forward strand.
GATTCTTTTGCTCAGCCAGGAGAGGGTCCGCAACCCATCAACCACCTTCAAGCAGCCAGTTTAAAGTCAGGTAATCAAACCATTTATTTTTAAACTGGTTGACTGCATCGCTGTAGAAGAGCAGTCCTTCTTCATTCTTTTATTATGTGTGTTAGTTACATTTTAAACCAATGCCATACTCTGCTCTGAACACATACCGCCCTTTTTGGTTTCCCTAGATTGCCAGGGGGTCACAGCTTTGCCGCAGGAGCCTTCAGAGGTTCCTCTTATTGTTGAGAGGGGTACCCTGTTACGGCCAACCCCCTCTGCTGACGAACCTCCCCCCGAGAGGGAGAAGGGAGAAGCAGAGAGGGAAAGGCCTGACAGTGAGACTGAGAGTGATGTTGATGACCCGTGAGTGATTTATTTTATTATTTATAGTGGGAATGCATCAATACTGTTTTCTTTGGTCTAGTACAATCACTGAGCACTCACTATGAGGTGCTTGCAGATACAGAGTGCAGAACACAAAATAGGGACATTTTCTGTTTCATTAATAGTAAGCCCAGAGATTTTGAAGACGCTTAATAATTTTAGTCATTTTCAGTGCTTTGTTTGCACAAATATCAGATATAAAATTAGATGGTCACAGATTTCCAAAAATAAAACATGAAACAGGAACTCTCTGCAACTGCATAATATTAGTATTGTTTTGAGGGATCAGAGCATTACATGAGCACAGTATGGGACATAATACCCTATCTGTGTATTCTATAATGCGTGTGTGTATAAACCAATGAGACAGTGCATCCATAACAGTACGTTCAGCATTTATATTTTTAGTCTCCTGTCATTCTTGTTAGTGTGTGCTAGTGCATAAATACATGCAAGTATTCATTAGAGAAGTTAAAGGGTGGTCCTTTGATTTTGTCTTTGCTGCTGTGTTCCCACACATGCGTTAGTGTGATTTTTATTTTATTTGTATCCTTGTGCTATTTTAGGCAGACCAGCTCACTGCCAGAACAAAGTCAATAGGAACAAAAGCATTCCATCTCTGGGCTTTATCACTATATGAAAGGCAGTGCTAGGGCTGTCAGCCATTGAAATGGATGCATTATCTGCTGAGTCTGCTGATGTTTTTACCAGAGATGGGCCACTTATGCCCCATGCCTGCACCTGATGGATTGGCAGCACAGAGATTGTGATCATCACAAAGGAGTAAAGAGTAGGGGAGAGAAGTGGTATCCGCTGCCAGGCTAAAAACGAGTATTGGTATCTGAACATCCTCAATGCAGTAATCTGATACCAAGAGCCAGATAAAATATTGTTAAATGGAAACTAGATGTCCTGGTTTTTTTTTTGGCATATTTTATGTTGGCTTGTCAGATGTCATTAATGGAGGAAGATATATTAAAGTAATCAATTGTGCCCTGTCTGTACTGTATACTGTTGGGGAAAAGTTTATCAGATTGTTGCTCGACAACAGAGGATGCTTAAGGTTTAGAACTTGGAATAAGTATAGGCAGTGGTAGAAGTGCTATCCTTGCCTCCCAAGTAAAGAGTAAAGTGTTATTCTAGAGCTCCATGGTTGCACATGGTTTGCAAGGTTTTGTTTTTTAACAGAACATTTTGTTTGGAGTAAGAAATGAATGGATGCTCATTATTTCTTCCCTCCTAGGTTCCTCCCAGGAGTCTTGCCTGATCAGCCCCTCTCCATATCACCAGTGAAAAGACGCACACAGTCCCTCAGCGCACTGCCCAAGGATGGAGACAAGAACAGTCCTGGGAAGGTAAAATCTCAACAGCACCTCATCATGTTCACCATCCAGCTTTCTAAAATAATGTCTAACACCATTTTTGTTTCTTTTTCTATTTCTCACTTGCTCAGAGGGAAAAAGACCACATCCGGCGGCCGATGAATGCCTTCATGATCTTCAGTAAGCGCCATCGGGCATTGGTGCACCAGCGGCACCCAAACCAGGACAACAGAACAGTTAGTAAGATCCTAGGGGAGTGGTGGTACGCCCTGGGGCCCAAGGAGAAGCAGAAGTACCACGACCTGGCCTTCCAGGTACATGGATGTGTATTGTTCTCTGTAAAAATTGTTATTATTAACAAAGTCTTGAATCTGTGGAACCACAAAGCTACCCCTAAATCATGTTCACAAATCCAACCACTGCAAGGTGAAGGAAGCTCATTTCAAGGCCCATCCAGACTGGAAGTGGTGCAACAAAGACAGGAAGAAGTCCAGCTCTGAAGGACGCGGGGTCCCAGGGGGAAAAGATATCCGAGAGAGGAGCATGTCTGAAACGGCGGGTCGGTCTCACCCGTAATCTCTTCCCACACGCTCAAACAAACACTAGAGAACATAGGTCAGCCACTGCTGAATTTTTTCACTGTATGATATAAACTGCTTCTTATGTCCTTTTTTTTTTTTATCAGAGCCCCATTCTGTGGAGCTGAAAGGGGTGGGCCCCGGCATAGTGGGGGTGTCTGAGCGCGGTGCAGGGGAAGGGGATGTGGGCCAGCTGAGCAGACCTCGAGCCTTTTCACAAAGTGCCATGCACAGCCTGGAGAGGGGCGACCGGGGGAACACACAGGCCTTGGCAGAACTGGCACAGGTATGACAAGGACCGTCCAAATAAAGGAAAAAAAAACGTGTTTTTCTACCCCCTAATGCAGAAAGTATTTTTGATCAGTGTTCCTTTCACATTTAGGGAATTGCTGCTTTAAAATAAAACAGTTGTCTGGGTCTCTCTACACACAAATTGCAATGTTTTCTACTTGCATAGTAAAATGAGCTTAACTAGCTCTCAAGATGTGGTTAGTCTCGACAAATAGCCCTGAAATACTGTGCTCTGAATATCTGGTGTCATACCTAATAATATTAGGCAAGGATCCCATTACTCCTGCCTCTGGCTTGGCTTTTTTTTTCACAGAGATTGTGCTGGCCAGCAATGAAGAGACGCTTTATCGGTTATTCCTTGATCTGTTTAAATCATTTTAATGTTGCTTTGTGGTGGACCTTTCAGTAAACGTTTGGAGTAATTGTCTCTTCTGGATATTGTCAAAGTTTCACATAGCGCTGCATTCAGGATTCATAGATTACAAGGTTGTTGAATAAAAGCTTTCCATCTTTGTTCACAAGTATCCCTACTAAACAATAATTTTACATTACATCAGATGTGTGGAGACGGAGGGGGCCAGTTTTCGGGACGAGCCCCACCCGTGTCGCGGTCCCAGCGAGGTGTTAGTGAGGACATGACCAGCGATGAGGAGCGCATGGTCATCTGCGAAGAGGAGGGTGATGACGACGTCATTGGTGAGCAAGTTATAACTGCTTTAAAAAAAAAATTCTAGACTCTGTTTGGACAGCACTTTCCCTACAAAAGAAATAATGTGCCTTGGGATTTTTCCCCATCTTGAAAATCTTGTATAACCAATCATAAAATAGATGGCGTTGTGAGTTTTTCTGTCTTCGCCTTTTGTTAAGTACAGATGTGGTTAACCTGAATTTCAGAGTGATTCTGTGCCGTGATTTTTAAGGGGGAGAGCAAGTTTGTGAATGGAGCTTTGTATCTTTTGTCTGCATATATATCATTTTTACATGCTGTATACTTCTCGTTTCTAGCTTCCCTTTCAGTAAAAAGTGCCTTTGTCCTCAGTAAGACTCTATTTCATATCCAGCAAATACATTGTGTACTATAATATGATCTCGGGCCACTTAAGTTCCTCTTGTTGTAGTTTTTTTATTTTATTGAATTTTACGGATCTAGTTTTTAAATCTAATATGCATTTGAGCAAATCCAATTTCTGTGTCATTTACTCTTCTCTTATGTGATTGGATGATAAGTCTCATTGGAATATCTGTAACCATAGCGAGTCGTTGTCTCCCACAGAGGACCCTTATCCCAGCACTTCCATAGACCTCAAGTGTAAGGAGCGAGTGACTGACAGCGATAGTGATAACGGCTCGGGAGATGAAAGCGAACGCAAGGTAACGCCATGTCCCGCCGCAGCCCCATCTCTCCTGGTTTGAATTGATCAATAAGACAAGGGACAAATCTGGCACATGAAACCATCTGTTTCTCCTCATTTTGTAACAGTTTTTATCATTATTTATTTTCTCCCTTTTTTTTCCCCAGAGAGTGTTTGCTCCAGTCATCTGCTCCTCCTCTTCCCACCCCGCCCCACACAGTAGGAGCGCCTCTCTCTCCTCCTACCCCACCACCAAGCGGTATGATGAAGGGCGATCGGGAGGGAGGGGCTTTCCAGACCGCCGGAGAAAGGACGAAGGAGAAACGAAGGATGGCTATGGAGGAGAGGGGGGAGCGGCGGCACCTCTCCCCTCACTCCCTTCTTCAGGCCACTCTGTCATCTCCAGCTCCGCAGCAATTCCCTCGGCAGTCGGTGCGCTAGGTCTGAACCCTCTGGTGGGCATGGGTGCTTTGAGAGTGGCCTCCACAGTGGTGACCAACGTGGTGCGTCCGGTCATCAGCACACCGGTTCCCATCGCCAGCAAACCCAGAGACGGAGGCACCTCGTCCAGCCCGCACCCGCCCGACAGGAGGTCCCTGACCCCGCAGCAGCCGCAGCTTGTGATTGGCCCTGGAACAGGAAGTGGGGTGGCTGCTACTGTTGGTGGGTACTACTCCTCATCCTCGCCTAATCCCATGAGCGCTGGGATCGGGGGCGTGATGACCAATCTGGTGTTGGGGGGGTCGTTCCCTGCCCAGCCTACTGTACAGCTCATCGCCCCATCCGCCCAGCACCAGCTCTCACCGCACCAGACCCCTCCCACCTCCCACATAGCGGCCCCACACAGCCAAACCAACGGGCCCCTGCTTCAGCCCCAGTTCCTCCCTGCCCCCTCTTTGACGCCCCCTGGGGGGAAGGCCATCACACAGGTCCAGTACATCCTGCCCACCCTGCCTGCCAACTCCAACCCCAAGAGCCCCCCCCAGCAACTCAGCCAGCCAACAAGTGTCTTCAACCTGCCCACAGCTCCGCCCACTCACGTCCCCTTAGCCAATGGGAGGCAGCAGGTTTCAACCGCTCTGACAGGATATAATGCCAGCCAAGCAGTGGGAGTGGTTAGCCCCGGGACCAGAGGTAAGAATTTTAGATTAATCAATCATAGGTCTCAAATCTTGTTTCCTACCATTACTACTGCTCACCTATGGCTCACCACACCTTCCAGGAATTGGGCAATAGAGGAGTGGTGTACAAACTGTAGAAATATATCGAACAAAATTGAAATATTTAAATTGAGTGATGGCGCATATAATCCCTTGTTATAAACAAAATAAAAGAAAATTCTCTAAAAATTGCAAAACCACTTCCTGGGTTGGATATATGGGTGTATCTCACATCTGAAGGTGCCGCTGTGGGTGGTTTGAGACCCTTCCCTCGCCTCAGAATTGTGACAGCACAGAGAACAAGATCTGGAGTTGTAGCAGTCATTTATTCTGGTTATGTGACACAGCCATCTCAAGCCATTAGATGCCTCAATTAAATTGACTGCTTGAAAAAAACCCACTTTTTGTGCCTCTGTGCTTCAGTGCAAACACAGTCCCCAGTGCTCCAGGGTAAAATGCTGGTTCCCATGGCAACAATGAGGACCGCACCAGCCCAGCAGTTTCCCATTGTGGCTCCACCTCTTCCTGTCCAGAACGGTGCCCAGGCTGGAAGCAAGGTCAGTGAGCATGATTAAGACTCAAAGTCTCATCGCAACAGAAAGCAACGGGGGGGGAGACGTGCGTGACAGTCCCTTATTTCATTTGTGTTTAAAACATTTTTGTGACATACATTTAGGATTCTACCTAAAATACATGGATCTAAAATACACGCAAGAAAGTTGGGAACCGTCGAAGAAAAGGAGGAGAAAAAAAAAAAACCTCTGCTCTAATTCTCTGCGTTAGGTTTACGTTTTTCATTTTCCATACAAATAAGAAACTAAAGGGAAAAAAAAATCCACATCTTTCTCTATGATAATATATTATTTATTGGTATTATATAATCACAACATTTGTATATAGACTGGGGAAGTGAGATCCAATTGCAAGTGGTTACTCGACAGCTCTGAGCAGAGAGGGCAAGAGCTTCCGCCCCCCTTCTCTCCCTCTCAGCTCCAGTTTCAGAACACGGTACCTGCACTGCACAACTGTAGTACACACCACACTGCACTACACTTTTCATGCTCAGATTTTAAATAATAAAAGTCGTCTGTCGTTAATGTCAGTCGCGATCAATGGAGTCGATCGCCGATTGACAATTTAATCTAAAATCTGCCCACGTCTAGCATGCATACAGACATACATACATACATACATACAAGTTTGGGCTGGGCAATAAAATGATCTAGATCATTTTCACGGTAAAATCTTGCACAATATCAATGATAAATTTGAGATTTATTTTCGATACACTCTGTTTTCCTCTACCTACAAAGATACGACACAAAACAGCTAATTGTACAGCAGAGAAACAACCATGTGACACCATCAGCCAACCGTACAGCAAGAGCGCCGGTGCTTCCTCCGCTGTGTCCCCTGCCGCGGCGCACTGCCCGGCTGGAGAGCGCCGCGGCAGGGGACACAGCGGAGGAAGCACCGGCGGATGGGGATGAGGCCCCACAGATTTCCTCAAACACCAACTTTAACTCGAAATCGCCCTCCCTTCAACCCGAGCCCGGCGTGGCCCCCATCCCCGCAAAAGCAGAGCGATTAAAGAAAGAATCCGCAATTTTCAGTGACGTCTGGTCTGACATGGTCAGAGAAAATCCCTTAGTCCGCTCCAAACGTCCTTGCATATAATCACAGAGCGCAGATTCAGGAACTTGTCAGACTGTTCTCAGAAGACAGTGATGTTTATATATTAAATGTATATAATATATATTAACATATCATTTATTGATCAATTTTTTTGTTTACATATTATTTGTTTTATTTTTCAGTGTTAAATGTAAAGCCATGAGAGTATACTTAAAACTGTAAATTGAGCATTATTATTATTATTATTGTTATTAAAATCTTTATTATAATATCGTCCAGCCCTACATACATATTTGTCATTCTCATCTCTCTCTCTCTCTCTCATACCACTTTCTTTCCAGATTATCCAGATAGCTCCTATGCCTGTGGTTCAGTCCACACTTCCCCAGGGTGGGGCCATGCATCCAGGGAGCCCCTTCCCTGTGACAGTGGGAACAGCCACTGTTGTGGCTTCAGGGTCGACACCTTCTCAGACGGTTCTGCTGCCGCCCCCACCGACCAGGTGGGAAATATGCAAAGAAACACACAAACAAACGCATTGTCTTGAAGCACATAGGCTCCACTTTTTGGAGATAACACCAGGCTTACGGTAGAAGTCCGCTGGGCACGTTGGTGCAGGGTACAGGCGTGGCGTGGAGGGTGGTTTTTCACCGCCTCTACCAGCAACATGGTAAAGCATCCCAGACGCGTCAATGTTGTCGTAGAGAGGGAGAGTAGTGGAAACAACAGCGGTTCTAAATTTTTTTAACACCGTTACCTTGGTGTGTGGCGGAGTCGACCAGACAGACACATAGTGAAGGAGATGCAGACGGAACCACCGTGTAAAGCTGAAGCCGGTTTTATTGCCTCCCGCGTGGCTTCCAACTACTCCAGGGTCGAGGTGTCCAGTCGGAAAATAACAACCTGGGATGGATGTCCCTTTTTGTTACACACTTCTTTTCAAACACTCTTTGTGTCCTTCCACTGGCACCCAGCGCTCTCCTCACTTCCTTCTCTCCTCTTCTTCCACATTATCCTGGACCCCTCCCCTCCAACCAGGTGAACTTATGCACATTATACAACCCACCAATGTACTTGAACCCCTGTCTCTTCTCCCCCCACAGTCATACAGACACAGTGTGTTTGTTCTTTGTATTTAAAACGGGTCTTGATCAATAAGCAAATCCAACAGAAGCCTTATGTCACGGTCACACTGCTGGCGATGAAATGAAAAGTAAATTAAATTGAAAATGCAGAAAGTGCTGCTGTATACTGTACTGTGGAATTGAACGGGACCTTTTGTTGCTAATTCAGTGCCCTTTTCTTCTCAAAAATATTTGAATAAAGCCCATAACTGTTTTAGGCATCTGGTATTTTTCCTACTCCAAAGTTGGCGATGAATGTTGTAGATGGTAGTGATGCCTTTCCATACAGTCACTCCCAACACGAGCTTCCGAACCTGACACACACACAGCTACCGGTTCCCCTTAACACGTCTTTTCCTTTTGTTACCTAATGTCAGTGAAATGGTTTACATAAGTGGCGGGTGACACAGATACTGTTACCCACCACAGCATACTGCAACACCCACATTTGGCAGGTGTGAGGCATTTTTATTCCCTAAAAACATATGCTGTGTAGCTGTTGGTGGTGAACACACATTTTCTTGCATCCTTCCTTGGATGGATTTACTTCCATCTATCGTTTACAAATTTGAATGTAACATTCAATGAGCTGAGGTTGAACATTCCTAATAACAGCAGGTCGTACTGTATCCGGTGGAAACCGATCTTGTTTTGTAAGCCTGGATTTTTAGATGTACGTTAGAAGTGGATAGTCACTCCACACACAGTGGTACAGCAGCCCTATCGGTGGAGTGCTATTCTGGAACTGGTTGTTCAGTGTTGGTCTGCTGGTGGCCTCAGCTGCCTCTGCCTTCCGCCCACACACTACCTCTTCGCTTGTAACAAACACACACGCCCACACACACACACACACACACGCGCGCACGCACACAAACAAGGCACAGTGTGTCATCAGTGCTGCACGGTGCGCCCTCTGATGCACACTCACCCACTGACCCCCCCCACTGCAGCATTTCTGTCTCTCTCCTCCGCTTTCCTTTTTATTATGTCTCTTCCTGCTCATTTTTATTCCTTATTTGAGGACAACTCTAGTATTTATTTATTCTTTTTTTTTTTTTTTTTTTTTTTTTTTTTTAACCTAAACTTTATTTTTCAATCACCCGGAGTCAGCCAGAGTTATTAGCTTTAGAATCTTTTAAATTGATCCTGTATTGAGAGAATAGCTTCAGCAGACTGCCATACAGCTGTCCGTTCTCTCAGTACTGGATAATTTTTAATGGATTCTGATGCCAATCACGGTGGTTGATTCCCAATTATTGAAAAATAAGGTTTACCTTAGAAAAACAACAGTTTTCCTTCAGCATTTTCTGTCACTACTTGCATCTTCTGGGGCCAATTTGTGAAGAAACTCACCTCAGCACCGATTTGAGAATGTTACATTATAGGTTCCTGTTTTGTCATGGACTCACATGAATTCAGATAAGCTTGCAGTGTGGTGTCATGTGACGAGCCCAAGCATACAAGGAAGTGCAGTGCCTCTGGTTTCCTTGGTAACATCAATCAAACTAATGGTTGTTGTGCAATAGGCCAAACTGACAGCTACAACGTCTTTTATAAGTAGACTGTCCGTACTATTAAATCCAAGTTTTCAAGCTGTGTACTATAGTAGCAATTAAGCAATAGTATACCACTGGTATACTAAAGCTTTTGTTTATATTTGTAAGTTGCAGGCTCAAGCCATGTCTCACAACAACTAGATATGAGGCTTGTTTTGTCGTTCTTTTTCTATCGTATGGTGACCGAGGAGTCCTTCCTTGATTTGGTAAATCGAGGACCCTAACTAGGATGTATCCTATGCTTCTTACTGTTAAGAGATCCAAAACGACCACACATTTCGTAAACTCTACCTAAGTAGGAACTATTCTGGAAAATGAGACAGGCCTTTGTCTTCTCTTCCCGTTTTAAAGGCCAACTTGCCTCTCTCTTTTCCTCGCTGACATAATCTTCTTTCTTTCCCTTCCATTGTAGGATCACCTATGTTCAGTCCACTCCGGGGGTCCCGTCCACTCTGCCTCTGGTCTCCACGACAACAGCTCCCCCTCCCAACCAGCAGGCTTTGCCAGCTCCAGGGTCAGCATATGTTCCATCACAGCTAGCGACACTGGGTTTCACCACCATCGCGCCCCCAGGACAGACCCTGGTGCAGCCACTGATGGCAGGTCAGTGTGACTGAAACCCCATAAATTGACTCCATAGTGTCAGGCCTGTATCTCATGTAATGTCTCTTGGTAACCATCAATATATTCGGAATTTGGAACAATATTTCCATTAAATTAGCTATGATTATTGTGATAATAAATGGTTCTTCTGTCTCCCCTCTTCAGGTCAGCCACCACTACTTGCCCCCACCCACTCCCCTCAGCCCTCAGCCCCTGTTTCAGCCACTGGAGGGCAGATAGTCACTGCCATCTACCCTCCTTCACCCAGTGTCACCATGGCAACTGGGATGGTGTCTATGACAACAGTGCCGCCCAATGTGGTCTACTCGGTCTCCGGCGCTTCCAGTGTTTCCTCCCATATCCTGCCCAAGCACATTGTCGCCCCCACCACAATAACACACACAAACCCACAGCTCTACCTGGACAGACACCTGCCTCAGGACAGGCCACTGGACCGACAGGCCGACAGGCAGCCGGAGCTCCTGACGCACCAGGACAGACAGTTGGAAAGGCAGATGCCGGCCTCCATTAAGACCGGCAGCTCAGCGGCCTCTCCCATTGGCTCGGCTCTTCCTGCGAGAGCCTGCAGCCCCCCGCTACCAATCCACACACATAGTAAGGCTGGATACTGTTCACCTTGTGTTTTGGTCATGCATCTGAGGTGGTCGGATGTCCTTCATCCCAGTAACAGTCCCCTAAAAACCTGAGAGGGAAACGGGAAGAAACTTTAATAAGGCACACATTAAAATCAAAAACCACAAGTCATCCAAGAAAATCGAAATTTCCCATTTAGTTTGTGAATGAGCTGAGTGACGTGAGGAACCCTGCGATGGATTAGTGTCCCATTCAGCGCGTTTCCTTGCCTTACTCCCCTCGTTACGTGCCACAGGCTCCAGTCCGCCTCCATCCTGAACTAGAAGTCGGTGATTAAAATTGGTGGGATGGACCAGTTATCCATAGGGATGTGGTAATAAACTAAATGTTCATTAAATAACTTGCTTTGACAGTAATTTCATTTGTGATTTGTCTGAAACAGATTTTAGCTATTTGTCAGGCAGTGCACCCGGCACACCCAAAGTCTCCCAGCTTCCCGTCAGGACCCCGCAGAAAGTGAAGGCGACTGTTGCCAACATTCCCGTGGGCAACTACGAAGGAGGTGGCCGAGGAAAGGAGAGGGAGAAGGAGAGGGAGAGGGAGACTGCAGCAAGTCGTTTCTCCTTCGAGCCCGAAGGACAGATGGGTTCTCCGTCCATGGAGCCCGGTGAGGAGCCCCCCTCCTCGGACAAACACCCAGAGGGCTCCAGTGCTGTGGACTCCTCCGACACTCGGAGCAGGGACAGTAGCACCAGCAAAGAGGTAAGATTATTTTACCCCCACACACACACACACACACACACACACACACACACACACACACACACACACACACACACACACACACACACACACACACTTTTTTTTTTTTTTAATTGCCCTTTATTAAAAAGGAAAATTTAAATAATTTATGTTGGGCTCCCCAGAAATATGACCCAAAGCTTGACCCATTCTCTTGATCTTGATAATTATTGAATCAGAATGAAATAAAAGTTGTTTCCCAGAAAATTAGGTATCATGATGGATCGTTAAATTGGTGAGATGGCCGGGCAAGTGGTGACTGGTGAGGAGGTATTCCGCGTCACCGCTCTAGCCGACGTCTGGTGCTTTTCTCCCCGTCTGGAGAAATCCTCAAAGGGAGAAATAAATCACCGTAAAACCTGTTTCCAGGTCATTTGGAAACAGGCTTTCTCTCTTTCGCTCTTCATTGGTTCGGTTCAGATAATGGAGGAACAAGGCGGCGGTACGGAGCACACTCAGACAACTGTTACCGGGGACGGAGGCCCCATCCCGCGAAGGCCTCCGCCTCCTCCTCCTACTTCGCGGAGCAGAGGCCCAGACCAGGGGGGTGGGACGGCTCCTTTCTCTGGGATAATTACCAGATTTGGCCCTTTTTAAAATGTATTCTTTATCCTTTGTTGTGAGATTTCAGAAAGCGGCTCCCAAAAAAGGAAAAAATGAATAAACTAAAAGTAACGGCTAATTAAGCTAATTATTTTAACTGAGCCTCCGCCTGCCCCCCCTGGTGAGACCTGGTGCTCTGTCCCAGGCTGCGGTGCGTTGCGGGCAGCTTGTGCAGATGGCAGAGCCTGGAACACCTGTAGACACTGCGTCTGGTTTTGGTTTGTTTTTCTTTTTTTTCTTAAACTTTTAAATTTCTTTTTTAAGCAGCATAAAGCCGTCCCTGCACCTGCTCAGCTGGCGGATAACATTTTGGTTTTTTTAATCCTCTGTCATTAATGTCGATGGCGATCGATGGAGTCGATCGGCCCCAGCCCGGTTCTCAAGAGATCCTACCACCTCTGTGGTCCTAAAACCTGTTGAACTGTTTCTCTCCAGGCTGGATGGAAGGAGTCCCTCCCCTCGTCTCCCCTGCCCCCGCCCTCAGCCTCCGAACCGACATTGCCGCCGCCCCAGACTGACAAAGATGCCCCTCCGCCCAAAAAAGTCAAGGCCAGGCCCCCACCACTAAAGAAGACCTTTGACTCTGTGGATAAGTGAGTATTTATATACGTGTGAGCTCTTCAGTGATTCCAATTCGAGTTTAACTTGATAATCATTACTACATTAAAACCCACTTACATAAGTATTTTACTCAATACATATCAGTATTTGAGAAAAGAGTAAACATAATTCATCATCATCTAGCCACCACTGTATCACTAAAAAATCTTCAGTATATATTTATGTGTATATTCACATTAGTCTCTGTCTCTGTGTCCGTGCGCTGATCGGGCAGGGTGCTGTCCGAGGTGTATTTTGAGGAGCGCTTCGCGGAGCTGCCCGAATTCCGGCCAGAGGAGGTGCTGCCGTCGCCCACCCTGCAGAGCCTGGCCACCTCTCCTCGCGCCATCCTGGGCAGCTACCGTCGCAAGAGGAAGAACTCTACAGGTAGAGGACGGCAACATTTTACTGTATTATCATTTCATTTCCTCATACAAGTCCCCTTGAGACCAGTTTCTCTGTTGCAAGGATTTTTTTTTTTTTTTTTTTTGATATTTGTTCTTTTAGGACTAGGATTTAGAAAAAATGAGTGATCTGAACAATCTGATATTTACATTGTTGTTATTTGGTGTCATGGGTATAGCTTAATATTATATTATTATTATATTTCCAGATTGCCTGTAAAAGGCCATTTTCAGCTGGAAGTACAATTCCACAATGACACATCATTGAGGGGCTTGACTGGGAGCATTGTTTTGAGTTTATTTTCCTCTTTTTTAACCAGACCTGGACTCGTCCACCGAGGACCCGGTTTCCCCCAAAAGGAAGAGCCGGCGACGCTCCAGCTGCAGCTCTGAGCCAAACACACCAAAGAGCGCCGCAAAGTGCGAGGGCGACATCTTCACCTTCGACAGACCAGGTGATGACACACCGGGACGCGAAAGGCATTTCCGCCTGTCCCCTGTCTGTTTGTGATGCTGGTTTTTAGATCAGATGAAACTCGTGAATGTCAGACAGCCAAGAGGGCATCGGTAATACGGTGACGCACTATGTGCAAAGATTTAATTGACAGACTATACTGATATTCTAAATGCTTTTGGCGTGAACGCTGTCTGATGTCTGCGAGCACAACGACTGTGTTCTCCTCTCAAAGGGTCTTAATAAGCACAGGGAAACCAAAGGGAATAATGAGTTGGTCAGACGTAGGAGTAGCAGTAGAGGTCTTAGATATCAGTCTGAAACCAGGTTTAAAGACAGTCTGGTGTTAGAAAATATCCTTAATACAACATCCCAATATCAAAAACCACGTCAGATACTGAACAAAAGCAACTTGGTTTTTCTAGTAGGAGCATGTTTGATGTCTCTCATGAAGAAAAGGAGACTGCGCTTGAATCTGTTCATACTAACGACCCCCAAAAGAACGCCGCATTAACACGTCAAGTATTGATGCTGAATAATTCCAATATCTTGTCCATTACGTTTCCGTTACGCGTCCTGCATGCGGAGTGCTTGTTGACGCACTTATTTACTTTGTATCACCCGTGTGCGCTCACAACAACTCATGCGAGGTTGACGTTGCGACGCGGGCAAAAGGACGAGGCCAGACGGGTTTAAATCCACCAGGTTGTCGTGGAGAGCGGCACCGCAGTCTTATTTGCCGCGGCCTTTTCAGCCACGTCCGCCAAGCGGGGTATCTGGATGCAAAGCGGCTGAGCTTTCAAATGACCGGTGTGATCTTCTTGTAATGTTGGGAACCTTTCAGTGCGGGGGTGGGGGGGAAGAGTCCGGCGTCTTGAAATATGTTGAAGATTAGAATTCCGAGACCTACGTCTGATCTCGGAAAATCCGATCCGGTGCGAGTCCCTACGGTTCAGTGGAAGGATCAGATGGCTTCTCTGCGTCGTCGGTATTAAGCTTCTGATCGTCTCGTCGCCCAGGCACCGACGGAGAAGACATCCTGGGTGAGCTGGAGTTTGACAAGGTTCCCTACTCGTCCCTGCGGCGCACACTGGACCAGCGCCGAGCTCTGGTCATGCAGCTCTTCGGGGAACACGGCTTCTTCCCGTCCGGTAGGCCACGCCGGTCCTTGTGTTTGTGGTGATGACGTTGGAAAGAATAGAGGTTATAATCAGAATCAGGGGTGGTGGAGCTACACGTGGTTGGTTCATGATTTGACTCAAACGTTAATTCTCATTCACCAGCTCCGGCCACGGCGACCTTCCAGACGCGATACTCCGACATCTTCCCCACCAAGGTGTGCTTGCAGCTGAAGATCCGGGAGGTCCGGCAGAAGATCATGCAGACGGCCGCTCCCTCGGAGGCCTCCGGCCCGGGGGGGTCAGACCTCATGCTCTCCCTCCCCGGACCCTCGGGCTCCCAATCGGGGGAGAGCTCCGGGACGGGGGGCGGGGGCGCCGGTGGAAGTGGGGAGCCGCCGGGCGAAGAGGCGGAGCGATCGGGGGAAGCCAGCCCAGAGGAGCCCCGTGACTCCCAGGACTCTTCCAGATGAGGGGAAGCTGTGTTTCCGTCGGGCCGGGCCGGTCGGCGCCCGGCAAGGCCACGCGTCTCCGCCCCCCCGGAGCGGTCCTCCTGTCTTTACCATACCTCGCTCTCAACCTCTGCTCTAGTCTTTACATCTACGGTGGCCGACGTCACAGTGGAGAAATTACAAAGAGGGATTGTGTATGGCGGGCATTGGTGATTATATTTAAAAAGTTGAAACCGCTTGTACCAAAAATAAAGTACATGTGAAATGCCAGTGGCACAGAAATACCATATAACACCATTTACACAATACTATCCCACATCCACACCACCCCTCTGCAGACTCATATTCCTACACTTGAATTAATGCTCTGTTCGTATTACAAACCCCGCATAAGGCCTCCATTGATGCCAGTGAACTATGGACCATTGTTTTCACCTGCTCCTCATTTGCCTCGACGCAGGGTTTTCTCGTCAGGCAGAGATTTGCATAGCGCATTCTGAGACTGTGGAGAGGTGGAGAAAGTGGACGGTGGAGAGACTGTCTAGTTTTAGAGCTCTCACATGTTCTTGTCGTGGGTTTGTTTGATTTTTATTTTTTATTTTATTTTTATCGGTATAATCTGAATTGAAGCAGTAACTCGCTGCCTGAGAGGAACAATCTGTACGTGCACTCATCCTTTAGTCACCGCTGGACGCTCGGGGGGCTGGGCCCTCACCGGCTGCCGACTATCTCTCATTGGACGGATTAACTCACGGCTCCGGAAATGAATCTGAAAGACCCCCTCGGATCCGGCTCTCCGGCGGTGCCGCTCGGACGCAGACCTTCAGGGGAGGTTCTGGCGGGACCGACTGCATTGGTTGACTGAAGTATCTTATTCGGAGCTTTTGGCAATGCCTTCATTCCTTCAAAGCTAACTCTAAACGGGGTCCGCCCCCCGCTCCCTCTGTGGAGGACCTCAGCAGACGTGGGTTGGAACGAGCATTCCAGTGCCTCTCGCTCGCGAGCCATTGAAGGAAGGAGGCGCGCCAAAGAGTCACTGGGCACATCACCGCTCGTTTTTATTGGGACTGAATTGTATTAGTTGCCTCAACCACACATTCGTTTTAAGGGTTTTTGGAGGCTTTTTTTTTTAATTTTTTTTGTTGTTTTTTTGGAGGGGGGTGGGTTGTCATGTCAGTGAAGGAGGGTTGGCTGATTCAGCCTTTATCCTCTGTTGCCAAGCAGTTTTATTACTTTTTTTAAACCATTGAATTTTTATTCAACATTGTCAAACATTATACTTCAGTTTGTTGTATTATTTGTGTTTTATTAATTTCTATGTATATTAATACCGATCTTGTTTCGCAGTGCTTAGGTCCTTATTTTGTTTATTTGTTTTTCAGGCTGGCAGAAGTTTTCTTATCTCTACCACCAGTTTGTTTCTTGAGCTAGTTTTTCTAGATGCCATGTTGGAGGCAGGACAGAGGACGGGTATGAGATGACGCCCAACATCTGTACAACTCTTCCTCCATTCTAGTCTTCCCTCTTCTCGCCTCTCCTCCACAATGACCTGTGGTGCACTTGTTTTACTGAACATTTCAGAGGTAAAAACTCAAATATTCCTTGTATTCCTTTTAATGTGTAATAAGCAGTATGTTTTGTTTTGGGTTTTTTTTTCCTCCCCAAATCCTGTATCCTCCCTTCACTCCTTTGCTTAGTTGGACTTCATAACCCCACCACTCGTATTTCTCCTTCCTCCACCTCTTTCCTCCCCTCCTTTCTCCCTTTGTCACTTTATTGCTCTCTCCGCACTTCCATTTTGGAGAATGGAGAGAAACCCGCCGGGGGAAGAGAAGGGAGGGTAATTAATCAAAGAGAGTTGGTAGAATATATAATATTGGTTGTCTTTGTGCAAGACTTGGTTGTGTTGTACATAATTATTGTAGAGTCAGTAGACTCATATTATTGAAGACATATTGTGTCATTGAGTATAAGTTGACTTTTAAAGACACCCATTACTGAAGGTAAAATAAAGGAAAAGAGGGGAAAAAAACAGTAATAAATATGGATATTAACGTTTGTGTTATTCTCCTTGTTTTGCTGTTACAATATGCGCGAGAGGAATTTATATGAATAATTTAAGTTTGTAACTGTTTCAGTATACAAATAAAAATAGGTGTTCAACTAAACAAGTCATTGTTTTCTTCTCCCCGCTCTCGCTTCTGCCCTGAAAACTTTTTTTCTATCAAGATTGCACTTTTAAGTCACTAGCACAACAGTTGTGTTAAGTTAACTCTTTTTAAATTACAAGTGGTGGTTTTATTTGCTGTGTGTTTACTTGGAAATTACCTCCAGCCCCTGGAAAACACCCAGAGCTCACGTTGCATTTTTTTCCACTCGCTCTGTTGTGCAAAAAAGTTTACTTTGCTTTACATATTCTTTGGCCCGTACTTCTGTTTCACATCTATCTCTGCCATTGCCTACGCATATTGCCATAATGGAGGTTTAATCAGGTCCAAAATTAAGCTGCGAGTAGTCACTCGTACCTTTTGTAAAGGCTGAAAACTGACAAATACAGAATCATGAGAAAATTTAATTAAAGTAGTTACAACAGTATGATACAACATTTAATTTGAACTTTAGAAGTAAAAAAAAACAAAACAATTTGGCATCAACTCCAACCTGAGGCACGCCCACTGCCACTTGATGAATGCGAGTCATTTATTCGAGCTTCCCTGTCCATACAGTCTGCTTATGAGTGAATTATTGCACTCGCTGCGCAAGGCTCATTGATACTTGAAAATCAAGTTTGTTTTTCAGTTTAGCCGTCCATCCTCAGAGGAGCTGGAGCCCGTCCACAGCCACTGTGTCCATGGCCATGCTGTTCTCCAAAGCCGTGTGGTAGATCTCCAAGGCCTCCTCCAGGGGCAGAGCTTCGCCCTCACTGGTCTCTATGATGGCGATGGTCTCTCCAAACTCATTGCACATGATGGTGGGAGTACCCCGGGTCTGAGCGGGGGGGAATTGCATAAAAAAAAAAAAAAAAAAAGGAATTAAAATTCAGAATACATGATCACAATCAAAAACGATTGAAGTTGACTACAACTAGGATGTAGAACATTTTGTTTTCTATATAACAAGAGACCAACTGTTCTGTCTATAGAAAAGCTTAATTTGTGAATTTCTGTCAAGTCTCATGTCTGTCTTGTGCCTTGTACTAATAATAATCGATCAAAAGAGCAATAAATTAAATCTCATACGGCGATGTAGGAAGGGCGAAAGGTCGTCCTTTCATGTTTAGTTTAGTAAGTAACAAAAAGGTTAATCAAAAACTGCGACTGACCTGCTGGAGGTCTGAGGCCTGAATCTGGATGAGGTGCGGGTGTCCATTTGCCAGCTCCACTGAGGTGTTGTCCACCAGGGCTACGGCCGAGCTCGTCTCCATGACGGCTTGTGCGGCTGCCTCCTCATCAAGCTTCTGTTGCCTGGCGTGTGTCTTTTTGTGATTTCTCAAGTTGGAGAAGGTCTTGAAGGCTTTGCCACACTGAAGACACGCATGCGGCCGTTCCCCCGTGTGGGTGCGCCGGTGTTCAGCCAGATGCATGCTCTGAATGAACCCCTTCCCGCAAGCCTCGCAGCGGAAAGGCCGCTCGCCCGAGTGTGTGCGCATGTGCTCTCGAAGGTGTGTGTTCTGCCGGAAACGCTTGCCACACACCTGGCAGGGGAAGGGACGCTCGTCCGTGTGGACTCTCTGGTGAAGGGCTACTCCCGAAGAGGAGACGAACAGCTTGCCACACACGGGGCACTGGTGGGCTTTAGGCCGCTTCCCGGAGGTTCCCCGTGGCCGCCCCGGGCCCAGAGCCATGTGGCTCAACCGGTGAAGACGCAGGTTGGCAGGGGAGTTGAGCTTCTTACCGCAGAGGGTGCAATCTAGTCCTCCTCGTAAAGCGTTGGAAGCGCCAGCCTCTCCCTCTTCTGTGGCCGAGGTGGAGGGCACGCTGTCGAGCTCCGCCTGGCCCTCGGTGACAACCCCTCCGGCGGGGACGGCTTGGACCTGTGCAGGGTGTTTCTCCACACAGTGGCTGTCCCTCTGCCTCCTGGTCAGGAAGCCAGCATCACAGTACTGACAGGGGAAGGGTGCAGGGGATCCTGGGTGATTTGTGTAGCGGTGCGCTGCCAGCTTGACGGGTCCTAGAAAGGTGGCTGGACAGTCGGGGCAGGTCAGCTTCATGGAGCTGGAGTGCAGCAGGCTGTGCTGGCGAAGGTTGGAAGACTGGGAGAAGGAGCGGTGGCAGATATCGCAGCGGTAAGGACGCATGCCCGAGTGGATGAGGGTGTGCCGCATTAGGTTGGCGTGAGACGAGAAGGTCTTGCCGCAGTCCGAACACTGGAAAGGACGCTCCCCGGTGTGTGTGCGCAGGTGACTGCGCACCTGGATCGGCTTCTTAAAGGACTTCCCACAGACGCCGCACGAGAAGCTGCGCTCCGCGGGGTGGTACTTGTGTCGATGGCGAGCGAGTTGCACCTGGAAGGAGAATGTTTTGGGACAGGAGCGACAGGGAAAGGGCTCCTTCTCAGACACCTCAGCTGGAGCAGCGTCCAGTGGCTCACAGTGGCTGGAGAAGCCGCCTGCAGCCGCCTCGTCAAGCTGGGGAGGATTTCCAACTAAACCGGCCTCAGAGGCAACCTGCTGGAGAGCGCCGGCAGGGCATGAAGATGGAGCCGGGTCTTCATTTCTATCCTCTCCAAGCAGAGCTGAATCACCTTCCACTTCGCCCTGCGACCCAGGTGTTGGTTGCTCCCCGATCTGCTCCATCTCCTCCTCTGTGAGCGGAGCCATTAGACTGTTTTTATCGATCTCCCTCTGGGTTTGATCAGCCCCCCTTCTCTCTCTGGCTCTCTGCAGGATGCCCAGGGCAGACACAGATGCTCTCCTCGGGGCCGAGACCTTGGAAGGGGGGGGAGAAAGACCAAATGAGAACACAACTATACCCAATGAAACTTTGTCACAGCAGCCTCTCCTTGACAAACTAGTCCTATTGTCCCAAGTTTACTCGATTACATACCCAGTTCTTAAGAGCGAGGCAAATAATGCCGAGGCTGATGGATCACGCTAAGCAAAGATTACAAAGTTACCATCCAAATGTTTATGATCATAGTATATTTCTCTCACTCGCACGCACACACAGTGGGTAACATAATTACAGAAACACCCAAAAATATATTAATATCAATGACTCAATAAGGAGTCGGGCCACCCATTGCAGTCAGGACAGAATCCGTCTTGGAACGCGGTCATACAAGATCTGGACTATGTGTGGGATTTTCATTGTGAGGAAAAGCCTCCCAAGCTTAAAGGGAATTCTTTCACTCCATGTTAAGAAACTTTCCTTGACAGGTTCCATGAAATTTCAAATTTGGGAAAAGCCAAGAGAGACGATTTACTGTATTCTGGTGTCCATGAAACCACTAGTGGATTTGTTCCGCAGTGTGTGGGGACGTTATCATGAGGGAACATGGGAACATTATGAGGGAACTGGAAAATGCTCTTGAATTCCTTATAGTTCAATGACTCCCATGCTCCCTTGATACCCACTGCTCAGGGGCCCCTGATTTTGGCTTTTGTGTTGGCCTTGGATACAAGTAGTGTCTATCAGAAATTCCAGTTTTCTGAAGCTCATGGCGCGTTGAACCTTTATGGCATTTGTCCATGAGCCTCTTCGTTTATCGCATGCTGTCATGATCTTTAGAGGCCGATCCCCTTGATACAGATAATCATTGCAGCTGCATTTAGTTACAAAGGTCAACTCCTTTTTCATGTTGTGTTTCCTTTACTTTGTCCATCCCCTGTATATAGGCATCAAATAACTATTTAGTGGCTTCTGTGATTAATCACACCTTAAATATTTTGTATTTCGTAAAGAAATTAAAAAACACACACACACACACACACCGGTTATTCACAACTCTTAAATAGAGACTTAAACAGTAGAAAACCAATCAGACAATGCAGTTTGGTAATATTCTAAATTTGCCAGTGCACAGACCGCACATTATGGAGTCTGTTGAGCAGTCTGGCAGTTTCAACCCAAAATCATCCATCTAGTGGAGCACCTTTCTTCTCTGCTGATCGCTGGCTCTTTGTTCATCTGGTGCACAGCTTTGCCAAGAAGATTAAAATATCATGCAGAGATCCAAAAACTAAATTGTATTTCAGCCAGAAAATGTGATTGTTGGTTTAAAAGGGATTTCAGCGCGGCTTAAATCACTGTATGGATTTTGCAACTCACCAGGAAGCCACACGAAATAAATTGTTATTTCTAAATGAAATAAGTGATTGCAATATTTCAGTTTTTACAATAGAAATTGCGATATTGCACCTGGGAAAAATAAGTCTGTACAGATATTAAGCACTACCAGGTCTTTTATAGCATTGGTGGCACCATCTGTGGCATTTTGGACGCCCCTAATAAGATATAGCATTAGTTTCATCCACATATTGAAATTAATAGACACACTGAAGCTTTTCTATTCTAAACCAGTTGTCAGAAGATGTGGTGGAAAATATGTTGTTTTAAGTGCAAGTATAATAGATTCTTAAAATTACAGAAAGATTGGTGCAATGTGACCCAACTGTTATTTATTTAAGTATACCGTTATTCATAATATCTGACATGTCTTCTACAGCTTCTTTGGGAAAAAAAATAAAATAAAAAATAGGAGCAGACTAATAGTAAGGTTTACTTGAGGCGACTGACAAGCTAGAAGACTTATTCTGCTACCATGGAAATGGGACTGGGTAGGGCAGCTGTGTCTCGGTTGAAGTGGGTCCGACGGTGGTACAGGTACTTTGTCATATTGGTAAAAGTTTTGTTGCAGATCTGACACTTGTGGAGAGGGTCAGCAGTGTGGGACTTTCTATAAGAGACAGAAGAAAAAGGGGGAAAAAACAAAAACATGATAAGATTGGATTTCCTGGTTCCCCCACAAGCTACAATGTCAAACATTAGCCAACGCAAACATAATACGCGACCACAACATCTACAACTCACAAGATGTACAACCCACGCGTGGGGTAGATTGTCAAAAGATCATTATCATATTGATGTTGGATATGAGACTACATATCGTCTGGGATTTTTGTCATCGTGATATAATTAAAATTGTTGTCTTCGAGGAGCATTGCAGTAAAGTCATACAGTTTTCTGAGCTCCATCATCTGTACATGCTGGGCCAGACCATCCACATCACTAGCAATTGTTTCCCACAATAGTTGTGTGTAAATTAACTTATGAAAGCACCACGTGCCATCCACCAAAATACCGTCCAACTATCAAGGTATTCGGCAAAGATATTGCGATATTTGTGTGGAAGAATAGTTTTGTTAGTGATTTTGTGGTTCCTTGCTTTACCGGTGCATGATGAGCGTCATCTCGGTGGTGAAGCCATGGCCACAGTCCACACATAGATATCGGGCCACTCCAGAGTGTGTGCGCATGTGTGTCTGTAGCGACGTGGCCTTCTTGAATATCTTGCCACAGTCTGGACATTCGTGCGTCCCCTGCTCGTGCACGCGCCTGTGGGCAGTCAGTCTGTTGACCGAGGTGAAGGTGCGATTGCACAAGTCACACTGCTGAGACTTGGCCCAAGCGGCTGCTTTCTTTTCCACCACCCGTAGCCTGATTTCCTCCGTCTTCTCGTGGGCGTGATCGTCCCGCCCCTTCGCCTCCTCAAAGCCGCTCATGACCCCCGCGCCCCCGCTCTCCTTGTCCTGCCCCAGGAAGTGCTCCCCCTGGTGCAGGAGGAAGTCCTCCGGGGTTTGGAAGAGAAGGGAGCACTCGGAGCACTCGTAAGGGTGGATGACCACCACCTCCGTGGTGTGGTGGTGCTGCTGCTGCCTGTCCGCCGGGGTGCCCTGAGCCAGACGGAGCTCCAGCCTCTGGATGCCATTCTCCTGGACCCCGAGCTTCACCGCGGACCCCGGCGGAAGGGTGGAGAGCAGAGGGGGCAGCAGCTTAGTCCGTCGCTGGGCGGGGGTGGTGGAGGCATCGGCCAGGGCCTGGGCCGTGAGGATCTGCAGGTGCATGGTGGCGGAACCAGGAGTCGGAGACACGGCAGGCATCAAGGGAGAGTTGGAGGACACAGCAAGCTTAGAAACCGCTGGACGCCTCCTCTGTTGCTGTTGCTTTTGCTGCTGCTGCTGCTGCTGCTGCTGCTGGGCAAGAACCTGGAAAAGATCAACAGAGGGTTCAAGACAATTTTCTACATTTCTGAAAGTCTAAACCCCTCCATCTGATTTCTACCCCCCCCCCCCCCCGTGATTCTGATGCGAGGTGTTTCCAGTACGACGTACCTGCGCCAAAATCTCCTCTGCTTGCTGATCGCTCAGTACATAGTTCTGCACGCTGTTAAACATGGTGACGGTGCCATCGGGCTGCAGCACATATTCCTTTTGTACACAGAAGGGAGCACAGGATAAAGGCTGAGACACAGAGGGGAACACATATCAGCTGTGACATCGCACGCAGTTTGATACTGATTTAACTTCCTTACTGCGGTGTCTGTTTTGCTGTGCGTGCTGCTTCTGCTGTGGGTCTGCCGGTGTTCCAGCCACACCTCGGGGGAGTCGAACAGGGCCAGACAGTCCAGACACTGGTATTTAACCGGAACCGACACCTGGGCCTCTGGTTCAACTTCCGTCTCCAGAACCTCACACAGCTCTGGTGGGATGGACGCGCGTGCATACAGACGGGGTTATAAATGTCATTGTGGTGTGAGCAGCCACATCTGTCCTGGGTCTAGGTAATTGGGGTCCAGGATCAGTGTGGCTGCACACCTGTTGCTCGTTGATTGGTCTTACTTACACACACACACGCTGCTCCTGGGCTTGTTCCACCTTTCCCACACTCTACAATAAATTGGTATTTTCTCAACCCCATCGCCTGTGCCTTCGGGCCCTTGAAAATGCCACTCGGGTGGGATCATAAAGATAACTCCTCTCAAATTACCCACATATATGAACAAAAATGAATGACACTCTTGATTGTATTGCAATCAACGAATGTATTCATTTTTTTTAATGTCTAACCTTAAGCCTAAACAATTTGAACTTAAAAATAGCAGTGTGTTTTGTTCCAAAATAATACTAATCTGTTATTTATTTGGCAGATGTATATCTTTGTGTGCACAGGAAATCCTAATTCTCATTTCACTCCAATCTATATACTATTAACTCATAAATGTATATTGTATATAGAAGCAACAAACATAAGGGCCCGATACTAACTATTGGAAGTGGTTGCCAAGTTGGCATCAGCTTTTGGTTGCCAAGACTGACAAAATGGTTGCTGGATTTTAATCATTTTATAATTGAGCGAGATCAATAGATCTATCAACAGATTTCAGACAGCAAGGTATACAGCGTTTGTTGACAATGAGGCAACCAGACCTCACAAGATGGTTGGCAAAGTCCCAAATTGGGCTGCCCGGGCAAGCCTTGTTGTCCAGCCCTGCATTTAGAAAACAGATGCAAATTAATGTTGTACCTTGCTGCTCCACCTCCATCCCCGCCTCCCTCATGTGCATCTCCTGGTGCTGCAGCAGCTCCTCTGGGTTGATGAGGAGCGCTCCACACTCCAGGCACTGGTACTGCTGGCTCTCTCCCAGCTCAGAGATGCTCTGGATGGACACGGCCTCCTGCTCCCCATCCCCCTCTGGCCCATTATGTATCTGCTGGTGGACCAGCACGTCTTCCAAGGTGTTGAAGAGCTGGTGGCACTCGCTGCACATGTACTGGTGCTCCACGTAGACATCTTCTGCGGCGTCCCACTGCTCAGCCATGGCTGTGTGGGGTGTGTTTCTGTGGGTGTGTTATCTCACTTGAGTGTCATGACGGGGACGCGCCTTGCTGGTGTGACACGAACCTAATTTGTATGATACCAGGCAAATGGTCTGCCGTCACAAGGAAACCCAACGGTACTTGTCTGTTCGACAAAAGCAACTTCTTCTTACATCCAGGTCAGAGCAACAGTACACCTGTGGCAAACGAAGAACACAACCATAAATTGACCTATACCAATTGGATCTTAAGAACAATATTAAAGATATAGATTCAATATACAAGATATATTGTCACATACATCATACAAGTACAGTGGAGTGAAATGATAAAATGGAAATTCCAAAGGCTGTGCTAAACAAAGTTGCTAGAGTACTAAAACAAATAACGTAATCTAATCTTTATAATCAGAAAAATAATATTAGCAAGCTAAAAACAAAAAAATGATTCACTCTGTCAATGTTTAAAAACTGATAAAATAAATATAGTAACTGAATAAAGGTTGTTTTCGTGGGCAAAGGATAATTGGATGATCAATTAGACACATCATACAGATCTAGATATTTATCCCTGGGGGGAAATTGCGGCGCTACAGCAGCTCATATCAAAACAATAATAACATAGTTATACGAACAATAAACGGCAATATGCAATAAACCCATAAGATAATTTGAAATTTGAACCAAAAAAAAAAAAAAAGTCAATATGCAATAATCCTGGAAACATTTTATACAGCCCTCCGTATCTACAACTCACACTCAAAAATAGGAATATTATTCAATAGGACGCTATAAGAACTAGAGCCGCCGGTACTGTTACTATACTTACAAATACACTCCGCAGCTTTAGATCCGGTGCTCAGTGACATGTGTGTATCTGCTGGCGGCCCCCTGCTGCCTCACCCACCACCAGACACCGCAGTTTCCTGGAAGCGGGGCCCCGGTTCAGGGCGCTCGTCGCGGGCGGCGCTGCCCACTCCTCCACCGCCAGTCTGGAGCCACCACGACGGGCCCGTCTTTCGCCTACCTCTCGTTCACTCTCGTCGGACTGGCCCTCCGGGTGTCTCCCACTCGTCGCTCGCGCGGGCGTCGTTGTGTGAATGAATCATTTCCCGGGGCCGACGCTCGGCGTTCGGGCAGCTCGGGAGACGCCGACACTACGATTAGTTTTCAATGCGTGGAGCAGCGCGCCAGCCCGCCGATCGCCTCCATTCTTGTGACATGTAGCCCCGCCCAAATGCGGTAGTCCGGGACTTTGCGGAGCCGCTGACTGGAGGGGTTATCTGTCAATCACTCAGTGGCGGCGGCTCGCTGGGAAGTTGTAGTCCTTTCTGTTCTCGGTGATTATTAGTATATTTGGTAGGAACGTTATTAATAATGAATAATCCACCGGTGGGAATTCAGGAAAACAACCGTCATTTTATATATGTATGTAATAGTCCGCGATGTGTTTATGTCATGTCTATTATGGTCAATAAATATAATTCATATTTAGAGAAACGTTTCTCTGGGCGTTGATATGGGAGGAATTCACACATACATTATAATAGTGTTTATTAATCTTTGTCCTTTTATATTTTTATTTGGTTTAATTTTATTTATTAAGGACCCCCCCCCCCCACACACACACACTATATATATATATATATATATATATATATATACATATATATATATATATATATATATATATATAAAGGAAAAACATTAATGAATTCTATAATTCACAGATCTTCCATCTTTTTAATGCAAAAAAAAAAAGATAAATAGATTTCTACATCCACAAATAGATTCTGAATCACTTGTGTTGCGTTAACCTTTTTCTACTATTCAACAGTAAGTAGATAGTTATATGCGATCAACTCTTATTTTCACGTTTTTGTTTTTTTTTTTGAATCGCTTAGAGCGTTGACCTGTTGCGCGGCACCGACTCCATCCGTGTTTTGTGACACGCTAGACCACTCGGGGAGGGAAGTGGGGTTTGAGCGGACGCGCGGGGCGGAGCGCGGAGCGCGGACCGGACTCTCACTCGAAGAGACCTTGAAACTATTGCCCTCCGCCGTGGGAGTCCACTCCACCCCCTGGTCGCTCCGCTCCACGGCTCCGCTCCGCCCGCTCCGCTCCTCCACCCGCGGTGATATGTGTGTCACAAAACGCGAGCGCGAGTCCACAGCGCCCCACTCGTGGATCCACCGTGTCAACGCGTGTTTTGGGCGTGTTTCCCACAGTTGTAAGTGATGACAACACATGGAACTATATTCAGCCGCAAAAGTAATAATACAAAATAATACCATATAATACAAATGCATTTATTTGCAACACGGTTCACCATAACACAAGTAACACGGGTTGTTTTGTGTTTGTGCAAGATAAAAATATATTTATGTTTCTGTTCATTTGTTGATTTCTAACCTCAACGCAGATTTTCTTCCGTGTGTACACCGGTAAAAAAAAAAAATTTTTTGGGGGTGAATTGTGACAGAATTCCCACCGTCCCCGTGGCCCGTCAATAAAACTACATTACCCAGAAAGCACCGCGAGCCTTTACGTCTCCGTGCGTCAGGTCCCCAGCGCCCCCACCGTCACCGCTCCACAGAGGAAGAAAGGGGAGAAGAGTATCCCGAAGACAGCGCTGTGAGTGCAGCCTCGTTCCTTTCACCGAATCCTAGAAGAATAGGCGCCTGGGTCCGGTCTCCCGCCTCGCCCGGCTCCGTGTAACGATCGCCTCCCCCCTGACCCCGGCATTAGTTCTCACAAACATGAGCGGCAGCGGGCGGCCCAGGACGAGCTCGTTCGCTGAGCCTCCCGGAGCTCCCGGAGCCGCTGCGGCCGGTGCCGGATCGGCGGTAGCCGGCGGGAGCTCGACAGGAAAACCCGGGGCTTCGCAGGCCGGTGGAAGCGGTTCGACGGGCTTCGGGAATCTGAAGCTATCCAGTAAGTATTATTTATTAATTGTGACGGCGTAGCGCAGATACGATGCGATTCAATGTCGGGTGGCTGCCGCTAAAGTGGCGTTTCAACGTTTTATGATGTCGAGTTAGCATCGGTCATCCGTGCCGCTGTCGTGGAGCTAAAGCTAAGCTAGCTGTAGTCAAGCTAGTTAGCCAATGGAAGGTAGCTAGACGGAATGTATGGTTAACGCTGGACATGGATACATACTTTATTCATCCCGGGAGGGATATTGCGCTGCCACAGCAGCTAGTATTAAAACAATAGGCAATAACAACAAAGTAATATGAATAAATCGGCAGCGTGGCAGTAAGCCTAAAATTACCCCCCAAATAGCAATATCCAATAAACCAAAAAATAATCTCCCCCAAAAGCATTTGGCAACATAGAATAAACCTAAGAAATAACGAATACGAAAACATCTATATACAGTAAATCCCTCCATAAACGTAAATATTGAAAAATAATGTTCAATGAATCAAAAAAAATAGCTAGAGAATAAAATGTCATAGTCAATCAATCTCAAAACTAACTAAAGAATAGAAAGATAATAGCAACAAACTTGAGAAAAAAAAACAAAACACCTCGGTTTCAACAATTCGCACTGAGGTCAGAATCGCATAGCCCTGTTTTCCACCATGAGACCTGTGCTGCCCGGGACTCTTATTTCATGGCTAACCGGTGTCCGGCGGAATCCCTTTAACGGTCCAGCTGCAGCGGTAAGGTGCTCTGTGCAGTGGGGGTGGAGGGGACGGTCCTGTTCGGCCTCCTGTCACATTCTCCGCCACCGGCGAGCGACGTGAGCGAACGGTGCGAGGCGTCGTCCCCCTCAACCCGGTCTCATCTCTCAGGTATACCCGCTCGTTACTGGAGCTAATGGACACCTTTCTATCCTGTTTCCCAAAATTGGTGACTTCATGTTAAGCATTCCTATGGAGTTATCCTACAAATCATATATCCTAATTAACCTGATAATAAAAAGTCATCTAGTACTTTTATTACCTATACTAATAAAGTACAATGTTAAATAACTAAACAACAACAAAAACTGGTTTGCTCAGTAACTCACCTTAACCTCAGGTGTCTTCTAACCTGCAAGGCGTTATAGCTCCAAATGTATTTCGAAAGAGATATTTCTGGTTGTTTGGTTTTTTGGCTGATGTGGTTCTTAAACGAAATAGCTTAAGCCACCCTTTAATTGGTCCACATCGTCATTTTTATTGTTAAATTCACTTCGTGAGGCAGCCAACTACAGGGTGTATGGATTGCATCCACATGCAGCGCCGCTGTAAATTCAACCCACCGGTTGAGAAATAACCATATTTAGAACTGTACTTTATTTATGTGCGCTATTTAGTAAAATTCCTATCTCACAAGGTACGCTGCCAACAAAACATTTTCTCTGCGGTTGATTCTGAAGTACTGCACACAGCTCCATCCCTTGTACAATGGCAATCTAATAAACAGCACTTCTGAAGCAGAGCGCGCCGAGCAATGGGTTCTCTAATGGCAAGAACCTAATGGAATGCCTGGTGGTGGTGTAGTTACACAACTGTGACAGGTGACCAGTTATCCGAAGTGGACAGGGGGCATACCGTTGCAAGATTTGAGACGACAGCAGACCTTTTGTCATTTTGTCTAATTGTGTTACACTATGTCTGAAACATAGTTATTTTTCCATCTTACCCTTTAATGGTGTGCCATCCTGATATGCTGAAAAGAACACATTCACAAACCAGTGTTACACCCTTCTGAACTGATGCTCTGGCATCTTAAGTAAACTGATCTAACTCTGGGGGGAAATTGAAATAGTATGCATGATAAAGATCATTTTCTTTTAGCTCTGAGGTGTAATGGGTGAGAGAATTATTACAAAGTAAAGTGCAAATGGAGAGGTCCAAGCTTTGCTGAGTCTGCTATGTGTTCAGTATTGACCCGGTGAAGGTGGTTCACATGACTTATCAGCATGATTTAATTTAGATCGCATTTTGGATCATAATTGTCACAGCAGGCCTCGTTTATCAATCCAAATATGAGTGAATGAGTGTAAATAAATCCCAATCAGATGTCAATTGAAGCATGTGTATGTAGTTTACATAAATAAAGGCACATACATTTGTCATGTTGCCAGTGAATATGTCATCTATTTTAAAAGGTCAGAGGTTGACATTAAAATAGGGAGATCATATAGGGACAAAGGGGAGGGGGCGAAATAAATTACAATACTATGTGCATCTTTTTGCTAAAGGGCTTTTGAATGCATAGTACTAAATAAGATATAGAAGTGAGACATCTAGAAGTGTCTTTAGCCATGTGTGCAGAGACGTAAGGGAGATGGAGAAAATCAAACAATGTAAAGTGGTCAATGTACAGTGATCAATACAAAAAAAGTGACATTCATGCCCATGTAAAGTGTGTTCTATAAATATCCCTTTTCCAACAATGATTTGTTTGTCAGTGCAAAATTAGATTTGGAGGCTAGAATTCTTTCCATAACCAGTTTTCACTTGTAAATGTAGTGCACACGGTCTTCAGCAGCTGTTTTTTTCAGGCATTGACAATGACATAAAGAAAATGGGTAAAAATGATCCAATGCACAAACATGCATAAATTTGACGCCATTTAGGTTTTGCACACAAATTCATTCAGCTCACAGACAGTATAATAAATGACACAGTGTCTCTTGATAGCATTGGTGTCTGGACCTAGCAGTGACCCCAAAAAAAAGAGCATTGTTTTGGACTTCCGGAAGTGTTGGACTTGTATGTGTAAGATTTGAAGCGTGAAATTGTTGTGTGAATGAATGGTTAAAGGTCATGATGCCAGGTTATGACATCTAATGTCATATGGAATTGCTGACAATTAAAACGTGAAATGAAAATAATGCTTCTTAAATTTTAATCTTATGGTGTTTTTTTCCCCGCAGTCAGCCAAGTGTTAATGTTAGTTTTCGGTAAATGTTTAATCATTCAAGTGATTGCCAATTAAATTGACTTTAAATGTAATTCCCTGAATGGGTTAAGGGAGTGCTGAAAACCTTGTATCCTGAATTAAGATGCCTAGTATCAATTGGTTGGAGGTGATTAATTCTGCAAACCACTTTCAATGTAAATTAATCCATTAATATCAGCTAATGTGCTGTCATAACTCCTAGGGCCTATTATTTGCAATGCTGCAAGAAGTTTGTTTTAATAAATGACGACCCATGTAATTAAAAACAAAATAGAAGTTTAGCCACATTGAAAATCTCTCCACTCATTCATCATTCTTCCTGTAGCTTAATGACAAACAAAGTGCTTCTGACAGCTGGTCAGAGAGCTCATCTTTTCATTCATTATTGAGGAGACTATCATGCCACGGCTGCTCCATATTTAATGCAGTCCCCTCTGACTCAACTTGTTAAAAAGAGGGCAAAAGTGATGTTGAAAAGCATTACTTTCACATAGAGAACCATAGGTGTGATCTTCACCGACCTTCAGTGGCCATCTTCAGAAAGTTACATTTTTCAGATAATCTGTTGACAGCTATGTACTGGTTTAGAAATATTTTCATGGCCCCCGAATTCCTCATAATTATATGAATGTCTAATCTTTAGTGGATAATTTCTGCGCTGTCTATACTGTTTCTGGGAATAAGATAAGGAAACGTTGCTTTTGGTAATGTTTTCCTTTAGTTATTGAGGAAAAAAAACGTTGGTATCTTACCAATATACTTCGATGTACACAAAGGAGCAGCGACTATTCAAGTAGTTGTGTAATGTCAAGTGACTGTCAATAATGTAAAATGGACCTTAATGCCTATTTAGCAGCCTCCATTCTGAAGTGGTTGATCTATAGTATTGTTATCAAATGAATCTGCAGCGGATTTAGGAAACCTAGAAGGCAACTACAGATCGGGGACGATCTTGTTCAAACAGGCGATGTGTGCACGGGCAGGGAATGGTACAGCGTCGGGTGTGCTAATGTCCGTGCAATTTTATCACAGGCTCTGACAAGCAGTTTCGCAAAGCCCTCCTCTCTGCTGTTCCCTCCCTCCGAATATCATTGTTTCCGCTGAGGATTTGTCAGAACGTTCTCAACTCTGAAAAGACTTGCACACCCAGTTTCTGAAAATGTTGAGCTACGGTTAAGCCCGAACTAGAACTGTCACCCACTGCATATCTTGAGCTTGATCGCTCGCCTTCCACAAGGTTGAATATTAGCTAGGCAGCCATCGTGTTTCACACCCTAGAGTTGCTCCTTTCTTTCTCCCTGCCTATAAAGTCAGTCTTGTTTATTTGTGAGAGAGACTAACCAGGGTGCAGAGAGCAGCACAGGGTGGACTTGAAAGGAGTGTTCCCCACTGGGAGCAGGGCGAAGTGTGGGAAGATTCAGGAACTCATTCGCATCCGGTGGCGTGTGACTGGGGAGCCACCGCAGAGGTCGCTACCATTCGGACTGATGATGTGTAATGTGTCTTTCAGCGCCGTTGGTCCAAAAAACTGAAATGTTTTGGGAGAGTTTTGTTTCATGAACTCAAAAAGTTCTAAACAGGTTGAGAATTTGTACCAAGGGCTGGTCAATACCTAAGTCATTTCTTTATATATCACCTGGATAGTCATGAGACCAAAACATTGTCGTTTCACAATGTACAATTTTTGGAATTAATTAGTTAGTTTCTTTACAATTTTGGGGAAAACCATAGGTGATTTCTTTATTTTTTTTTGTTTTAGTCTTAATAGGGCTGTACCCGATTTAGATTTTTTTCATTCGAATTGGATTCGGGTGTTCAATGCGACTATTCGGGGGCACGGAGGAACAGGGCACAAGCGATCGTTCGTGCCTAGGGTTGGGCACTGACCGACCTGGTATTAAACGTGCCCCGGGGCTAAATTATTAAAGACATAGTGTCGGTACGTTACCGGTACTGTTAACGGCATTGGCAAAATTAAGAACATTTATTTTCTATTTATTTAGGCTATACAACCCATTTCTTACTTACAATATGATTAAGATATTCATCTAAGAAACATTTTTGTAATTATCAGAGGTGACATATCTCTCTCTCTCTACTGCTCCATCGTAGGCATGGGGATGGGCGGGGCTGGCTCCCTCTACCTGGCTCTCTCACACACACCCGCACAGGCGCGCACACGCACGCAAGAAGATCCTGCTCTGGATGAGTGGGAATGGCACGGCGAGCCCAGATTGCGTCTCGATTGCCCCCTCTCCATGCGTAATGTGCAGAAAATAAAGCAGTGTTAATGCTGCTCTTAATTTTTATTTTTTTTCACTTAAAAAAACCCCAAAACGATTAGAATACCCTTTTAAAATGCCGGATCCAAAAGCACTGTCGGGAAGAGTTGCGGTACCGTTAAATCTTAACTATACCCATCCCTACTCGTGCCCTGTTCCTCCGATCGGATGATTCACACATATAGAAATATATTTATTATTCCCCTTATTTATAATTCCTCATTGAAATGTTATCTGTGCATTTTTGTAAGCTTCTGTTTTATCCTGTTATTGTAATGCACATTGACTGACAAAAAAATAGTGCCCACCTTGAAGAATCTCTCAGGTTTCCAACTGATGATTAGACTCGTCTACTTTCAGGGGGCAGCCCTAGGTTTTGTCTGTCTTTGTTTTGTTGCGTCTAACAAGTTTTCACCTTTTTATTAAACAGGAGACAGTAGCAAAGTGACCACCGTGGTCGCCACCCCTGGTCAAGGCCCCGATCGCCCACAAGAAGTATCTTACACAGACATCAAGGTCATCGGCAATGGCTCCTTCGGAGTGGTCTACCAAGCTCGTCTCATCGACAGCCAGGAAATGGTCGCAATCAAGAAGGTTCTGCAAGACAAGAGGTTTAAGGTACTTGTCAGCTGCTTGGTCGTTCGGATACTTGGAGGGCATAAACCAATATAAAATGAACTTAGCATGAATTTAGCAATAAATAAGGCCACATATGAATGTACTGTTGCTATACTGTTGGAATGACCATGACACCCCCCCCCACACACACACACACACACACACACACCCTCTCCCTGTACCTTTATCCACTGATTCTAGAACCGAGAACTACAGATAATGAGGAAGTTGGATCACTGCAACATCGTCAGGCTACGCTATTTCTTCTACTCCAGCGGAGAAAAGGTGAGTATGTGCTGACTAACTGCTCTAAAGGATTAGATGTTTTTGGTGGGTGCAAAAATCAACCACACCCAGTCATGGGTGACTCATAACATTATTTCCCATATTACAGTTAGTCATATTCTGTAGTTAATTAGATGTATATATGACTTTTTAATATATTGTACTCGTTCTTGTCCTAGACTCGAAGATGGTGTCTACATTATTATTTTTTTAGTTTTGTTTTTTTCGATTCTGTTGACCTCTTACCCTTTTTTCCTCTTCCCTGTTTCCTCCGCGTTTAGAAAGATGAAGTTTACCTGAACCTGGTGCTGGACTTTGTCCCTGAGACGGTGTATAGAGTGGCCCGACATTTCAACAAAGCAAAGACCACCATCCCTTTTATCTATGTCAAGGTGGGTTAATCTGTTTCAGCGCTGTTTATCCTTCACCCTGTTGTCCTCCTTTGTGCATCAGTGTTGAGTGCAGTCCCTAATTCACTATTTGCACTTTGCACTAACTACAAAATTCTTATGTAACATGCTGTATTTTACTGTAGTGTTGCCGCCATCTGCCCATAATGTGATCACAACTTAGCACAGTCAGCTGTACAAGTGCTACTCCCTGTTGACCTACGTTTGTATTTGAGTTATTTTTAAATTTTACCTCTTTCTTTTGTTCACTCTTTTGTCAACTTCTATGGCACATTCAGAAATGGCTTTCCTGCCATATTTTGGTTCCTAACCCAAAGTTTCCTTTACAATTTTTGCTCTCAAATTGCCCTCTCATTTTTACGGAAAGATGACTGGAAACAAAAGGAATTTGTTAATTCATTGGCTGTGAACATTTTTCTTTCCAAGAACACCTCACTGTTGTAGGATTATGACAAATAACGGTCCCATGAGAAATTACAATTTGTTGTACACTTGGTGTGTGTGTGTGTGTGTGTGTGTGTGTGTGTGGGAGAGTGTGTGTTTGACAGCCGTCTGAGGTTGAGTGGACATTAAAGCTGTCTCATGGCCCATTTCCCCATATCAGCCTGCTGCTCCCCTGTGACGCCAACATGCACGCTGGTTATCCTTTGACTCTCGCGCACACAAACAGACCTCTCTTTCTCTCTCTCTCTCTCACACTCACACAAGCGTCCTTCCTCGGGCCGCATGGTTCCATTACAGAATGCCTGAGGTCTTTCTTTCCCTCTCTTGTCATGTCCATCATTCACCCCCAACCAACATGCCATCATCTCTCTTGTCTCCTCAATTCATAATCTGTGTCCCGCCTGCTGTCTCTTGTTACCATGTGTGGGCGATAATGGTGACGCTGATGACTCGTCATTAAGATGTTCCCATCTGCATCCCACAGATGTGACTGTTCGATTTGTTCAGGATTTGAGTCTTCATGTAGATGCACAACCCATCGATTTTTACAAGAGGTCATTAAAAAACACTTTTACCCCTTTGGGTATTAGTTCCTCTGGTATAAAATTGGTCAATGGTTCCCACTTAGAGGCCTGTATTTCGGACACCGTTTGCGCCTTGTAACATCCCATTATCTTCGACATGCAGATGAAAAGGGTGTAGCCATTACAGAAGTAAAAATGATTTTGCCCTCCACTGCTCGGTTGCCTTTGTGGCTCGGTATTCAGTGTTTGTATGTGTCCCCCCAGGTATACATGTACCAGCTGTTCCGCAGTCTGGCTTATATCCATTCCCAGGGTGTGTGTCACAGAGACATCAAGCCCCAGAACCTACTGGTGGACCCAGAGACGGCGATCCTCAAACTCTGCGACTTTGGCAGGTCGGTACCTCTGGATACATCTGTCTGCTTCCATCTTCCAGTCCCAACTTGCTCTCCGTCAGCGTGTCCTTCGGACAGTCTTGACTGTCTCTGTGTATGTCTGTCATAGAAATGAATAATTTATTCAGATTGGCACTTAACTCTGTCTCTTCTGCCTCGCTCCCTTTTCGTCTTCCTCCTAGTGCGAAGCAGCTAGTTCGCGGAGAGCCCAACGTGTCCTATATCTGCTCTCGGTACTACCGCGCCCCCGAGCTTATCTTTGGTGCCACAGACTACACGTCTAACATCGACATTTGGTCTGCGGGGTGTGTGCTGGCCGAGCTGCTGCTGGGACAGCCCATCTTCCCTGGGGACAGCGGCGTGGACCAGCTAGTAGAGATCATCAAGGTAGGCCACAGGTGTGGTGCGGAGAAGAATTAAGGGAGAGCCGGTTTAAAATGTTTTTAATCTAATATTCATGTTATACCTGAGATTTGTGGTCTATCATCTGTGTGACACAGTTAAAGTGGACAAATGATAGTCTGACCTGCAGATGGCGTGGGCGTCGCACTGATGATGCAGTATTGTCACATGGTTATATCTACAGTTATTGAGAAAGTCAAACAAACGCAACACGGCAGTGCTTGGCTGTCATCTTGTCAAGTCGGCTCAAAAGATCAAATATCAATGGCTGAGTTTGACGCCCTCGGATGAGTACTTTCCATATTTGGTTAAATCTCCTTTCTGGTGATGTTCATAGAAGAATGTTAGAAGAATTTATCCAGGAAGATATTCAGATTTGTTTTTAATGTTTCGTTCTGTCAATATGGTGGTTGTCAGCGTCCAAAAACGTGTATTATTGCAAACTATAATACACATGTTTTTGTTTTGATTTCAACACGTGTTGGAGGTGAAAATATTTTAAAAACTTGTACAGAAGAATGGATAAAGAATTCAAACATGAACGTCAGATTTGAATGTTTAATCTTGATCTTATCTGCTCCTAAACATTTAGTCCATGAAAGGTTCTCATCCCAATTCTGGCTTTGGCAAATTCAACAACACGGATTCCCACAGTCTGCAATATTTGAAGGAAATTCATCTTTTTTTTGCGAGGGAGGAGGCAGGAGTCACTTTGAATTGCAACCAGTGTCAGAGATGAAACAACCTTGGATAATTGTTTGTGTTTGATTTGTTTAGGTTCTAGGGACTCCAACGAGGGAGCAAATCCGAGAAATGAACCCAAATTACACAGAGTTTAAATTCCCACAGATCAAAGCACATCCCTGGACAAAGGTACGGTTCCGTTCTGCGGTTCCAGCGGTTGACTTGGAAAATTAATGGACATTGTTGCTTACTTTGATAAAATGGTCTTGACATGCCTATTCACCTTTTCTCCTGTCAAAGTGTTTAATCAATACACACTATCAATATTTTAACTTGTTGTTGTTCTGTGCACTATAACACACTAAACCTAAGCTCATAGTTATAATAAAAAACAAAATCACAAGTATTTACAGTTGTTACAAGTAACTTGTACATAATGTAGTCTACAGTCCGGGCACTTTGCAGACACAGTTTCCACGAATGCAAACCAAACATTTTTTTTGTTGGAATGATGCCTATTTGATGCCCTCTGTCAGGTGTTTAAGCCCCGCACCCCTCCGGAGGCCATCTCACTATGCTCTCGCTTATTGGAGTACACCCCAGTGACCAGGCTGTCTCCCCTGGAGGCCTGCGCCCATGCATTCTTTGACGAGCTGCGCCAGCCCAACACCCGCCTGCCCAGCGGACGAGACCTGCCTCTCCTCTTTAACTTCAGCCCCGTCGGTCGGTTTATCCCTCCTTCACCTACATATTTATTTTACTTATTTCATAATGATAATACTCAAGGTGCATTAATATAAGCAATCATATAATTACGGTGATAATGATAATAATAAAGAAAAAAGGCTAAAAAGCACAAGAGTACGTAAATTTCGGTTTTGGCCCGTCAGTTTAGACCTTGAAGGACCGAGCTCATTCCTCAGCTTGTCGTTTCTCTTGGATTGCTAGCCTTGAACCATTCCAAGCAATTCTTAAATAATTCTGTTCTGTCCTTCTCTCTCTCTCAGAGCTGTCTATCCAGCCCCAGTTGAATTCCACACTCATTCCTCCTCACGCACGCGCACAGACGTCGCCTGCCTCACATGGTATGTACACAAGAGAACGTGTCGTGATTCGCGAGACTGTAATATGTGTCATGGCTATGTCCACCAAGTATGACGGCACTCGGGTACTGTAAAACACTATCAACAGATTTTATTTGGGCATTGGTGTGTGTGTGTGTGTGTGTGTGTCTGTCTCGTGTGTGTGTGTGTGTGTGTGTGTGTGTGTGTGTGTGTGTGTAACTGATCAGCTCCCTGTCTTCCCCTGCAGAGGGCAGTGTCTCAGACAGTCCCGCTCAGCCCAGCTCAGCACCCGGATCTATCAACAACAGCACCTGAGCACCCATCTTTCCGTTACCCCTTCTCCTGTCTTCCCCCTTGCCTTTCCTCTCCTCCTCTGCCCCGATGCCCCCCCCCCCCCCCCCCACCTCCCTCTTGGCTCCAAACTGCTCAAAAAGAAGGAGATAAAAAAAAAAAAGAATACACCAAACAAACTCAACATTTTGTATTCCCCCTTGATGTTAACAGTTTCTGGTAGAAAATGGATTTTGCTGCTTCAGGATTAAGGCGTGTAGGTGTTTGTAGGACCCTCAATGTACCTAGAATTGGGCGTATTGTGAGCAGCAGTTCTATGCCTAGTATGGTCCTCGTCTGGTCGACTGTTGGAAGGATGAAGGAGTGTGGATAAGGCTCTGGTGTTATATAGCTAAACAGGAAAACACGTTTTGTGGGTCCAAAAGTTGGATTTTCTGTATTATCTTAACTTTTATCCCCTTTTTTTTTTTTTTTATTTCCTATTTATTTAAGTTTGCTGATTTTATGTGCGGCAGTGGTGTCAGTGATTAGGCCCCAGATGGTATTTAGAGGTGAGACACAAAGGGCCACGTTTTAGGTCTGACTGATATCGACAATCATCCTTAGTAGTGATGGAAGTGTTCTGTGGTATTGTTAGCATGCGCAGTCCATAATGGCTCTCGGTTTTCTTCTTTTTTTTCATTTTTATTTTAATTTTTTCTGCTCCCTGCTTTGAACTCTACATACATTTGGTCAGGTTGCTCTGTTGAATGAGGGGAGGGGGGGGGGGGCTTAAGGCTTTTAGAAATTGATTTTATCCAAATTGGATACCAAGAGAAAGCTACAAAAGTTGTTTCCTCTGGTATTTTAGATGGGGGCAGGGGGATTTTAGATGGTATTTAAAAACAGTCGGCTGTTGAAATAAGCGAGCCATAGTTTATTGTGGCGTACAACCTATAATTTCTTTGGAGATATAATTTTTACTGTGATTTTATTTAAATATGAGGATTTCCGAGGTGGTTATCCACACACTTATTGTCTTCAAATTTAAAAAAAATTAAAAAAAAAAAAAAAAAAGTTTCTAATGGTCTAGCCTGAAAGGTTTGTGGCAGGATATCAGTTGGGGTTACACATAATCAGAAGCCGTAGAGGGGAGTCCAAAAAGCCTAATCGAGAATATGGTCCAGCTAATAAAATGACCTTGGAGAGCACTAGTCTTTGTGTGGGGTTATGTGATTTTTATAGAATGCCTGTAACTATGTAAACCTCAATGTCTCCATTGTCATACTTACGGTTGCCCAACATATAGTTTGTGTAAATAGTCAATTCGATAATATGCCATCTCTATAGTGTACAGCTTCATATGGAACACTATTACGTTGCAGGCTATGTTGATGACTTGTCAGGTCCAGGCGAGACTTTTGGCCACCTCCACCTCCACCCACACATGGGGACTGTGATTCCATTGACATTCATTTGGAGATGGTGATAAGTTCAAACCTCTTTCTCCAAATCTGCATTTGACATTTGTGTTAGGTTCTCCTTGTCCTTTCATGTTGACAGGTATAACATTTTAAGTGCTGCACCTCACACGCTGTACCACAAGGTATAGTTTTCTTTTTCACATAGATGTGCATGTATGTCCGACATCAAACAAAAGTCTGATCTAGGAAAGATGCTCATCACCCAAAAACCCAACCACTTATTGGAGCCTCCCTTATCATTCCCCCTCTCTCCTTCTTTCCTTCTCTATCTCACTGCTATACTGTAAATATTAAGTACCTTTTTATTTTGTTATTATATTGTTCTTGTAATTTCTTTTTTTTTTTTTTTCTTTTTTTTCCCTCAAGTAGACAGGAGTCTGCACGGCAGTGACCAGGCTCTCTATCCTCAGTCTCAGTCTGTAAATAAGATTTCATTTCTGTCCCTTTAGGGGGGGAAAACAGAACAAAATGTTTCTCATTTTTATTCTCTCTCCCTCCATTTCTCTGTTGTTGCCCTTCCCCCTTTCCTACATAAATGTCGTCATAATCGTTTTTATTTATTGTATAGTTTTTTGTTTTTTTGGCGGGATGATCATTTTGTTTTATTTTGTTTCTTTTACTTCTGCACCAGGGCGATAAAGATCATGTTCTTTTTTTGTTCTGTTTTTTTTTTTTTTTTTAAGTCCATCAGTGTCACATGCAAGTGTTCCAACATCTGAGATACTGTATTTAGATCCAAACTTTGGAGCTTTCCAGTCTATGGTTGTGTATGTATACAGGTACATAGACTAGCCAGTAGGCGCAGCTGCAGGTTTGCGTTTAACTTCAATGTGAAGGGAATGTTACATGCCTCTGGGTCTATAGCTTGGTGGTGTTGAGCGATCACAGATTGTTCTGTGTGTGGCCTGGTATTGCTGTGTCTGGGTGGGTGTGAATGAAAGCAGTTAAATGATGTCTGTCCAACAACTTGTACCATCACCTCTGTCCACTCGAGTCCTGTTTTGCTCTTTGTTTTTAGGATGATTGCAATTGGGTGAACGTGTTACTTCAGTGTGTATGCTCTACCAATAAACGTTGACATGAGTTACATGAGTGCAAGTGTGAAGTAAGTGTGCAAGGAGAGGCATGGATGTAATTCTGTGCCCTTGACGTTTTCCTTAAAATGAAGACTGATGATTAAATGTGTTCTTTCAATGTGCTTTTTCCCCCTCTTCTGTCACAATTGTTTTAGTTTGTTGTGATCATGCTTTTTCTTTTATTTTTTTGCCCTTTGCTGAGGGTAAAAAGTCATTGTTGGGAACAGTACGGTTGTACAGAGATGATGGAAAGAGGGATGGGGGGAGAGAGACTGTTTTTGTTTGTTGGTATAAATAATTAAACTCATTAATAAAGTGATGAAACTGTCTCTGTTTTCAATCCTTGATTCAAAACATTGATATTTGTAGTGAAATGGTTTATTGGAAAAATCCAGAGACTGCTGGACATAGTACAAATCCCAAAAAATAAATAAAAAGCTAACAGAGAATGAAAATACAATTCTATATACAGCAGCAAAAATACCGGATCCACAGAAACTATATATAAATGTATATAATTATGTACACTGCAATGTTTGTAAACAGATGAATAATATCAAGGAATTTAATGTGCAAAGTACGACAGCCTGATTTGCATATTATCAACTATTTAACAAATATGGAAAATTGTAGGGCAAAGTTTCTAAATATAATCTAATCAAGCTCGGGGTCAATTGGATTAATTCTAAGAACTGTTGGGATGCTTGTGATTATGGGAAGTTAGGGCCAGGAGACCAGAAGCCGGTAATGGTTTTATGGAGTGTTTCTCCAGCGGATCCATCTCTGGGAACGCCAGTGAACGATCCATCCGCAGGAGGAGCGGGGCTGACTGATTCGTCTGTCCGGCTTCTCTTCCCACTGGAGACAAAAGACGCAATCAGCTGCTATAGAGACTACCATCACGGTCTTCTACATTAACATGGTGTGCCAAGTTATATACTAGACTCGGAGGATGTCGGAGCAAGCAACAGGTAAATCACCCATCTCCCCACACACACACACACAGGGAATCTCTGTCATGATCTGTGTCCATCTGCTCCTGGCTTGTTACCTCTAGCCACTCTGCAATAAACTGCTGTGTTTGCAACATGTGTGTTTCATGTGTGTTTCAACATGTGTGTGCCTGTGTTTCTGTGCCGGAGGGCCCTGAAAATGCCACTCAGCTGGCAGGTGGTACTGCCAAAGTATGTGTTTCTACTCTTCCAAACATTGGACTTTTTTTGATTAAAGTCACTTTTTATTTGTATGTTTTCTGCTGCTATGCTGAATTTCAACACACATCTCTGACAATCCTGTATATCTTCACTGCCCAATGCCAATTTAGAGGAGGATACAGTGTGTCTCCCCCACAGCTGCTTTAGAGGAACTCAGATTAGTACAAACTCTGTAAAAGTAAAATTCTGCACTTCACCACTGCAAAGAAGGGCAGGATTTCCTGAGGTGTCGGGAATAGAGGGATGAATATGAAGCAGGAATTATGTAAGACAGACATGTAAGTGGGCAGAAGAGCAAGGTGGTGGATGTGTGAAATTGATGCACAATCAATGCGGGATGAGATAACAGCCTCTGTCTCTGTCGTCATTGAACCAAAAACTCCCTGAAAAGAAAAACATCCCCGCCTCGTTGTTCCCCACCACAGTGATCCAGAGCCAAGGTTGAATAATGTTATTCTGCAGTGCACCAGGCAGATTGAGTGGCCCGAGGCTCTGGCTGGACGCCCGGCTTGCTCTTTAATACCATTTGGAATAAGGTTAAATGGACGGGAGGTGCCGCTCGTCTTCCCAATCCGCAAGGGGCAGCGTGTCATTCTGGGAAAGGGGTCGAGTGGGCCATTCCACACTCTGACTGAGCTCTGAGTGGATCAAGACACTGGACAGGCTGCTGGGTAATCATTTTGTGGAAGGTAAATTCAAAAATTATTTTCAGAGACTAAAAATAAACCATGTGTGTTTGCTTATTCCGTTGAGGTCCCCTTACCGCACCACTCCAATATGTTCCGTTGGCACGCTCAAAATGGAAAAATCACAGTTTGCAGCGCAACCCAAATAGTCTGAAATGATCCAAATGTGTCCTAATTTGGATTAACTGTGATTGGAGGTCCGTGCGGGCGTGGTCCACTCCGATGACCTTTCAAGCTGATAAGCGTTTGAAATGACAGTTGTACATTTTTTTTTTTTCCCCCCGAAAGAAAGACTAATATATTCAGAGACCTCGACTAACCTGCAACTGATTCAGACGTATCTCTCGGCATAACTGTAAAGAAAGAAAGAAACAGTCTTTATTTGTCACGCAACACACCACACTACAACACATGCTTGCACACACACACACACATGCACATGCTTTGGATGGTGGCCGGTGAAATGGATCCTCTGCATTTGACCCATCCTGGCTTGTCCTTCCTCCGGGGCCACAGCCAGGAGCAGTGGGCAGCATACGCGGACGCGCCCGGGGACCTGGTGATGAGCGTCCATCGCCGGTCAGACGATGATGGGTGCAGGTTTTTGGTGGGGGGGGGTCCTTACTGACGCGAGGTGGAGGAAACCCCACGTGAGCACGGGGAGAACATGCAAACTCCACACGGAAAGGCTCCTATTTGGGAGATGATGCACACGTATGAATAATACAAGAGCGTGAATAGTTGAGTGATTTTCTTTCCTTCCCAATTATCGAATGGACACCGGTGCCACGTGTTATTTGCCGTGACTCTCCGCTCTACCCAAGTAAAATTTCCCTGAAACCCAAGATCGGCGTGTGAATCTCTCCCCGCCGCCCACGGACTAAAAGACCCCCCTCTCCCCAGACTACACCTGGCCCCCACTGCACTGAGTCGTCGACCCCGTGACCCCTTTTCTCCCTCCACCGTCCCAGCGTCTCGTTAAACGATATATATAAATATATATATATATATTGAAAAAACAATGTCACATCATCACAAACGGATTCTCTGAGCGCGGGCGCGCTCCCCCGTCTTGTGTCGTTTCGGAGGAGTTTATCAGAGGCGTCCCATTGGCGCGTCGGACGGCGGACCGGCCAATCGGGGGGCGGCTTGTTGGCACGTGGAAAACAACGCAGTCAGTCGCGCTATTTCCTCGGCGGATAACACCGGAGTCCGGTGAGTAACGACCGCGTATTCCAGCTCGTTTTAACACCAGCGTCGCCCCAGAATACTCGCACACGCCACTTTAAGACGGCGCCGCACGACCATCGCACCGCCGCGCGGGGGTTTGCGCCGGGGGGGGGCAGACAACTAACCGCAACTTTTAGTCGGTCGCCGCCATTTTACCACCGAAGAAGCGTACACCGCCCGCCCGCCTCCGCCGCCGCCTCCTCCTCCTCCTTCTTCTTCTTCTTCTCCTTCCCCTTCTTCTTCTTCTTCTTCTTCTTCTTTTTGTTCTTCTTCTTCGTCTCCCCGTGAGAAGACGGTAAACGGCGGTGGTTCGTGGCAGGAGCGGAGCCGGGGCTGCTGC
Organism: Zeus faber; assembly: GCF_960531495.2. Lineage (NCBI taxonomy): Eukaryota > Metazoa > Chordata > Actinopteri > Zeiformes > Zeidae > Zeus > Zeus faber. The sequence goes on from NC_137195.1 coordinate 15,622,853, forward strand.
TGCTGCCGCCGCCGCCGCCGCCGCCGCTGCTCATGGCGGCAGGGGATCCTCCCGATTAAGCTGTCAAAACGGCCGGACGTCGCGCTGTCAGCCCGGGGAGCCACACCATCCGTATGACGATGCGAGGCCCCTGTGCGCGTTAGCGCGACGCCGGCCTGAATGTGCGCCAACTGGCTAGCTTAGCGGCTAGCTTAGCATAGCTTTCTACACGCCGTGTAGATAGATAGATGGAGACTTGAATCAATCATATTGCGATGTTACACCAGCCCACACCAAAACGTCGAATAATAATAATCGAAAACAATAACAGTATCAATATCAAAAAATGGTCTATCTGCTATAAATTGAAAATGTACTTGAAAAATTGGTAAAATACAGTGAATCTATAAATTGACAAAATAATGGAAAATCGGCAACATACAATAAACCAGAACATTAACTAAAAGTAGAAATAACTGCCAGTATACAACAAACTTAAAAAAAAAAAAGGAAATATGCAAGAAACCTAAAAACAATAGAAGAAAATGACAATGTACAATAAATCTGAAAATTAACAAAACATTTTGTCAAATAATAGGAAATGGATTTTGAGTACATTTTCTTGAGGCCACGGCGAATAATGGCAAGTCATTCAGCATTGGGCAGTAACTTTGCCAATTACAGTGTATTTTTTGTTAAACAAGGAGGGGTTGACTTGTTATCAACCAAACCATGCCCCACCATCATGTATAGATGCCTCCGGATTAGTGTTTTTCAACGACTGTGCCATGCCGTGCTGGTGTGCCGTGAGAGATTGAAAGGCGGGCATGAAAATGTTTGAAATTCCACTTTAAAATTAAAAAAAAAAAATGCTGGAAACTACCTCTTGTGTTACAAGATCAAAACTGTGAGGCTGTACTAATTCATCAGTTACAGCCAGAATAGCGGCACTGTGTTCATCATAATAAGCTCAAGTGAGAACTATTTGTAGACTATAATAATAAGCACAGTTATACATGTTATAATAGTTGTAACAGGGTAGTGGTGACTTCTTGTAAAAAGTGTTCCGTGGTGGATAAAAGGCTGGGAAACACTGCTTTAGAGGAACATTCAGATAGACATGGACTGACTGACATGCGCACAAATAAAGTATCCTGATTCTTGGCATTGCTGTTATAGGGGTTCAACCTTTTTTGGCCCTTAACCCTGTTTTTATGTCCCCAAATTCTTGCGACAGCAATTAGTGTATGACAATTTTTATATTTATTAATTTATTTTTATTATGTTGGAGGCAGAACCACTGGTTCTATGTGTTACCATTCACATTTGGGCCTATAAGCTCCTCCTTGTACTTTCAAAACTGACAAACACAGACATTGCATACTAGCAATGTTAATTATATTCATTGCATGAATTTGAGTATCGCATCGGCTACTTTTATTATATCATAGAACATGGAAGGAGCTCCAAATGAATTATATAGAAATTATGACATATCAAATATCAATCATATAACAATATAAAGGTTGGGAATTTCTTGTATAGGCTATGTAGTTGTTCGACTTGGAAAAGATTAACGTAGAGTTGAGCAACATACAGTTTTATTAGAGGGAATAGGAGTAATTCCAGATTCAACACTGACCACTTAGATATGACAGCTTAAGGGTCTTCATTCTTGTCGCCTGCACTGGTCCAATCTCACTGCCGATGATCTGTGTCTAACCATTTGTGTTCAGAAATAAAGCTTGCTTGCAGAACATAATAAAGATAAAGCTGTTGCCAGCGGGTTTAATTGATGGCCTTTTCACTAAAGTGAGAAAGGACGCACGTATTTTCAACATTTGCAAAGGAAATACAACGAAATATGATGTAGATTTATTTTTCCTAAAGTATTGAACAGATTACTCAACGTGATGGGTGACCCTTACTATCTTTTATTCTAGTTTTATCTGTCTCGGGCTTTATCTTTCTTGGACAGAGCCTTGCTGGTGCCCTGTGAGGTTTGGACCATAGCCAGGAAAAGAACCATTACCTCTATCAGAGATAATGGTTTTGTACAGCAACAGGAGCTTGACAGCATTTCCAATGAGTCCAATTACAGCAGCTATGTAAATGATGCTAGGGCTTGGCCCATAAAATGCCAAAAAGACAAACTTGGCAAGGTCTCTACTGTGCTGACACCTGGATGGTCAAAATAACAATTAGCCCAGGCCGAGCCTGTGGTGAGTCATCTTGGCAAGCTGCGAAATAGAGAAGTTGTGTCCAAGCGTCCCTCTTGATAATGCATGCAGGTACTTCTTCTCGTCAGGAGAGGGCAATGTTCACAACACAACCTCATTCAGACAGAAGGCGGCGGCCTGGTTCTAGTGTGGTGGAATTTTACCACTGCACACATCTAAATTTGTATTATTGTACCCAGGGGTGAGACAAATCAATAAAGAATTGATTCCACAACTTCAGCCTGTGTCTAAGTTTTATTTAATGTGGTTGCAAGCACAGGGAAAACAATGCTTCTCTCTCGGGTCACAGCTAAGTTCTCCAACGATAAGTTGGGTTCGGCGCTTTTTAAAGGGTGTTACACACAAAGGTCGTGACAGTGATGAATTAGGTAAAACCTTGTTGCGGTTGACTTGACAAGAGGAGGGTCTAGCAATTCCTAACAGAGTGAAAGGTGTGAATTCCATAGGATGTGTCGCTTGACCGAGTTCAGTAACGCAAATACACACCATATGGTTTGAACAATGTTCAGGATTTGGATACATCGCTGGCTATATCGAAGGTGATATCAAAGAATTGCGATCACACTAGAAGGTCTACGGATGTTTGAGATGGATATATCCTTTCTGCCTATGTCACTAGCGTTGACACTCGATTGATGAAATTGTCTTCGATTTCTTATCCCCAACAGCTGTCATGGAGAGCTCCTCGTCCGTGTACATGTGTTTCCCCTGCTACCAGGAGTTTAACACTCTGGACGAGGTGCTCCATCACCAGTTGACCTGCTCTGCTGAGGTGACCAGACCAGAACCAGAGCCACTCACACCTGGAACAACTGCAGTCAGTGTGCCGCTACTTCAAACTGAGGTAACAACAGTGAGGGACTGATGAATGAAAACAAGTTGTAGCAGCTAATTTAGCATTTCCTAAGTGACAGGGCTGAAGTACATTCACTATAAGCCTGTTTGTACTAGATCTGATGCACATTGCTTTGGAAAATGGTTTGGGTCCCTATAGCATAGTTGTATATTACCTGAGTAGTAATACTGAGGTAATATACAACAATAGAATAAAAGACAAACAAATAAACAATAAACCCTTAAAACTGTATCAATAGGTCAAAGTGTAAAAGCCGGAAATACACACACACACACACACACACACACACACACACACACACACACACACACATATATATATATATATATATATATATATATATATATATATATATATATATATATATATATATGGACTTGTTGAAGACATAATTGTATGTAAAATATATATATTTATTTATTATTTTATTTTATTATTACTCTGTATTAATGCTGAGTGTCAAATGTTCCTACATTCCCATGTATGTGTGTGATTGTGTTTGTTAATTAAGAAAATAGGCTCTGCAAAAGCCACACGGCACCTGGTATTCCGAGTCTCCCATCCAAGTCCTAACCAGGCCCGACCTTGTTTAGCTTCCGAGATCAGACGAGTTCCAATCAGTGTGTGTACATACAGAATAATTTGTATCAAAACATTGTGCACACACTGTACCATTGCTTATTTTGTTCATTCAGAAATATATTTTGAAATAAATTATTTTGGTATATATTTCTCAAGGATATGGAGCTTCATAAAATGCAGACTTCTAACGGAACACAAGAAAGCCAGAAACCCTAACTAGCGTAATGAAATAGCATTTTGTTTTGTTTGATACCTTGAGCCGAGCCTTGAAATGGCTGGTACTTTTCTTCACCTGCCCGTGTGACCGCTTCAGTCAGCCCCGGGGGGTTAAAAGCAGTCATTGACCCACTGAGTGACGTTTACCAGTCGGGCATGGCTGTCTGATTCTGAACCCAGACTACTGTCCTTACAGTCTTCAACACAAGTCCATAAAACATGGTGACACTCATGACAAGCAGATTGCATCCTGAGTCGCCAGCAGGAAGAGAAGCCAGGGAGATTAATCAGTCAGTGCCACCCCTTCTCCTGATGGATCGCTCATTGGCCTTCTCATAGATGGATCAGCTGGAGAAACACTCGATAAAACCCTAACTGCCTTTCGGCCTCCTGACCCCAGCATTGCCATCAGCTGTCTTATTACAAGCATTCCCACTTCATTAGCCAGATTATTCAAATTCTTTGTGCATTATGTGGCTTCCCTATACCTTAGCAGCTGTTTACGTCCCAATTTGATGTAGAGAGGTATTGTAACAAATCATCTATTTCCTGTTTCTGGGATCAGCATTTGAATTCTGATTACTGTAATTATGGTAAATAGGCTGCTAGGAAATTAGAGGCAATGTTTCATAGCATTAATCGCCAGGCAGTGTTAAAGTGTATGCACACCTAATTATTTTCTCCTCGCAGCAAAACAGGGGCATTGTTAAAAAAAAAAAAATAATGCACCCCCCTCATTTGACTAAATATATAGGCCTGAAAATCAAGACCCATCCCTATGATTATGTTTCCGCATGCAGATTTTGAGTGTCCTTTTACAAGTCAAAGTTGGCTAAGTAATTAAGTTCACAAGAAGTTCACCCTGCTCTGACTGAACAAAACGCCCCCCAACCCCCACCCCAACCCATCCCCCTTCGTATTCTCTTTTTGGATTTCAGTGATTCATCCACTGTATCTGCAAACGACTCTCTTATCAAAGTGCTAAAAATATACATATGACACCATTTCACAACTTCAAATAGTGGTTTAGAAAACGAGTCTTAAGTCTTACAGTATATGCCAGATACATTTGGTGGCAGTACCATGAACACTGTGGTGTTTTGTGGTGATCCAAACCTGTTTAGTTCAGCCGTTCAGATTTAAGTGTGATACTGTAATAGGGGATACATCATTTAAACTCAAAAATACCTTTTTTTTTTTTCTCCTCTTCTTGATACCAAGCATGGACATATCTGAATCACTTTTCAATTGTGGTATTTTTGCTTGAATTAAGAAGGCAAAGACCTCACAATGATGACCTGAGACACACTGAATGGTCCTGAGGAGAACGATGGCAAATGAAGACATCTTTTTAACATCAAAATCCCCTGCTGAAATTGATGAAGCATGTATTTCCAGGAAGTTCTACTTGTAGAAAGAGATTTCTTACCACAAAGAGTTCCAAAGCGTGCTATTTTCAGCATGAAGCCACAAATTGTTGACTGAAATTTAACAGTCGTACTGCAAAAATACAAATTATTAGATATTCTGGTGGTTACTTGCAAAGTAAATTAAGTTACCTTGGAGCCCAGAATTTGTAATTTTAAATAATCAGTGTCCCCACTTTAATGAACAAATCATTTTGTACCGAAAGTCTGTAATTTCACATATAAAAATAGAGTGAAAACGGGTCACATGCCGCAATGCTGAAAACAAAAGCCTCATAATTATCATGTAAGTCACATAAAATTGCCCTCAATGGGAGAGAATCTGAGATGCCTGCCGTCTTTAACCTTGACTTTGGTGTTCCCCTTCTATTTTTATCATTCAAATGAATGTGGGACGGATGTGGTACCCCACAGAGTGACCCATTGAACTGAGATAGGCCTGTGATATTTATCGGCCAGACTGGGGTCTTATCTACTCTGTCTGGGGCACTGCCTCAGAGGAAACCTAGCTTCAAAATTCATGCTGATCTCATTGACCCTGCTGCCCCACTGACACAGACATTTCCCAGAAAAAAAGCTACTGCTCCAGGTTGAATTGATCAAACCAATTATAAAGCGGCTATTTGATAACCAAAGTGCTACTCATAATTAGGAGGGACAAATTCATTTTGTATGCAAGAACAAATAAGAATGAGAAGAGATTAATTGCAAAGTAGCCTTCTTGTTCACATGTATTCTTTTTCTTATTTATTTTCTTTTTCCAGCAGCAACAGATCATAGATGAGCCTTTGGCTCTTGCAAGGGCTGTTTTGGCGCAACAGATCCAGACCAAAGCTGAACAAACCACCGCACTGCTTAACGATGTAGTTACACAGGACGCATCCAGTGAACTTGTTCTCTCATCATCCGATCAGCCCCGAATCCTCTACCAGTGTGGGGACTGTGATGAGCTTTTCAAAAGCCTTGAACTTTGGCAGCAGCACCGCAAAGAAGGTTCATGCCATGAGTCTACCTCTGAAACAAACATGAAGCCCGATCCAGATCCCTATCCAGACCCTGAGCCAAACCCAGTTTGTGCACAGGAAGGGTATCCAGAACTAAGCCCCGATGACACAGAATCATCAGAGCCAACACCAGCTGATGTTAAGTGTGAGGTGGAGGAGAACACCCATTCCCAGGCTGGTGCAGAGACCCCAGAAGAGACATCTCCAGCTCAAAGCTCAGACCCCCCTGTTGTGGAGCCTTTGACCTCTGATGCAGAAGATTCATCTCCCTTGAGGAAAAGGGGGTCAAACAAAAAGCCAAAGCCTGAACCTGTCCTTCTGTGCGTGGACTGTGGCTCAAGCTTTGGCCTCGTGTCTGAGCTGGTGGCCCATCGCAGTAATAAACATGGCCTGGAGGAAGCCCTGCACCGCTGCTCCGTGTGTGGCGAGTGCTTCCTCAACACCACCCTCTTCCTCTACCACCGCAAGCAGCACAGACAGAAGGGGGAGGAGAAGATGGCATTGGAGGAGATTTCCACTCAGAGCAATGGTCCCGAGGGGCACGCGGAGGACGCTCTCCCCACAGCGTCCGCCGACGTCGGCTTCACGCCGCCGGAGTCCTTCTTTTGTACCCAGTGTGCGGAGAGCTTCAGCAACAAAAAGGGGCTGGCAAGTCATCGTAAAGAGAAGCACGGCCTGCATGAAGCCCTGCACCATTGCGTCCAGTGTCACCTGGATTTCATGAACACCACACAGTACTTGTATCATCGCAGGCTGCACCGTCAGAACCCGGAGACTGAGATCGGAGCTGAGAGTGAGGTTGAAGCCAGCGCTCTCCCTGAGGATACCCAAGAGACCAAGAAAAGACTTCACTCCGCCACCGCCAGCGATCCAGATTTTCCCTGGCCTAAGCGAGGGCGGTCCGCCATCAGAGTCAGTAGTGGCAATTGCCAGCATAAAGGTAAGTAAAAACGTATGGCATACATTTACACATGTGCTCGTACCAATTTTGTGAATATAGATTTCCTTCCTCCACCAGAGAACGACGCCACCAAGGGGGTCGACTCAGACGCCGCAAATCAACCCCCTCCCGCCAAGCTTTTGCAAGACTGGGCACGGACCCCGTTGCCCCACGTCTGCCCCTATTGTGGCAAGACATTCACACGGCGGGTCTTCCTCCGCACCCATGTCTACAGCCACACCGGGGAGAAGCTGTTCACATGCAAGGTGTCAATCAAAATGTTGTCAAATTGTCTCATACCTTCCATCCGGGATATCATTTGCTTTGAATATATTCAATGTCGTTAACACAGGCGACACTGAAGGCATGATATGTTGCTTTGAAGTTTGTTTGGTAATACAGAAGAAATGTATGGGGCGAGTTAATGACATAACCTCACTCTATTTCCGTAGGATCTATTTGTTATTACTTCTTTACCGCGTCAATATGTCCCATATGACAAATAATGAAATACTATGCAATATACGTACTGTACTATGTAAATATGACAGCATTAACCCCGATTCCTCCGGTGGTGTAGGTGTGCTCCAAGTCTTTCACCAACTCCCAGAGCCTTCTGCGTCACAGCATGTCTCACACGGGCATCAAACCCTTCACTTGTGACGTGTGCGGAAAGAACTTCTCCCAAGCGTACACCCTGAAGAGACACCAGCAGACACACATTTCAACACAGCCCCGACGGAAACGCGGACGCAAACCGGTATTGGAACCCTTTTCTTTCTGGTATTCACCGATTCCCTCTCAAAATGCAAAATTCAAAAATAATGACGATGTTATTATCAAAATTCTCTCGAACGTACAAGTTCTAATAGTTTCTTTAAGTTCATTAAATTTAGTAATGGGCGACCTTCACAAAGTCTGAGATGGATGCTCCTGTATCCATCCCGCAGTTACTGTGTAATGGAGGTGAACCACGGCAAGTTTCATTTAGCTCTAAAACCAATTCAACATAACTCATTGTATGCCTATATCAATCATAATTCCACAGCGTTCTATTGTAGAAAATAAGAATCAATGTATCAATTCAATGTGGGGGGGACGGAAGCTTGGTCCCGTTTACCTCTGTCATAACTGGATTTTTTTTATATGGACTGAAATTGGCAAAGATTTTATACATTTTCTTTTAGGATAGTTTTTCAGTTTTTCACCTTGGGCCCTATTAAAAGGTTGGTTCCCATTATTTATAATTCTATTGCACAAGGCGTTACTATTGAGAAACTTGCCGCTCTGTTTCAGGCTCACACTGTGCCTAACTACGGTCCTGCGGAGCAAAAGTTTCAGCCTTAAAAAATATGTTTAATCTCCGTTTCGAAAACGAGAGGCTCACAATATCCTCCGACGTCGTTTATATGTAGCACCAAAAAAATTACTTTGCAAACTGCAGCAAGTTTCTCATTAGTAAAGCATTCAGCAAGTTTGTGCTGCGAATACTTAAACATAACATACATAAATGATTTCAACAAGGCCTGGGTTGAGCAGTGGTGAACCTATCCTTTTTTAAAAATTAAAAATCAGCTATCATGAATGATTTGCTGTAAATTTTTTGCTTGCCTTCTCTTTGCAGGTGTGTAGTTTGGACAACAATGGAGCTGCCCATATGTTTTCCTGTCCCCATTGTGTCTCGCGATTCAACAGTGAAGACCAGCTCAAACATCACATGTAATGACCTTTGCTAACATTTACCTTTTGAGGGCGCTGCATTCGAAGGAGCATAGCAGACAGGGACAATAAGGGATAATTAATGCAGAAATCCTAGGAACGTCCAGGCCATAAGTTTCGCATAATACTGTTCCTTTCACTCGTCAGCTTCCATAGAGATCAGAGACATGCTATAAACACAATGTCAAACATTAGAATTGGTGCTCCAAGCATAACCCAGGACAGGATTTAGATAAACCTCACCCTGGCCAGGAGATGCAGGAGCTGAGCCGTGTCCGACCACTAAACAAGGCCTTTAAGCTGTGCAGTAAACACGCTGCCCGAGATGCCTGGGCGCCCTTGAGCCTCAGCCACAGATGATGGACAGGCGGAGCCCCAGTAAATTAAGATGATAACGATAAGAACCCAGGAAACGTGTGTCTTTGTGTGTGTATATGTGGTTGTGATGCAGTGGGTGTAGGTACCTAGTCATGTTCTACTGGAGTCTACCTTGGTGAGGATGGGCTTAAGGTGGGGAGGGTTATTGGACTGGCTCATCGGTGACCTCAGAGCCAAGGGAAGTGTGTGCTTGGAGAGCCAATTGATCGTTACCCTTGAACCATCTCTCTGCCAGTAGGAGGGAGAAAATGCAGAAATTCAGTGTGTGGTCTGTGCAGCGTACTGTACTGTACACCGTCTCTCCCCTCTCATTATAGAACATTTGGGTTGGTGGAGAGGTGACCCCGACTGAAATTTTAATTCCTCAGGCCTTGTCAGGGTCAGGTGTCCCTAAAATATTTATTTCTTATTGTTGACTGAACATGTACTAGAAACACCCAGACCTTATATACTGTATGCCCTATGAGACTCTTGCACACAATTTCTAGAACCCTGCATGAGGGCACTTTATGTGTTTAAATACGTTACAAATCCATTACCTGTAGCAGTTTACCATACAAAATATAAAGGAATATACTTTTTTTTTTTTAACTTGTGCAGTCAGCATGCTGGGCATACAACACAGAGTACTTAGATGCCATTGCATCTAGGACAGAGTTAGTCTGCACCTGGAGTTTAAGTTCTCAACCTGCAATGCAACTCTTTATTAATTCTTTAATCATTAAGAACTGGAGCTTAACCCAGTCCTGGAGCATGCGAGCAGACCCTGCACCCCTGAGGTGCACACCTACAACGCACCCCCACATGCAGGCACAAGCCGCAGGCGTAGAACCCGTGCTGCGGTCGCAAGACACAGACCGCAGGCCTGGAACCAGGTCCCGCGCCGACAGACCGACACACTGCCCCGAACGCCCGTCCCACAGGCAAGCCAGCGGGACCCCTGACCACGCCCCACCCCATCACAACTGACCAGACGCCCCATCCAGCCGCGAGCGCCAAGCACCCATCCACGTAGCCGAGGGTGCTCAGGGAAGGGCACCTGGATGTCAGCCCCCCCCCCCCGCTCCAACGGCTGCAGGCTGCCAGATATGTGGACCCTCCACCACCCGGGGCACCTGCCGCAGAGAAGCCACTCAGCAGGAGCAAAGGCAGACACCCACCCCCCGCACCCCAACCCACACCCACGACAGCAAGCGGCCTCCTAGGGGCCTCAAAAGGTACCCGGCAGCGCTTTCCGCAGCCCTGCTGCTTTGTAGCATGCCAGAAACCACCAGGCGCAAGCCTCCAGGACTCGAACCCAGCCGGCAGGGGGCCCACCCGGACTCTCCCCAGCCAACCACACCCCCACAGCAACCCATCAGCGCCCCGCCGACCCGGAGAACCCCAGTGCTCAATGTGTGCTGTTGGCAATTGCAGTTAAAATTAGGGGATGTAGGGGTACGAGTCCTCCAAGCAACTCAAACCCAAATCACTTGCACCCCTCCTGCCCCGCAGACCCTGGTCTGGTGGAGTGTTGTTCGGAGTAAGATTTGTGTGCCAGTGTATGTGTTCCAAACTAATATGAGTGGTATTAAAATGTCAGGACGGACGAGAAGCACATCGGGGCAGGACCGTGACGGGCAAGCTTGCAGCCGCTTGCAACATCCCCACCCACATAGCTCGCACCCCACCTGTCCCACAAACCCTAGGCCTATTGTGTGGTGTATGTAATGAGTAGGAGTTTTGGAACTGGGAGAGATAGCTAAAGCACAACCCAAGCATAACGCAGGGGTGCAGCAGGCCAGGCAGCACCCACGCAGACACCCCCCCCCCAGACCCGACTGTGCCCCAGCCTGCTCACCCCCCCGTACCCGGAGGCACTCAACCCACAGCGACCAGTCATGGGCGCAGAGCGGCCCTCCATGCTCCTCCCCCATGCCGGGAAGCTTCGCGTCCCCATCAGGCCCCTGACCAGCCCCCGGCTGTTCCGCATGCGGCACACAGAACAGAGGGCGGCAGACGGCCCCCCCACCCACAGCCCGGCCCCCCAGCGACAAGCGCACCAAGAGCGCCAGAGAATATCAATTTTTAACAGATTCATATTTCTTTAACTTGACCAGAGTCTCCATCTCTACTGATTATTGGAATTTTCCCAATAAATGTCTGTTGCCTTTGTATGGTAGAAGGTACAATCCAGACGCAGCATTAATGACGTAGACCCCGATGCCCCTGTCCTCCCTTGCCTCAGGCTATAGTGTAACATTATGCAATGTATAAATATAGTTTTTCATGTCCTTACTCCCTGACTCCCCTGCCTTACTGCTTTATCGCCTCTTTCTCTTATCTTCAGCCTTAATACACGCACGCTAATTCCCCTTTATTTAACCTGAGGCACGGCTAAGTATTTAGGTGTTGCTAATCCCCACACAAATGACATGCAGGGTGGCAGTTTATAGCTTAAACATGCCGATTTGTTTTTTTTAACAGGGACTTGAAATGCCAAATGCACAAATTGCACATGATGTGTGTGGTGAGATTACTGTATGCTGTATAATATGCATGATTAAAATGCTGTTTGAGTTGATTTTCTCCACACAGTGTTCTTTATTCATGGCAAATATTATCCCCTTCAACCTTTTACTTGTGATTTCCAGACTGCTCCACACCAGCCATCCATTCCCTTGTCCAGAGTGCGGAATGGCCTTCAAGCGCAGAAAGGAGCTTGACCTGCACTCCCTCACTCATCAAGGTCAGAGTGTGTTAACCTATCACCTCAATATATTTAAGTTAGCCGCAAGCACAATATGTTTCAGTCTAATCGCAATATGGCGAATGGGGCTCTGTCATTCTTCATTCAGTCATTGGACTTGCCATGCCATCCATTTTTGGAATTTCTTTGTATTCATTTCCTAATTGTGTTTATATATTTTTTTGTTCCTTCATATCTTTTTTTGTTCCGCTTTGTTCCGCTTTGTTTTATGCTATCTGACACAGACTTTGAATTTAATCAGTAGGTTTAAAAACACCAGATGTGATAAATGTGTCAGGAATCCAGATATAACTCACTGTGCCTATATCTAATAGAAAGCTATTAGATATGATGTTCCCATCAGTTTCGCTTGCGGTGAATTACTATTGAATGATGCAAAGTTGCCTATAAATGCCCCCGTCAAGCATTCTTGGGTGACCCACCGTGTTTATTTACAAACATACATCTCCATGTTTTATGTGCATTGTCCCGCCGATGCATTAGGTCAATGAATTCCCATTGATTTGTGTCCCATGTGGAATGGAAGCACGGGCGGGGATAAATGAATTAGGTCAACATGTCAACACTTGATCTTAATCAGGTAGGGCGTTGTCAGGGCAACCTCATTAGCCCGGCCAGAAGAGGTGGCCTGCGTCAGGGGTCGGAGGCGACTCCTCTGAGAGAGATGATTGGAGAGATTGATTCATTGATCAATCCAGGGCCATAGGCTGAGATTGTCCATATAAAAGGTCTTAACGGAGGGTTCCCAGAGGGTGGCAGAATGGATGGCCCCCGCTGAAGTAGCTGTGCAGATGGTTAGCAGACAAGATGTGGCCTTTAAGACCTACCTGCTGCTTGACGGACTCACGGCTCAGAGACTTTTCCCAACCTGCTCTCTCAAAGGCTTTTTATTAATTTGGATATGATTAAATACAAGCACAATCTAAGTGCTAACTGAAAAGCTATTAACTTTTGACCAAGGAAAACGAAAATAACAAAGGGACAAAGTTGTATGACAAAGTGACAAAGATATGTTGGTTGTGGCTGAAGGCTACATAGTTAGGTGCTTGTTGCTGCATTATCATTACCCTGAACAGCAGCAGGTTTTTAGAGCAGCTTGTAATGTGAAAAGGGAGTACGAGCCCGCCCGCCTTCACTGACGGGCCGCGCACTCGTCTAAAACCTGACCCGTTTTTTCATTACAGACAAGGAGCCGGCAACGTGTCCGCACTGTTCAGCTCAGTTTATCAACCTGGCGGTGCTGGACATTCACCTGCAGCGGTGCCCGACTAGCGAGGAGGAGAGGAACGTCGGGAGAGGACGCGGTCAGGGCCGAGGACGCTGCATCGGACAGGTGGAGTCAAAGACCCTCATCTATTTAATTTAATTTAATGCCGATGCTGGAACTGAAGGAGCTCTGCAGTCCATAATTTGAATTTAACTATCTTCTATAGCTATCATTTTCCAACATTTTTCCTCCTTGCCTTCCTACCTCCCCTCCTCTTGGCCTTTTGCATTTCCCTTCTTCTTTCTGTCCTGTTAAAGCTGGGAACAGTGCATTACATAATAATGGTGAATTTTGTTATAACACGAGAAGTAATAGTTTTTGTCGCATTTTGTAATAACCTATTATATAATACAGGGTACAGTATGAAGGTTATAGCTTTTTATTTGATTAAATAATATTTCAATTTTATGATGATGTAATAATTAAATACTTTATATAATAGCACACCAATATCGCTGCCTTTATTTATATCAAACGGCAAACTTTAGTGCCCCCAGAATATTTAATAACAACCGCATTATGTAATATGTTATTACAACATGGGGCAAAATGTAGTGCATTCAAGGTGTTTATCACAAAATGCTTCAAGTTTTTGCAAGCCGTGGGTGATAATGCATCATAAAGGTCAAATTTGTTCAATCTCGGCAAGTTATTACACCTCCTTTATGCCTCCCATAGGTTGAATGCGACCTGTGTGGCCACCGCTGCATGACCCAGGAGGGCCTGGACCTCCATCGCCTGTCGCACACGGGCCAGACGCCACTCAAGTGCCCGGTGATGCCGTGCCGCCGGCGCTTTGCCTCCAACGGTGCCCTGGAGGAGCACGTGCTCACCCACTTCCAGGGCGCGGCGTCCAAGTCCAAGCACAAACCCCGCTTCCGCTGTGACATCTGCCACAAAGACTTTGCCTACACCTCCACCTTCAATGTCCACATGAGGACACACACTGATGAGAGACCCTTTGAGGTGAGGAGGAGGAGGGATTTGGACGGTTAGCATGGGGAGGGGCCCGCAGTCGACGGCGAGCGCGTTCCATAAATCACCCTTACCCTTGAAGCCATCTTGCATTTTAATGAACGACGTGCAAATCCACGTACACATGCGAGTGAGCACCGTCGAGTACACGTGATAAGCGGTCGTGCAGGTATGTCATCGTGGAAGGGCGTGTGGAGTTAGAGAGAAGGAAAATAAAGAGGATGTTTTGTTTTATTTTGTTGTTTTTTTATACTAAGTCGTAGTGTGATTTTTAACGTTGTGTTTTAGAGTTATAAAATATAGTTGGTGATTAGTAAACACGGACACACACATGTTGGGAATTTGTCACGTTTACGAGGCTTCTGCCACAAAACGTTTTCAAAACGTTAAATCCTTTAGCCTCCCTCCATGGTCAAACCTAGCTGTACCTAGCTATCTCTCTGGTTCCGGACTGTAGCGACGAGTGAATTGAGTGTCCTCTGGGCCCCCCTCCCACGTGTACCTGTGATTAATGACAGGGACTGAGTTAGGGCCTGTCAACTCCCTTATGTGGCTGTTACTATTCTGGGACTCGGTGCCTCTCTCTTTGCTCCGGTGACTGGGCGGGACCCTCAGCTGAAGACCGGCCCCAGCTCACAGAACAGGTCACGGAAATGGATTTAATCTCTGTGGTTTCTGCGTGAGGCTTGTCTATTATGTACGCCGAGGATCGAGGCTCAAGGGATCTTCAATCTCAAACATCGAGGTGGCTCTAGGGATGAATTTTAATTCAAATCAAATACTCCGGGCACAATCCCGAATGAAGACATTTATTTGCTAAGTACATAGAGAAATGCTGTAAGAGACGCGTAAAGCACAAATTATGCAGATGCACTAATAATTCCCACAGTTTTTTTTACAATTCTGGGTGCGTGTCTGTAGTGGGGAATCAAACCAAAACACCACCTAGAGATATTGTAATCATCTTCCCACCGAGCCGCAGCAACCGATGTGTCAACTGGTTCATCTTGTTTCCGGATGGAGCTCGTTGTCTGCAGTCAGGTGGGAACTCGCAGGCAGGTACAATTGCCGAATTGTGCGAGTGAATACTCAGTTGAGAAATAGTCTCACTTGCCGTTCACAGGTAACACCTGTTTTTGCTAGAAGTCCCCTGTGTGGCTGATCACACGCTCTTACCCACTTTTGTATCTTTTATTGCTTTCTGTCTCCGCTCCTTTCTCCCCCTCAAGCATTTCTTTTTTCTGCACCTCCCCTCCCCCAGTCGGATTTGCTGCATCCACAGAAAATATAAAGGAGGGGGGCCTCTTGCAAAGTTATACGCAGTAGAAGTCGGAGAGTTGAAGTGTACATGATTCCATATTTGCATACTCCCCACCCCCCTTGACCTTTTCTTCACCCTCGATCCCTCCTTTAAACTGTTGTATTTTCCCCCGGACCCCCTTTGTCTCCCCATCCTTCTCCCACCTATCAAACAGTGCGTCACATGCGGCAAGCGATTTCGGCAGCTGCCCCACCTGCAGGACCACGAGCGCACGCACAGCGGCCTGCGCCCCTTCTCCTGCTGGGTCTGCGGGAAGAGCTTCAGCGTGGCGGCCCGCCTCACGGAGCACGCCCGCACCCACAGCGGCGAGAAGCCCTACCCCTGCCCCCACTGCCCCTCCGCCTTCCGCTCGCGCTCCAACCTGGACAAACACATCCGGCTCCACGGCGACCTGCCGGACGGCGAGGAGCAGGCGGTGCGGGACAGCGAAGAGGACCACGCCGCCCAGGTCCAGAAGGTGCTGGAAGGGGCAGAGATGTTAACCTCGCTGGCCGCGGCGGCGGCAGGGGAACCCGGAGCCGTGCAGACCATCTACGTGCTGCAGGAGGGCGACGGCGGCACCGAGACGGTCATGATCTCCACTGAGCAGCTGAGGAACATAGAAGGAGCCTCTCAGATGGTGATCCTGCCCTCGTCGCTCATTGGAACGCAGACCATCACTGTTCCCACAATTTCCATGGGCGGAAATGAAATTACCTTGATGGGGGGAAACGCGTCACCCCAACATGCCATCGAGTTTATAGTGGAGGAAACTGTATAACACAGAGAGAAGGAAATGGTAGGAAAGTTGGTGAATGAAAGACATCAGCATTTATTTTGTGTATTAGACTTTTTTTGCTGAATGAAAGATCTACAGTTTGCAGATATACTTTGAATCTTGGTGTGGAAATTGATGCGCGTTAATAAATCACGTTGGCTCAGACGGCGACAGCTTGTTTTCATGATCAGTGTTAAAACCGTGAAAGTGACAAATTTACGGGTACAAACAACAAGGAACGTTTGGACAAATAAAATAAATCTTCAAAATGTGTCTTTTCAGACTGATTGGAAAGCAGATTGTAAAAATTTTCCCTGGATATTTTTGTTTAATATAGATAACTTGTATTTACAACCCCTTTTATCAGGGGTGCACTGGGGGTGGCCTGTAAAATCTGTTCTGCTTTCTTCATAATAAAATGCTTCAGCCTCCACATTTGTCAGTGTCCATCACTTTATAAAAGGAATGACATGGGGGTGCCCCCACCCCCCCTTCCCTCCATCAGATAGCATTTTATAGGTCATGCAGTAAACTGACAGAGCTGCCTTTTGATGTAAACCACATTGGGGCTTGTGAACGAAAATATGTGTGTAATCCAAGCCCATCCAATGTAAACAGACCTGGATTAGGCTGGTGCAGAGCTACGACTCTTCCTCCGGTTCTATGCCCCCCCCCACAATTTCTCACACACGCACCTATGCCGGGCGAAGGGAGAGTGAATCATATCTTGTGTTTGTATGGATTAACACTAATGTTTCTATAATTTGTAGGACATGGAGTTATCGATTGGTTTGTGTTGTAATCGCATCCAACAATAACTGGGAGGCAGCCGAATTTATGATGATTGAAACGAAGCGGGGCATTCTGCACTGGCAAGTCCTGTTATGAAATGATCCTGCTATCGCTGTATAGTTATCAAAAATAATGATCCCATTTGTGTGTGAATGGGGAGAGGTGTAATGTAATATAACTTTTACCAACACTGCTAAAGCCTATTATAGGTTTCGAAACTGCGGTTTACGGCTGTCTCCCACCAAGTGATTGCTGACGGGGGGTCGAAATCACATACACACACACACACGCACAAGCACTCATTCTTAGTTTGTTTTCATGTCATGGCGGGAGAAAAGCTGATGATTGCGCAGGGAAGTGAAATGGGGAAATTGCAGCATTTCAGCAGAGTGAGAAGCATATGAAGATGTTGAGGGAGGGAGAGAGAGGCCAGCGCCAGGAATTCAGCTTCTGCTCTTCATCACATTTCTGAGTGAGTCGCAACGAGTGAATAAATGTAATTTCTTTTCTGCCCCCACCTAGAAAAATGTCAAGCGGAGACTGGACTATTCCAGTTTGATGGCATTCATTAAATCTGTTGCCCATCACGCGGATGAACCCAGAACACAAAACACACACATACACGGACTGGTATGGGGATTTTGCATGCTTTTGGTGAAGTCCGCCTGCGCTAACTGGACTGACTGACTGCTTTACAATGACTGAATGGGTTCCCATAATACTATCTAGCGTGATATTCTTTTTGTCTTTTTTTATTTATTGCTTTTGACCCAGTGGGTTTGTAATTAAGATGAATAAAGCCATTTAACATAATTAGACTGCCGCTATTCATATGCATACATTAACATGGATTGTCTTCACGCAGCAAAATAGGAAACAGCTGTATTTTGGGATGGAAAGCCCAAGTCTTTTGCTGTTTTGTCTTTTTTTTTTTTTTTGGTTTCCATCAGTATGCACTCAGCGACTGACCTGGGCACACAAAACCTGGATTTTGGTCACACCAGTTCTCCAGTATCTTCAAAGCCAGAATTGAAATTCCAGAGAGTGAGTGTGTAATCCTGCCACAAGGAAAACAGATGTGATGAAACACACAAATATGGATGGATGCTGCCACATGCCAGGTGTGAATGTGACCCCAAGAATCTCCTTAACAAGCTTAGCAAAATGACTATTTTTCCAAGCACTGTGCAATTTGCTATACTAACAAAAATCGATTGTGGCGTTAAAACAGTTTCATGTCATTCCCTGACCATAAACGTATCTTTTTCGCAACACTTCCAGGTTTCGTCTTGCAGGTGAAAATATAATCATCCGACGACAACAAGAACAGCCGACTTATCATGAGAAAATAACATTCGAACCGACTGCAACTCCGCAGAAACGTGAGTATATTTTGCGCAGGGATATTCTGGAGAAGAACCTACCTTTAACAAAGGCAACCTAAGATGTAACACATATTTACACCTTTGATGCAATTCTTCTATGCAAGTTTTTTTTCATTGTACATAGTGGATCAAGAAACAGGCGGTAACGAGGAGCCATGAAAGCCAAATGATACGGTAGTCCAACAAGGCCATTGCATCAGATTATCGAATTTCGTGGAAAAATCAAAATATGGGAAGTAGCCGCTTGTGAACTGGACACCGGGATTCTTGACTCTTTTTGTATCATAAACACTAAAAATACCTTCGGTGACCCTCTGGAGAGAATGTGCATATTCAGCGCTAAGTAAACCCGCTGACATCACAGTGTTCCAATGCAGGTGGAGGACACGCAGATATAATAATAATCTTTGGTGCGGCGATAGGACCCCCCAACCCCCCCCGCACACTCTATTAAGTATTCAACACGTTTCAAATACATTTTTACCCAAGTAATTAGTTATTCTTAACGAGTGTAATTAGGCCGTTGAAATAATTCGCGGAGACCGTAAGATGAGGAGACACTATAAGATACACAGGAGCATTACCAC
>NC_137195.1:15652026-15662026 GCF_960531495.2 Zeus faber
AAGACAGAGTGACACAAATGTCACCGTCCTAACCTTTCACACACTCTCTTGTTCTCTCCCACTCTTTCTCTCTACGCCTCCTTTCTCTCCTCTTCCCTCATTGCAGATCTGAAGTGTTGTGGTGATGGACTCAGAGTGGACGACATGGGGGCAAACGTTCGCCTAACAGCGACAGGATACCTGGTCCTGATCTCCACCTCCTCTTCCTCCTCTTCCTCCTCCTCCTCCTCCTCCTACTCTGGCCGTCTGCTGGAAACCTCTCAGCCAGAGCGACTGATGAGTTGAGGCCCGGCGAGCCCGACCGCAGCTCTCGGAAGAAAAGAAAGATCTGAGCCGAGGCAGCCGGCGCTCGGTCTCCACGCGCATCCGAACAATCAGCCTGTTGATCATCCGCTCCGGCCTTCTGGGAACTCATCAGAAATGAAATGAAATGTAATGGGTGGCAGTGATGCTTGAGCGGCGGCATGGCTCTTTTGGACATGTCCAGATTTATCGACCGGATAACATGTCCAGATCGCCGGAGTTCTGTGCTCACTTCAAAGTTTTGCCATTTTTCCAGATTGGCTGCCGGGCAAAGGCGAGTAATTGAAAATCCACCCCTGGGAGACCCTCTGTTCTGATATCTTATTTTTTTTTTTTTTTTTTTTTTTGGGGTGGTTCTGTTATTTTCTTTTTCAGACGTGGGGGGCTTATATATATATATATATTTTTTTTTTGAAAGGAACAGTTTTGGAAAGCCCCCTTTAGTCCTCTATTTCTCTCCCTTTTTTGGCCATCTTTTCATCCATTGCGGAGGAATACATTATGAAGCGGCTCCATTCTCCCTGATCCTCCCTCAGTGGCGGAGAGAGAGGAGGGACACACTGTCCAGAATAGATAACGAACAAGGAAACGGAGAAGACGAGGAGAGAAGTAGAACAGAAGATAAGAGGGGAAACAGGTAGCGGGGAGCAGGGGGCAGACCACGGCGAACAAGCGAGAACGGGAGGGGAAGAGAAGGTGGGATGAAAATAGAGGAATAAACAGAGAGAATTAACTGGGATTGTGTAAAAATCCTCTCGGAGACCCGCGGTTCCATTTTAATTTCCCCGTGTCGTGCTGCGGGGCTGGTTAGCGCCGTGGGCCGGGGAGGGGGCACCACGTGCACCAGGGGGGGCACTTGAGCGAGAGAGAAGGGTTAAGTAGGCCCTTCAACAGGAGTTTGACAGAGAGGCACCTTGACAGGCGGTTGCTAAACAGACAGGCGCACCGGCTGACAAACAAACTGTAAGGCTGGAGAGGCGCACAGTCAGTCAGGCTGGGAGTCAGGTAAGCCGCCATTCTGAGTGTCAGGCAGAAAGCCAGGCAGACGTTCATTGCCGGCAGAATAGGCGCTGTGCAACTCAGCCATCATTGTCATTCCGGGCGGTGTGTAATAAAAGACAGAGAGAGAGAGAGAGAGAGAGAGAGAGAGAGTGTGAGAAAACACTGAACAAGGAGAGGAGCATCCCTCTGATAGCAGCTCCTGGAGACTGGGAATCTCACATCAATTACAGGCATCTGACTACAGCCCCTCACCCCCTGCCGCGTCTGGGGCAAGCCTGGGCTGTGAAAAATAAGGGGGAAGGGGCTTCCACTATAAAGGGAGCGCGGGTTGGGGGAGGACAGAGGTGGCGAGGTGGCAGAGAAAGAGGAAAAGGCCGTGGGGGAATCAGAGAGGAACTCTGGCAGAAGAATAGAGGGAGAGCGCAGGTGTCGGAAATCTCTCCCTTCATCTGCTTGTCATTGCCCCGTCTCCGTTCTTCTCATCGCCTGGCGAGGCAATTTTTTGTTTTCTTTGGTGTTTTTTTTTTTTTTGTATTTTTTTGGGGGGGTGGGGTGGGGGGTGGGGGGGGGGCGGCATTATTTGACGTGCCGGTCCTCCCACAGCCACCGGGGGAACGCGGCGAGAGACGAAAGGACAGTGAAAAGGAAGGACAGAGAAGAGAGAAACCATAAATGGGAAAGAGGAGGCTCCATTTTTATCCCCTTATTTATGTCGTCGTTCAAGTGATGTTTTTATTATCCTTGAGTTTAACGGACGAAAGAGACACCCTCAGCCCTGTCGCCCTGTTTGTGCCCCTCCCACTTTTAAACAATTGTTAATTTTTATTTCTTCCCACCTTGCTGTAAAAAGGATTATACTTCTCTGATATCAGTACAAAGACTGGAATCCTCCAGATTCCCTGACCCTGATGACTCTCCCCGGGTCCACTCCCTGACCAAAGCACCTGATCTCCAGGGTTCTGTCGCCCAGTACTCAACCACCGCTCGGGCCCAGATCTCTACGTCCGTGTTGACTGACCGCTACACGGCACCTCTGATACCGTCTGATTCATTCTGTAAGTAAGACACTCTTTTTTTTTTCCCTGTGCATCTGAGTCTGTTTGACTTTTCACATGTGCAATTTGGAGTTACCGTGGGTTGGGCTCATGTGTTGCTTCTAAGCCCGGCTTCCTGCGAGCGTCGGTTTTCTGGCGTCTTCAAAGAGGAGCAGATCTGCTTTTCTTTGCTGCCTCAGCTCAGGCAATTGAGTCTGCGTGTTTGTGTGTGTGTGTGTGTGTGTGTGTGTGTGTGTGTGTGTGTGTGTGTGTGTGTGTGTGTGTCTGTGTGTGTGTGTGTGTGTGTGTCTGCCAAAGAAAGAGATTGTGATCTCACAGCCAAGTTTACAACAGCAGTGATGTCAGAACAAACCCAAAAGGACGTGTGCGGTGTGTGTGTGTGTGTGTGTGTGTGTGTGTGTGTGTGTGTGTGCCTGTGTGCCTGTGTGTGTGTGTGTGTGTGTGCGCGTGTGCACGTGTGTGTGTGTGTGTGTGTGTGTGTGTGTGTGTGTGTGTGCATCGTGTGCGGGCATGGGGGTTTGTATCTGCGTACATATTAGACCTGAGGTTAATTTGAACTAATTAGTTGTGCGTATTTTTGCTTCTCAGAGCAGATTTTTGGTTCTTTGTCAGTGTACCCACATTCATTAGGGTGAGAGAGGATGATAGTAGGGAGAAGGAGTGTGTGTGTGTGTGCGTGCGTGTGCGTGTTTGTGTGTGTGTGTGTGTGGACAGGGGCATGTTAACCAGCTAATGAGAGTGATTCTGGTTCTTGCCTCCATTTTGCGTCTAATGCCCTGGGTGTTGCACCCGAGTCCTTCCTCTGCACATCACTCCCCTCTCCCTTTATCTCCTCACGTGTCGCCTCGCATGAAGTGCTGTGCCGGAGCCGAGCCTCGGCCATGTCCTGCATATTACAAAGCCCATCTATCTCAGCGGACACATCCACATCTTTATACACTCCCACAGTTGCCAGGCCCAGCACCGAGAGACGCTCAATCAAGATAGTCCCTTCAAACAGACCAATGAACTGTGAATAACGCCATTACACAAACTCCCAGCTTGGGGGGAGTGGGGGGAGGATTGGATAGAGACAGAGATGTGGGGGAATAGGTGGAGCGGGGAGAGTTAGATACAGAGAAAACAGGAGACGCAGTCGTGTACAGAAGCTATTGTGCGAAGGGAGAAAAATGGAGAAACGCACAAACGGTGGGGGCCGAGCGTTTGGATTTAGGGAGAGGGCTGCGTGGATGCAGTGGGGCTGCGGAGCAGGAAAAGACCTCTGCTCCGTGGGCCCACGCTGATGGGCTTAGCAGGGCCCTGCTTTGTTCACGCTGTTGGTTAGCCCCGCAGAATTAAGATTACTAAATAATACGATTACTGCAGCTGCACGCTGATAACACACCGCTGCCGCTCCCCTTTGCTGCATTTAGAAAAAAACCCGGGGAGGCGAAGAGGGGGAGAGACGTCTGACGCCGTTAAAATCATAACTGCACAGGGCTGGATGAGACTGTCATGGAGGCGTCGTACGGCATCTGACCATCTGCAGTGAACGAGCGCTTTATTACCGAGAGAAACATTATACTGAGCCACGTCATTGTGATCCATTTTCTCCTCGAATGGATTTGTGCTCCTCCCCCGCGACGTAGAACCACATGGTCGTGATGGACTTGTTGCAAAGGTGGTTCAATAGTTATTATACGGTTCGATTAGTTGTCAACTCTAAAAAAGGAAAAGTCCCCCAAACAGGAAAGCCTCCCAGCTGTAGTCATACATCAAGTAGTCACTTTACATCTGTAAACACAAAACCCTGACTCTGATAGTGAGATTTTAGCGTCTGTCCGCCCCTTATCTCCCCCGCCTACCCCGTGCACTATTTGTTTCATGCTTCCCCTCCTGACAGCTTTGACACAAATTTCTGCCACGTTGACCTTGCAGCTTAAAGCGTAATAAAAGCTGAACTCCCAGGCCGGGTTGCACATCGATGCGTGTTCTTCGCGGTTGCTGATGAATGGCCTTCCACCCCTTGGGAGAGCACAAAAAGCAAGTAGACAGCAAAAAAAAAGGCCGTTCAGCGCGAGTTATGTACGGGCACCTGAAGCCCATTGCTCCCAAAGAAACACCATGGTACCAGGGTGTTGGTGCTAAAAACCTCCTCTTACAATGGGACGTATCTACACCCTCCTGTCGGCGAGAAAGACCATTTGCCTGCAGAGCCAAAAGCCTTGGTTACTGTCGTCATCTCAATGCAACCTTTGTGATTGGATGCCCCAGATCAGAATAACAATCATAATGCTTCCTTAAATGGGGCTGGGTGCTAGAGAAGCCTCCATCTTCCTCTTTTTGTTTAAAATGTGGTGTAGCTGTCGGGCCCACACGGTACATGCAATGTTGAGGGCAGTGGGGCCGTCCAAACCTAATCAAAAGTTAACCAAGACCAGTGATTACCTCGGACTAAAAGTACCTATTAATGTGTGATATTAAGGGGCACGATACTAAAACTATGGGTTATGATGTGCGATACTAATGTCTACAAGAATATTCTCCTCAATGGCATCGGCAACATTTCACAAACTTTGACCAGAGGCCCTCCGCCAGCTGAGTCCCCGAGCCAGAAATAACTCCATGACTCATTCTTTGCAACTTGTGGAGCTCCAGTCAAAGAAGGGCGGAGGAACCAATGTTGAGTCGGCCGAGCCTGGCAGATGAGGCACGTGGGGATCAATTCAGAGATCATTCGGGGTCACGTGCTAATTTTGTCTCCCCAATGTTTAGCATATTTGGAGGATACTGTATTTGCCCCAATTATTCTGCTTGACTTGGCCCTGAATTGATGCAGAAATCCACATGCTTCACAAGATAATCTCCCTCTCATATTGGGTTTGGTTAAAATCGCAGTCTCTCGCTGTCCGTGTTCATACCAGTTCGGGTTCCTCACAGATCAGCGCTCCCATCATCCCGGGGCTTGGGATTTCCTCCGTACTTGCTCCAATTTTCATCACCATCCTCAACCGTCATGTTTCCGAGGACAATTCCCCCGCGGATTGTCTTGTTGTACAGCCGAACACAAAACGGCATTCTTAGACTTGCGTCTTTACGTGTAATCTCCTTTATAGTTCTGCTTCGCCAACAACAATTGTTATCTCGAATAAAAAGAGAAACCAATGTTTGTTCTGACTTGAGCGCAGCCCCCAAAACATGAATGCATTAGCGGTTGGAAAAAACATCAGAAATAATAACGTCTCTAAGCCCTTCAACTGTTCCTTAAAACAGTGATTCCAATATGTTCTCATACGTTCTAAATGATGTTTGTTGCTGTGCTACTCTCATGTTGTCTTTCCATTGACATTTGCCACTTAATAACGTCAGTGTCTAAGCCAGCACTCAGTCTGAGGAGCAAAATTGGATTCATTTGCAATAAGAAATATATATATATATATATATTTATTATTATTTTTTAATTAATTTTTTTTTAATGCTGAGCAACACTGCAGCTTCCCTCGCCTTCAGTGCTGCGGCCGTTTGACCATCACCATGAGACAGAGCAGCCGCTGCTAAACCTTTGCTCCTCATTGTCTAATGGTGCAGAAAAAATGGCCGTTCCCATCCCCATTTGTCCACTCCTGCTTGCTTCAAGCTAGTTGGCCTTGAGGGAGGATAGTGAGTGTGGGGGCTTGTTTGTGCATCCGTGTGTGTGTGTGTGTGTGTGTGTGTGTGTGTGTGTGTGTGTGTGTGTGTGTGCGTGCGCGCGTGCGTGCACGTGCATGCGGGAGAGTGACAGGGAATGAGTGCACGTCCACAAGAATGGACCCAGGACGCACACGCTGACTCCGTCCTCTGCACTCTGCTTCAACCTAAGTTGTGCGTTTGCCCATAAACCGATGGTCGCTAATGGCTTCAGTTAATGGAGTCATTAACATTGGATCGCGGGAAGATAAATGCACTCCGTGTGTAATGTGTGTGAAGAGGCTGGAGGTGCGAGCATTTGTGTATCTGTGCTGCAACTGTAACTGTTTTTGGCACTTCTGATCATTTAGTACTTTAATTACTATAGATGGGATTGGTCTTATGGAGAAAGTGGCTCTCTCCATTACCGGCATTCAAAGAAAAAGGTCATTTATTCATTCTTACCATTACGACCACCCCCCCTGATCTGTCTGACTGCTATGAACATGGACAATGAGACAGCGAGACACCCAACATGAGAGATTATGTCATGAAGCATGTGTATTTCTGCATCCATTCAGGCCAAGTTGAGCAGAATAGATGGCACTCTGTGATCCTACCAAGGACCTTTGACAGTTTGATCGGGGGTCACATCAGGGAGTTGAATGACTGATGTTATTCATTTGGTTATTTGTTTGTTTATTGATTGACTTACTTATGTTGTCATGCTTTTGCATATAAGTTCAGAATTTGTATACGTTTACGATAAGGTTAATGTCTGGCGGAGCCCTGTGATTCGATGAGAGGCTTAAGAGAAAATCACCCAATAATGGATTTCGATACAGTGACGCAACCAAACAATAAAACACACCAAGAGACAAAACGAATGGCAACTTAAACCGTACGTCACAGAAAACATTTGCTTGCGACAATCGGACAGTCAATCACTCAGTAAAATAAATTGTACATTAAGCACGCCATCCAGCCATCCATTTTCCTCTACCCCATTGTGCCGCTCAGGGTCAAGGGGGGCTGGAGCCCGTGTAAAGCCACCGCTCACACCCGCGAGTCTCAAATGATCCTAATAACACAATGTGGAAAACGGTGCACATCTAGCCTTTAGCCATTACCTCTTCTTAAAATAAACAAACAAACAAACAAATACATAAATAAATAAATAAATAAACAAACAAACAAACAAACAAATAAATAAATAAATAACACACACACACACACACACACACACACACACACACACACACACACACACACACACACACACACACACACACACACACACACACATATATACAGTATATGGATATAGTTTATTTATTTATTATTCATAAAATGTATTAGTATAATTTTTATATATATTTATATACATATACACAGAAGCGATACAGGCGAAAATGACAAAAGAATAACTGCCTACAAAATAAATAATTTTAGTTCTGTATCGTATCTATACCAAATCACATCTTCGAATATGTTGTTTCCGCAGCCAAACCCCATTTAAAGTGCTCTGTGCCCTGATCAGGATCCATTTCAAATGGTGTGATGTGAAAATGTTTGGGCTGGATAATGTGATCCGCGAGTGCAGCCTCGTGTTTGGTTATTGAGGGAACGCGACCGTAGAGTGTGAAAAACAAACAAACAAACAAGCAAACAAACAAACAAACAAAAACAATCCGAATCGGTCAGGTAGCCGCTTCGTCGCCCTCGCCCCAGCAAATTCATTTCACATTTTTAACGTTTCGTTGCGGATTTTCCTGAGCGCCGGGATACAAGGCAGGATGATAATGTTGCTCATCATGGGGTGCGGCATCATCATCTCTCTTTAATCATCCAATCATGGGAATACTCGGGGCTCAGCTGCGCTCATCTCTACATGACTCAGCGGTGGACTATTGTGAAGTATTTGTGAATATTTTTGATGATTTCTCTTTTGTGTTTGGAGCATCTGTTGAATCCATCCCGTTCTTTAGCCTGGTGGCAACGAGTGCCAGTGGATTTCCCCAAAGTTCCATTATCACATCAAGCATATAAGGGCCAATTAAAAGATCTTACGAATGGCATTTTTTTCATCATCGCATATTTCCGCAGACCTTTGAAAATTCATTGAAAAATTCTCTCTGGGAAATAAATGTTTGAAATTCCCTTTTTGAAGACCACATCTTTCTGAGGTTTTGTCTCGCGATGAGGGTTCACCATCCACTACAAAAAAAAGATCCTGGAAGGGATTTAGTTACTTAGTGGGAGAATGTCACCGCAGCCATGCGTGCCTCTTAAATGAGTTCATGAACAGTCTTCAGCTTTCTGACATAATTGCACTCGGATCCAACAGGCGCTGCGGGCATTCAAACCTTCTGGCTCCTCGTTAACAATAAGCGCAAACAGGCGAAATTACCTCTTGGAAAGCGCAACTCCCCACTACACATAAGAAATAGTTTCCCGCCTCTGATGATTGCTCCTGAAGCGCAGCTTGAAGCCTGGCTGCTGCAGTCGTTCCGCTGTGGCCCGTTCCTCCCTCCTCGGTGACATTTTACCATGCAAATGTTCGGCGGTGACAGGCCCTGCTGTCCAACAATGGAACGCAACACAAATTACCGGTTACTCTGTAACTATGAATCAATCTGGAACAATTATCATTGATGTGATTGGCTCACTGAACAGTGATTTCACAGGGACTGAATGTGAGCCGTGTTGTTGTGTTGGCCGGCGGGACACTGTAGTATAAATAAATAATAAAAGGTCAAAAATAAAAAGTTTTACTTCAAGGCCGCAACCTTTTAGACCTTATAGATCCAGTAGGATCCTACAGGTGGAGCCACAGGCGTAGAGGTATCTGGTAATATCAAGATTAATATGAAATTATGTCTGCGTTCAAGCAAGGGGGTAATCTTCATGAAAATACCCAGGAAAGTCTGTTTCTGACAAGTTATGATCTCTTTGTATGTTTGTATTGAGTATATATATATATAAATATATATATATATATATATATATATATATATATATATATATATATAAATTAACTCAAGAGTATAAAGGTACGTATACAAACAGATGTTTTGGCAAAGCAAAATAATAGTTTGAAACTGGAATAGACTGAAACCTTAATTTTTTAGCATTCTTTGTAGCATCCTTTAATACACAACATAGCACACAAATGCTTTACATTAATAAGGCAATAAAATAGTAACAATAAAAAAGCAAAAACCTTAATGCATTTCATCAAAAAAATAGTATAATAAAAGTATAATAACTGTGAGATATGGTTTGTGCTTTGTTGATATTTCCTCCCTTACAAACAATATTGACAAAAGCAAAATTCCCAGGTTTCTCTGTTTACCTCCCACTACCCCATTTACTCCCAGACCCCGGCAACAGAGAGGTGAGGTGTTGGAAGGGAAACACTTGTTTTATTTGGAACTTAAATAATATGTTACAATAATGCATGCAAAACAATATAGGCCATGCACATTTACCCTTGTTAACGCCCTCTTCTATCTCTTTTTACAGTGTGCGCGTGTGCGTGTCCGTCGTGCGCTCTGCTCAGCGAAACGATCAATGTCTTTCCTTTAGCAAGACATCAGACCCTGCTAAGCGCCATGGAGGATCAGCATTCTCCCCGCGCAGCCTGTGATCCATAAAAAACGATACTCCACTGATCCGCATAGCTGATATCATCCGTTTAGCCGGGGTTGTGCAATATGAGCAATGTATTATCACAATACAATATCTATGCCTCGTATTGAAAAAAACAACAAAAAAAAACAAAACACAGTTGGTCACTCAGCTGCGGACATTAAGGAACACGTATTGACTGGTATTATTAGAAAGCTGCGTGAGTTAAAATTCAAAACACTGATTATTAGTGGAGCTAATTAGGTGTTAAGGAATGGAATTTATGTATAACCTACCAGGTGCTATGATAAAGGGGGTAGCAGATTTTCTTTCCATTAAGTTTGGAAAGGGGTTTTCTGTGACGA
>NC_137195.1:15677026-15834526 GCF_960531495.2 Zeus faber
CCCGCTAATACGTGGCTTAGCGGCCGAAGCGGATTTGTGGAGCGCCGTCACGTCCTGGGCCCAAAACCGCCGCTGTGATGCCGGCGGGACCTCGCGGTGGGTTCAGCCGCCGGGAGGGCCCCGGCTCCCCGGGTTTGAGGCTGACAAGCGGGGGGGGGGGGCATATGTGTTTGCTTGCCTCTTGTGTGTTTTGCCGTAGTGTAAATGTGATGTGGCCGGGGGACATTACGTGTGGCTGTGCTGTGTGTTTCTGGATCTCCACAAAGGAAATGTTCACTCTCCTCAACACTGATGAAAAGTCGCAGTTACAGTTATTATTCTTTTCATAAGCGTTGGTCGTCCATGTGCTGTAGCCTGCGTTGCCATATGATGGGAGTAGGTCCATGATATAAAATGTCACCTTCCCACTTCATTTATAGAGTTTGGCAGTAAGGGACTTTGCATTTGCATTTCTTTCCATCTTTCTTTTGTTTGTTTTTGTGACTGCATACACAATCTTAACTTTTTCTACATTGAACCAAAAACAACAACAACAACAATAACAAACAAATTAAGTGAGATCATTCCGCTTTGTTTCAAAATACAATCAACTTGTTTCAATTACCTGCGATCGAGCTAGATCTCCTCAAACTCACACCCGTTCAGGGGCTTCCTCTTCTGCCGTGTTTTGCTACACGGCCCCTTGTGTTTTTTGGAAAATTCCTGAAAGAAATGAAAGTGCAACAAGAAACAAGTACCATCATCGTACATGACTGGGAAACTCATTTAAACTTTGCCCGAGTATCACTCCCGGGGTGATACCGCGCTGGACAACCTCCTGGGCGACATGGAGGCGCCGTCGCTGGGCATCGTCTGAGCCTGTTCTACGGAACTGATGCTTCTGAGTTTCAATTGTCCAATGTCTGTGACAATAACTATTTGTTTCATTTGATTTACTCTGTTGACTCTTGACGGACATTCAAGTGTATCATCAGCCGTAGTGTGATCAATGGCGTTTTTCGCTGTGTGTCCTGCATGTGAAGTTCATACAAGTCTGAGCTCTAGCCTGTGTAATTACTGCATCGGGAGGTAGCCATTTTCAAATAGTCTCCTCATGACTCGATTTAAAGCCAGGAATGGAATCTACAAAACAAAGGAGTGAAAAGCATGCCATTTAGACAAGTAGATGCATCTCAAAGCATATAGTCCAATATAATAATCACACACATGGATGACTGAGGTGACAGTGCCACCTTAATTTCGGGAGCTGAGGACCATCTCCCGATACCTCCTTGGGCGGAGCCAGGGGCCGTTAGGGTGCGAGCCGGTCACGGTGCAGGGCCACCACCCGGTTCGGCTTGACCAGCCGCACCCTGTACACCACGTCCGAGAGCTGTTCCAGCACAGAGCATGGGCCAGTCCACTGGCTGGACAGCTTGGGGGAGGGGCCCTTCTTTCCCTCTGGACAGTAAGAACCACACCTGGGTCCCGGGTGCAAACTCGGTTCCCCGGCAGCAGGAGTTGTAGGCCCGCTTCTGTCGGTCGTTAAGGCTTGCCTGGTCAACCCGTGCACCTCTGGCTCCGGGGGTCGGCGTCCCGAACACCCAGTTGACTGGGGTACGGAGTTCGTGTTCAGCCATAATCGCTGTGGGAGTGCAGAGCAAGGCAAGCCTAGCGCTTATGTTTGGACATGAACATGAACTGGACAGGGTGCGGCTGGTGAAGCAGAACCGGGCGGCGGCGCTCCACCGTGACCGGCTCGCTCCCTACCAGCCCTTGGCTCCAACCGAGGAGATATCGAGCAAGCAACCACTCTACCACTGTCGCGTAGTCCTCTCTCCACAGGCTCTGAATCTGTGAGATAACAACGCCCCATTCATTTGCATATACAGTAACAGATGTAAATATGGCATTATGAAATAAAAAGCCCTCTGATATAAATAAATGTGGTTTTATGAAATAAACATCCCCTGAAATAAATACATGTGGAGTTATGAAATAAAAGTCCCCTGAAATAAATAAACAATGTATTTATTTATTGAACTATATTACTCATTCATATATTTATATTTACATTTATTTGTATATTAATTGATTTATTGCCCCATTTATTTATTTCTCATTTCATTTCATAGACATATTTATTTATTTCATCTGCATATTTATTTATTTATGTATTCATTTAATATTCACTAAAATGACGTTCCATACACCGATGCCCTCAAACGACTTGTGTTCACACATCTCTGGTTTCCAGCCATGCGTACAGATGAAAGTTGTTGACCTGTGCACAGGGTGTGTGTTTGGTGAAAGTGTCCAGCCTATTACACCACAGCCTGTGGTGAGGCCTGGGGGGGGGCGGTCTCCGTGGATTGATGAGAGCTTACACAGCTCAGCCGAGCCCCAGGGGCGTTGACACACACAAGCAAGTAATCCAGGGGAGGTGATGGCCCGGTGGGAATGCAAAATCAAGTGGTAACCCAGAACTACGATGCACATACGCCTGTCTAACTCGTGCAACACACTTGCCTTGAGAAGTGAGAAGCGTCGCTGCTTTTGGACGCTGAAGCACACGCGTGTTCAATGGTCTCTCTTAATTTGCAGAGTGTAGTAGCGCCCCCTTGTCACCATTCTGTCGACGTCAAAATGTTGATGGAATGATGAGAACAGAGACCTGTGTTTGACCTGTTTGTGTGTGTGTGTGTGTGTGTGTGTGTGTTACCTTAATGTGAATGCATGCCCCAGGGCTTCATTTGTATATTCGGCCCCTGCCCCGCATCACTCATTCCAGCAGTGAACATTAAAGAGGCAGGAGCTGGACCGGCTGCCCACTGACCATATATGGCCCTTCCTGCTTCACCCTGGCTCTGGATTAGCCCATTAGAGAAAGTAGGACAGTGCCGCGTCCTGATGACCATATTTGGCAGCGTGCTTTGTCCCCCTGCAGCCATCTTGCTGCCTGCACCGCAAGCTGTGGGGGACCACTCTGCTGCACAGCCTCCCTCTCTTCTCCCCTCTCCTCCCGTCTCCCCCCTCTTCTCCTCTTCTATTCTATTACCCCAAATCCTCTCCTCCCCTGCCGTCTCCTCTCCTCTCCTTCCATATCCCCCCCCCCCCCCCGCCTCCCGTTTCCCCTCCTCCCCTCCGGTTTCTTCTTATCTCCTCCCTTCTCCTTCCACCTCCTCTCCTCTGCTCTTCCCTCTCCTTGTCTCCCCTTCTGTCCTCCCTTCCCTTCCCCTCTCCTCTTCTGTCCTCTCCCCCCGGTCTCCTCTCCTCCCGTCGCATCTCCCCCTTCTGTCCTGTCTCCCCACCTTGCCTCTCCTTCAATCGTTTCCCCCCTTCTCTCCTCTCCTCCCCTCCAGTCTCCTCTCCTCTCCTTCATCTGCGTTTGTCTCCTCTCCCATCATTTCCTCTCCTGCCTTTCAGCTGCATTCTAATTTACCCTTACCCTTCATTTTGTTTTCTCCTCCATCACTTGTTCTTTCTGCTTATTCCTTTTCTTATCACTCACTCCTCCTCCTCCTCCTCCACCTCCTCCTCCTCTGTTCTGCTCATCCTGTTACGCTGCTCCTTCGCCTCTGCTCCCCAAACAGAGCTTCCGCTCATTTCTCCTTTTCCTCGCTTCACCCATCTTTGCCGCTTCCTTTGTTTCCTTTGCTTCTCCTCTCCTCTCTGTTCCTTCCTGCCTTCCTGCTCTCTTCCTTATCCTCCCTCGGCAGGAAGCTCTTTCCGTCCAGGTCTCCTCTGCAGCTCTGTGCACGGGGAGCAGGATCCTCTGGCCTTCAGCCGGCGCTGGCTGCAGCCCTGATTTCCTCATAACTCCCAGTCCCTCGTGCACATGTGTGTGCAATTGCAGATACAAGCACATGCTCAAATCCACCAGCGCTCACTGACTCAGCATTTGGGTCTGAGTGTGGACGTGTTTTCTTTTAAGCATATCTGTGCATATACAATAACAATAGATTTTATATGTGTATGTGTATACAAACACACACATATACATATATTGTGAAGCTGGCTGAAAATGTGAGTAAGCACACATATGCACACATCGATACTTTATCCCTGAAGGGATATATAATTGCAGTGTAATTGGTTAACTGTACACTATAAAATATGACCAGGTACACTAAACCTAATGATAAATAACAAAATATATAACCTAACAAACAAAACTAGGTAGAGTCTGGGTAAGGGTCTAGGTAATTGAGCCTAAGATCCGAGGTGGCTGTACGCCCTCTTGCTCATCAGAGCAATCAATGAGCAGGTAAAACACCCAACCCCGCACACGGGAGGAGCCTCTGTCATGACATGTGTCCATCTGCTCTCGGCTTATTATATCGTGCCACTCGCTACTGCCACACATGCCCTCAAACTTACTGGCATATAAATGTTTATGCTGTATTGAAAATACTTATTTTGCATACAGTTTGCATACAAACGTCCAGATAATGCACAAGCTCTTACAAATATGATTTCAAGATGATCAAACCCACATATGCACACGTTGTAACAAGCCTTATTCACAGTCTGCCTGACTCCTGGCAATACTGTGTTTTATTGCCTGGAAAATGAATGCTAAACAAGGAGCAAAATGGCTGCCGGGGATCACCTTGGACATGTGCATCTCACCGCCGTAGTCCTACAAGCGGGAGCTCCTCCATACCAATCTCCCCAATCAGCTATTCCTGGATTCCGCAGTCTGACGGGGAGACACCAAGCAGCGGATGGGTTTTGGTTGTGGGTAATTTTGCATCTAAGAGGAGAACAAAGAGGCTCCTCCCATGCCCCGGCTGTAGCATTCCCTCTGAGCCCTCAGTGTTTCCCCCGACTCAGAGGAAGAACACAGGGCTACGCTGCGCACAGCATCCTTACACACACAAACATTCACACTTTAGTCCAGACATGCAAATACTCCACTGTAAGGAAATAAGTGTTCACATGCACACACGCGCGCGGGCATGCACACACACACACGCACGCACGCACACACACACACACACACACACACACACACACACACACGCACACACACACACACACACACACACACACACACAGACACACACACACACACGCAGTGCTGATGCCGACTGTGCGTATAGGGATTGCGCCAGCTGGGAGAAGTTTCTACTACTTGTTTCTAGTTCCACCCCAGGCACTAGGAAGCTGTTTGGGGTATCATCCACACTTGTTAATTCACACACGCACGCACACACACACACACACACACACACACACACACACACACACACACACACACACACACACACACACACACACACACATACACAGTAACACACAGTCAGGCACACAGGCACAGCCCGTCCGCTGCATGTAGAGTTTAACCAACACATGGAAATCGTGGTGCTTTCCACGATCTGGTGCATTGTTCATTCTTTTTTTCTTCTGGAGTTTGTTTTGTGTGTGTACAATGCGCTTTTACCGTGCATATGTATTTTTACGTGTGTTTACAAGTGAGTAAGTGCGTGTGTGTTTGCTCCTCTCTGTGTGTGTTTGTGTGTGTGTGTGTGTGTGTGTGTGTATGTGTGTGTGTGTGTGTGTGTGTGTGTGTGTGTGTGTGTCTATGTGTATGTGTGTGTGTGTGTGTGTGTGTGTGTGTGTGTGTGTGTGTGTGTGTGTGTGTGTGTGTGTGTGTGTTGTGTGTGTGTAACAATACAGACGCGCAGCTCCGCTGGCCGACTCCGGGTGGTGTGTTTACACTTTAGCCGGCCAGTGTGTTTATGCGCGATTATGTGCCTTTTTATGTATTTGAGACGTGTTTACAGCGCTGCCAGTGTGTCTGTGCCTCTGCGCCGTGGCGTGGAGTGTTTGTGTTTGCGAGTGGGAAGTGTTTGCCCCTGTTATCAATCCATACCAGACGACGCAAGCGCTTTACTGGAGAGTTTGCTCGGTTTAGCATGAAGATGAGTTTTGCAGGCCATCGCAGGCTGCCTTTCCACACTGAGGACGTGTGTGTGTGTGTGTGTGTGTGTGTGTGTGTGTGTGTGTGTGTGTGTGTGTGTGTGTGTGTGTGTGTGTGTGTGTGTGTGCGTGCGTGCGTGCGTGCGCGCGTGCGTGCGTGCGTGTGTGTGTGAATGTCTTCTCTTTGATGTTGGCTGGTGGCCGCTGCTGTTTGCAGATGGGAGTGTTAGGTAATCACACACCAGCATCACTCTCATCCACTCCTGAACCTCTGCCATTATGTATATATAGCGCTCGCCCATTTCATCAACAGCCTCTCTTCCGCTTTCTCTCTCTCTCTCGCTGTACCTCATAAACACACACACCCACACACACACACACACACACACGCGCACGCGCACGCGCACGCACAAATACTATCTTTCTCTCCATCTCGGCTCTGCCTCTCCCACACTCCTCATCTCTGTCCTCCATCTTCTACTCCCACACTCTCTCCATCCCTGTATTATTATTTTTTTTCATACATATCTCTGCTCTCTGTTGTTTGTCTCTGGTCCGTAGACATTTTGCTTGTCATCTCGTTTTTTTTTTCGTTTTTTTCTCCTCCTCCTCTGTTTTCTCCAGCCACTGCCCCTCAGCCCTGGACGACTCATCACGCTTCCCCCTTTTCCCGGGCGTGCCCCCCCCGACCCCCTCTCTCTTCCCCCTCCTTCACCCTCGCCTCGCCGCCCGCCTCTCTCTCTCCCCTCGCGCCACTTTCATCACATGCGTGCATGCTGTCAGAGGGCCGGTATTGATTGCACGTTTGGCTGACAGGCACGGTAATGGACGACTCAAAATGAGGGTGAGGAGGGGTGGAGGTCCTGGCAATAACTCACCTGGCCAAGCGGGCAGCTGGTGGCTGGCGGGCAGGCGGACAAAATGAGAGGTGCCGTTGCTCGCGGAGCACAACTTGACAGGTTGCATTCGACGGCAACTCAGCCGAATATAGGGCAACTTCCAAATCATGCTTGGTGTCCTCCGCAGGGAATGCGCGCAGTGCACCGTGTGAAAGAATAAAGCAGGGGCAGCAAAACGGGCGTGTCAATTCAGGGTACGGATCCTCTGACACTGTACCCTTCTATCGTTATGGGTCCGGGGCCCAAGGCCAAAAAATCTATTGTTTTATCATTATTCATATGCTCTTTCTCCTTCTTTTCATTCCTGGAGCATGCTTTGTTCAAGCTCCTCTCCCGCTTCTCGTCACTTTGGCAGCCACTGGATGCGTCAGCCCCTGTTATTTGGGTTCTGGCTGTATTTTCTAGTACTATGAACAAGCAGTGAGTGAACCATCTGTTTAACCGTGTTTAAAAATGCTGTTTGGCGTGCTTGATGAACGTGGTGTAGCTTGTGGGTTTGTCCAATCAGCGTTGTCCACTCCTACGGACTCCGCCCAATCAGGTGCTGGGGAAGCTTCCCCCTAGAAACCTAGTTTGTCCTGTGGAAAAAAGGCTTGAAAAGTTCCTACATATTAGGAAGTAAGTTCCTGGTTCCTGCGGTGGAAAACCTCTATGGACGTCATGCCTAATGGAGCCAACTTATGTGTTGGACTTAATCAATATCAAGTTGACTCCTTTTACTAGTTTAAACCTTTAACACATCTTAAACAAAATTTTATTCATCAAGGTAATTTTCAGTTCCTAAAAGTATTCATATTTAGAAGGCTACTCCTCTTCTAGTTGTGTGCACAACATATCTTTCATTGGGCATGAAACCTCAAACCTCCGCTTCCGGCCACATTGTTCCCTTTCATTTTTTATCTTGGCTCTGCAGAGCATCAATAGTGCAATGTTTTGTTGTTGGTGGTGCCAAATCCTGAGCTATGCTTGTCGCTAATCATCACTGCAGCATGGACAATAACACCCGACACAGAGGCGTTTCTCTGCAGCAACAATGCTGATACGGGCGATTCAATTAATACTATCTGTACTCCATCGCTCCAAAAGCCATTTTGTGCCTTTTGTGTCCATTCCTTCATGGATTATTATGAAAACAGAGTCAGTTTTTCTGCCCCAGGCATTTTGGAGGCATTGTCATAATGATTGCAGGGTTTTATGCAGCAACCCTTTGACAGTAGAATGGCTTTGCTTCATGGTCCTGATCTAATGGGAGTATGCCCTGGACATGTGGGATCTGTCCAGATAGCATTACAAATACTATATAAACTATATATATATATATATATATATATATATATATATATATATACAGGTACTCCTCACTTAATGACATACCTGTTTAATGACCATTCAGACTTACGACCAGGTCTCTGACCAGTCTGTATTGTGCTCTGCGGACAATACCGCAGCGTCTCAGCGTCAAGCATCTCATCGCACATCCTCCTTTATATACTATATATACTATAAATACTATATATACTATATACACTATATACACTATATACACTATATACACTATATACACTATATATACGATATACACTATACAGTATACACTATATACACTATACTGTATATACTATATACACTATATACAATATATATACTATATACACTATATATACTATAAAGACTATATACACTATATACACTATATATACTGTATACACTATATACACTATATATACCATTTACACTTTACTGTATATACTATATACACTATAAACACTATATATACTATATACACTATATACAATATATATATTATATACACTATATACACTATATATACTTTATACACTATATATACTATAAACAGTATATACACTATATACACTATATACACTATATATACTATATACACTATATACACTGTATACACTATATACACTATATACACTATATATACTACATACACTATATACACTTTACTGTATATACTATATACAGTATAAACACTATATACACTATATATACTATATACACTATATACACTATATACACTATATTCACTATACACACTATACAGTATACACTATATACACTATACTGTATATACTATATACACTATGTACAATATATATACTATATACACTATATACAATATATATTATATACACTATATACACTATATATACTATATACACTATATATACTATAAACAGTATATACATTATATACACTATATATACTATATACACTATATACACTGTATACACTATATACACTATATACACTATATATACTACATACACTATATACACTTTACTGTATATACTATATACACTATAAACACTATATACACTATATCTACTATATACACTATATACACTATATACACTATATTCACTATATACACTATATATACTATATACACTTTATATACTATATACACTATATACATTATATACACTATTTACACTATATACACTATAAATACTATATACACTATATGCACTATATACACTATATACACTATATATACTATAAATACTAGCATTACAAATACTACATATACTGTATATATATACAGGTACTCCTCACTTAACGACATACCTGTTTAATGACCGTTCAGATTTACGACCAATACCGCGTCTCAGTGTCAAGCATCTCATCGCACATCACCCTTTATATACTACATATACTATAAATACTATATACACTATATATACTATATACACTGTATCTCATCTCATCACCATTCTCAGTTTCAGTCTCATTCCCGCAGTCTGTCAGTATTCACTACATTAGCGTTCGCAATGGCCACAGCCCCTTACCATGAAATAACACTAAATACACTATATATACCAGCCACGCCCCCCTTCCGTGAAATAACACTATATACACTATATATACCAACCACGCCCCCTTGCCGTGAAATATCACTATATACACAAATTATACCAGCCACGCCCCCTTACCGTGAAATAACACGATATACAGAAATTATACCAGCCACGCCCCCCTTCCGTGAAATAACACTAAATACACTATGTATACCAGCCACGCCCCCCTTCCGTGAAATAACACTATATACACTATATATACCAGTCAATATATATATATATATATATATATATATATATATATATATATATATATATATATATATATATATATATATATATATATAGTATACAGTATATAGTATTTGGAATGCTATTTGGACAGATCCCAGCCGTTAAGTGAGGAGGACCTGTATATAAATATATATATATATATATATATATATATATATATATATATATATATATATATATATATATATATGTACAGGTCCTCTTACCAGGTCCACTCGGGGGGGTGGCGCAAACTGGTCAGAGTGTCCATGCTGACCCCTGTTCACCGCTGAAAGCGCCTACAATGGGCACATGAGCGTCAGAACTGGACCATGAAGCAATGGAAGAAGGTGGCCTGGTCTGATGAATCACGTTTTCTTCGACATCATGTGGATGGTCGGGTGCGTGTGCATCATTTACCTGGGGAAGAGATGGCACCAGGATGCACTACGGGAATAAGGAAAGCTGGTGCAGGCAGTGTGATTTTCTGGGAAATGTTCTGCTGGAAAACCTTAGGTCCTGGCATCCATGTGGATGTTACTTTGACACGTACCACCTACCTAAACATTGTTACAGACCAAGTACACCAGTATTCCCTGATTGCATTGGCCTCTTTCAGCAGGATAACGCGCCCTACCATGCTGCAAAAGGAACATGACAAAGAGTTCAAGACTTCAAATTCCTCCAAATTCCCCACATCTCAATCCAGTCGAGCATCCGTGGGATGCGATGGAACAACAAGCTCAATCCACAGGGGCCCCACCTCGCAACTTACAGGACTTAAAGGATCTGCTGCTAACGTCTTGGTGCCAGATACCACAGGACCCCTTCAGAGGTCTTGTGGAGTCCACGCCTCCACGGGTCAGAGCTGTTTTGGCGACACGAGAGGCACCTACACAATGTCAGGCAGGTGGATTTAATGTTGTGGCTGATCGGTGTATATTCCCATTTATGGAAAATATGCTGCACACCAACTGCATAATTAATTGAATTCACCCCCAACCCATCGCAATGCTTTTTAATGCTGATGCACTAAAAACAACAGCATTCTGCATTATTGCACTATGGACTTCCGTGCTTATGCACATAACTCATATGAAGTCATTGTGTGTGCACACATGATATTCATCCATCAAACCAATTGTTTTTTTTCATCCATTTTATTGTTTTTACTCCATTTATGTTATTAGAATTGTATACCATTCCTGTTAAAAGAAAATCAACAAGTGTACAGAAATAACAACCAAAACGCTGCAACGCACAGCCGAAATTGTCATTTAAATAATTATAGGAATGATTAAACAAACAGAGACACTATTTTTATGCATAATTACGCAAAGCGTAATGAATGGAGTGACTGTAATGAGTGGATCAAATTGAAGATGTTTTGGCGGATTATCCCAATTTGAATGGTGGGTGAAAATTGAGAGTGGATTTTCATAATTCCACAGCGACTTGTGGAACTTCTTAAGCTAATGTACCATAGGTTAACCAAATGTATTATTCATTTATTCACCGGCGCCTGGTGCCGATTCACTGAACAATGATACAAAAACAAATGCTAATTCTGCATTCAATGGGAAGCTGTTGCATACTTATTATAATAGCCGCTTTTTGTTTTTTTTAGCACATGCTAGTGTGTATATTAGCATCGAGTTATTATGGGATGCTGACCATCCTGAAATGAATGCTGTGCGGTGGTTTTTCTCTGTCGCATTTGAATGAATAGCATGCTGAACCGGATCGACCTTGTGTGGTCTGCAGCCTATAGTTAAGGAGATGCGCGTGGACACACGCACACACGCACACACACACACACACACACACACATACACACACACGTGCGCGCACACTCCTCCCGCCTACTTAAAAGGTTGCTTGCATTACTCCTGTAGCTTAGCTCGATAACTTGCTGAGTAAATAGCACCCTGGCTCTGCTTCCCTCTTAAGCCGAAAATAAGAGGTTTGCGGTGCAGGATATATAACCTTCTAAAAAGCCCAGATCATGTCCAATATAAATCTCCTTTGCCATTGAAGGACCTCAAGTATGACTTTCGTGTTGAATTAGGGCTTAAAAAGCCTTGAAATTATTCCCCATTCCAAACATAGGTGTGTTGCATTTTGGTGACTTGTGTTTTTGTTCCAATCCTGTGGCCTCTCTCAACGTGGGCTCTGGGGACCCTCAGGGGTCCTTGAAGATGTTCCGAGGGGTCCCCAGCAAATTTATTAACACTTAAAATTCACTGTTATTCCCTCTGCAAGGCGTGAGCACCATTAGCGAATGTACAGTAAATCTCCTGGGATTGGGGTCCCGGGGACGGCGTTTGATCAAACGTGATCTGAGACCTCGTGCATCTCACATGTAGAGGTCATTGAAACGAAAAAAGGTTGCTCTGTCCTGCGTTCACCCTTCTCTCCACGACGAGCGCAACCGCAATAATGATAACTCAGTGACGCCGTCGGACGTTGTTTTTTTTTTTTGTTTGTTTTTTTGTTTGTTTTTGTATTGATATTATGTGTTGTTGTTGAGACGGTTTCCTCTCATTTTCGAGGAGGTGGCTCTGTGTTGAGAGGAGAATATTGTGGTGCAGAAACGTATCATTTATGACGCGGCAGCGGCGTTTTCCCAACAGTTTGATCATTGCAGTCCTTTCACCGCACCGTACTCGTATGACTGCACCGGGCAAATAAATAATCTTGCGCCGTGAGTCTCGCCTATACCGCCTGCTGGTGTGAATTCCTGAAAATGATGCAAAATGCAGAATGAACCATTAAACGGCAACACACTCCACTGTTAGGATGTTAACACCTTGAGTGGATATAACATAGAGCAGTGGAGGGTATATGTACTGTATACATCTTGTGTTATGTAGTACTTTTAATAAGAAATAAGTGATTGGCAGATTGGTAACTCGGTCACTCGTATTTTTTCCTCCTTGCGTACAACCGGCCCTGAAAAATATTGGCTTAAAAGCACAGCAAGTACATTTTTGCAAACACCTGTTCTGTTATCACACCGAGTCAATGAAGCTTTTAAAAAGCTGCAGCGCTGTTGCCGTTTTCTTTTTTTTTTTTTTCGCGACGCTCAGCTGAGTCTGAGAGGTTTGGCCTCTCTC
Organism: Zeus faber; assembly: GCF_960531495.2. Classification (NCBI taxonomy): domain Eukaryota; kingdom Metazoa; phylum Chordata; class Actinopteri; order Zeiformes; family Zeidae; genus Zeus; species Zeus faber. The sequence goes on from NC_137195.1 coordinate 15,690,044, forward strand.
TGTCGCCCGGGGCGTATGAAACTAAATCTCAGCATACTGTTTTCTGAAATGCGGAATTAGCACAGATGAATACTCAAATAAAGAGCTGTTTGGGCAGAGACGATGCACGACAACAGCAGGGCAAATCCTGCACCCTCTCTCTCTCTCTCTCTCTCTCTCTCTCTCTGTCCCCCCCCCCTCTGTCTCTTTCTCTCTCTCTGTCTGTCTCTCCCCCCCCCTCTGTCTCTCTGTCTCCCTCTCCTTATCTCCCCCTCTCCCCCCACCCCCCCCCTCTCTCTGTCTCCCTCACTCTCTGTCCCTTCCCCCCTCTCTCTATTCCCTCTCCCTCCCTCCCTCCCTCCCTCTCTCTCCCTCTCTTGCGCTGTCTCTCCCTGCCCCCCACCCACCGATTCAAATTCAATTACATTTTAATTCAAAGGGCGTGATTAGCATGGGAAACTTACATTTCGATAACTACAGCAAATGGAAACCGAAAATGAAAACAGATGCATGTAAATGTTGCCATTATATGTGTATATATGTATATATACAGTATATATGTAAATATATACAGTATATGTGTGTGTGTGTCTGAAGATCGTCTAAAATAGGAATGAAATACTGCTGTTAAAACATATGTATACAGATAAGTGGAGATGAAAAATAGAAAATAGAAAAATGTCGACATGGGAATTCAAAATATATCTAGAAATACTGTATGAAGCAAATAAGGATATGGACTAAAATGCAGATGCAACGTGCAAACAGTGCCCTTTGAAATATGAACATAAATTGCGAACCTCAAATATATATTTACACACATACAGTATATCCCCCCCTCGCTTCCTGCTCCTCCTGTCTCCCTCCCCTTCTCTCCCCCTCTCTCTCTCTCTCTCTCTCTCTCTCCCTCTCTCTCTCCCAGTCACCCTCTATAACCCTCATTATTGTGATGACCAATTTTATTTACTCGTGGAAGACATCATTACCCAACATTTTGGGCGGACAGGCAACATGTCCGGACAAACCGAGAAATCATTTTAAAACAATAAATATTTCTCTATGAAATGCGGAGCAATGTCCCGGGGTTAGGAATAAAAAAGTAATAATTAAAGCAGTTGCATGCGTAATTTGATGTGAATAATACCTATTACAACCAGCCTGTCGAAGCTCAGCGAAGCTCATAACAATTCAGATTATATAAATTATCTTTGGGCAATCTAAAAAAAGCCATAACAATCATTACATAATAAGGAGTTTAATCTCAGTCTAATCTAATCGAGAAATCGGCAACGATATTAAAACTGGAAACATCAGCCGACAGGACTCAGCTCTGTATGTTCTTTCTCCCTGCGCTGGCAATGCAAGAGTTCAGTCCAACCAAAATCTCAGCATTCAAGATTGTTTATTGGTTACGCGCAACCATACAAGTGCAGGGCAGTGAAAGGTTATTTAAAAAGTTAAAAAATGCACTCTGCCACCTCTGGTTTGCGGGTTAGAGTGAGGAGGTAACGAAGGAGGAATCACAAGACGTTGGCCCGAGGCCGGCGCTGGATCCACGTCCCTTGTTGCCGTCAAACTGAACCACAATGAAAAAGAAATGCCGCAGGGTTTCTCATTTTATGATCCCGGCATTTCTCTGACCTTTATCTTAAATGAATGACACTATTTTGGACTGTTTCAATAAAACATTTCTCCATCGATTGAGAATAATCAATCATGTAACCCAACCATAAGGACAGCGTAGTTGCCCTCTGACTCACATTCGGCGTTAATGGGAAAACATAAAAACATATGGTGCCGACGATAACTTTTTACTGTGGATAGTTTGGATTTAGCATGACAATTTGACATTTTTCCATGATTATGGTTTAGGTTCTTATTTCACGTGCGCAATTTAGCGCAAATTAAACAAAAAAATTAAGATAAAATTGTCCAAATTTTACACCTCCAGCTTAATTATGAGTCCGACGCGGCGCTGACGTATGGGAGGTTGTTGTCGCCCATTGACTCATATGCGGCATTACTCAACAAACGTCACTTAATTTCCTGACACCGTTCCAGCTCTCTTTACGCAGGCGTGATTGACGCATCCAGCCATACGTGTGAAAAATAATTCGCGACAAACAGTAGCAACAACAAAAAACAGCCGCTGTCACACAAAGCGATGTGAACTTTAAGAAGCTGATTGTTTGCATAAATGAGACATCATTTTTTGAAGGGTCTGAAGAAGAGTCTTTTGTGTGGTAAATTCCATCGATAATTAACACAGTGTTCTAACGGCAGATGCTGTCAATTATCGACATAATAGCTGATGGGGTGGGATATTGACGTGAGAAATCATATGTTTAAAAAGTTATATTATTATTTTAGGAACAAAACTATTTTCGCCCAATCAAGTCCTTTTCATGGATCTGGTGTTTTAAAATGAGTAAATGGAGCAAAACATCTGATGGAGAAGCATCATGTAAAAAAAAAATCAGAAATTCTCAGGTCATGTTAATTAATGGCGGACTATTAATTACTATTTATTCAGGTCCCACCTTGTGTTTTATGTTAATATTTTTATCAAAATGTTGCTTTACGTATTTATTTATTTACTTTTTTTGCTTATTTATTCACATCTTTCACTCATTTAAATCACGTGTTTATTTATTCAATTTTGACATTACCGTCACAGTCAAATTCCTTGCATGTGTGAGGTCACTTGATCCACATTCTTTATTTATCCTAATCATAGCAGTGTTCTTCATGAGAAGAAGGATGTTGTCCCTGCAGCCCATGCTTGCAGAGGTTTGAGCTTTGGAGAGAGAGAGATAGAGAGAGAGAGAGAGAGAGAGAGAGAGAGAGTTGGGTTTTGAAATCATTTTATGGAGAAAGAGAGGGGGAGAGAGTGTGTGAGCGAGAGAGAGTTGAGTTTTAAAAACCTTTTATAGAGGGAGGGGGGTAAAAAGAGAGAGAGAGAGAGAGAGAGAGAGAGAGAGAGAGGGAGAGAGAGAGGTGAAAGTCAGAGGGAACAGTCTGAAAACAAACCAAACTGCAGCAAATGAACACAGATGACAGAGAAACCCGGAGTGTGGAGAGCAGCTCGCTCACTCCTTCTTCTCTCTCTTCTGTTGTTTGTCTCGCTGCATGCCTCCATCCGTCTCCTTTTCTCTCTCTCTCTCTCTCTCTCTCTCTCTCTCTCTCTCTCTCACTCTCGCCCCCTCTTTTTCCTGTCAGTCGCTCCCCATTAGGCCAAATAGTGTGACGACTTGTCTTCGGCCGAGTTGACCAATTTTAGATTTAGTGGTGGGTGACAGAATTATACAACCTTTTGAGTGGACACGCAATGTAACCTAGTCATACGCACGCACGCACGGACGCACGTACACACACACACACACACACACACACACACACACACACGCTGTTTGTAGACCTGTCCCTTGGCACGTAGAATAAAAACATTTCTCTCGGTTTTTTCTCTTGAAAAGGTGCGCCAAGCAAACATATGCATTTAAACACACAAACACACACACACACACACACACACACACACACACACGCACACACCGACCCCCCCCCCCCCCCCCGCCCCTCTGCACACATATGCACAAACACACACACACACCCCTCGCCCCCCTGCACACATACAGTACACACAAACACACACACACACACAACCAGGGGGCTCTGACTCCCCAGCCTCTCGTTTACCTGTTCAATCGCTTGCTCCCTATCTGACTCCCTCACACAACACGCCACTCCCTCCTCCTCCTCCTCCTCCTCCTCATCCTCCACTCTGTTGCCACGGCAGCAAACCTGACAATGGGAGAGACACAAAAAGAAAGAGCGTGCGAGAGGGGGAGAGAGAGCTTTAGAGAGAGAGAAAGGGAAAGAGAGGGATCAAATGCCATCTGAGTCATTTAGTCCACAACCTGTGGTGTGTGTGTGTGTGTGTGTGTGTGTGTGTGTGTGTGTGTGTGTGTGTGTGTGTGTGTGTGTGTGTGTGTGTGCGTGTGTGCATTTGTGCGTGTGTCTGTGCGTGTGTGTGTGTGGGGGGGGGGGGGGTGTTGAAGTGGGAGTGCTATGTGGAGTTGTTTTATCAGTTCATCAGAGCCACAGCAGAGCTGTAGCAAACACAGGAGCTTCGTCCGTCTTGCCGCATATAGCGAGGGTGATGTCAGTGCCGTTTTCTGTTCTTTGTCTTTTCAAGGCCACATTCACATGCACTGTACATTCCTGTTTCAAAAATTTTGAGCGATTGTATACTGTATTCCAACAAACAGCTGCCATTGGATTCATGTTGACAGAAACCGAAAGAAATCCCGTCATTTCAAGGTTGAACCTGCATCCCTGCATCGGTCCTGGTGTTATCGTTCCGTCGGGGAGCGGCATGAGGACCGCTTTGTCCAGGGAGTGAGAATTCACATGCAATGTGAAGTGAAGTTCGCCTGACAGCTACCGCTGACTTTGAATTTGGATCCCGTGCGTTCCCCCTCGACTTTCTCTCCCTCTCTCTGTACCTCTGTGTAATGATATCACTCCTGCGTTTCAAAGGCTTTGTCACGGAATGCAAATGTTAGCTCTCCAAACAGGCCAGGGGGCAAATGAGTTCAAGGAGAAGCCTCCTAATTGTGATTAAACTGCTCTGCTTACATAAGCTGCTCGGCCGCAACAAGTGGGACCGGCGTCGGCAGCCGGTGACACCCAACGCAACGTCTTTCTTAACCAGGGCACCCGGCGGCCCGCACGCGCTGAGCTTTACCCCGCTGCACCCAGTGCACACACACGATGCATGCAGGCATGCACTGATGCAACCATGCCGCTGGCACGCAACCGCAGACAACGCGCGGATGAGGGTCCCTCAACATAGGCACGCACACACACACGCAGACCCACGCACACACATACGCACACACATACACACACACACGCACGCACACACACACACACACACACACACACACACACACACACACACACACACACACACACACACACATACAATGACAAAGATATGAACCGAAGGCTTGTCTGCACATGCAAGTGAATGCTCGTGGGAGCACACACACACACACACACACACAAATGGCGGAAAGTAGTCTAAGAAGAACCTCTGTGTGTGTCTGTGCGTGTATGGGTGTGTGTGTGTTTCTGTGCGGGTATGTGTGAGTGTGTGTGTGTGGGTGTGTGTGTGTGTGTGTGTGTGTTTGTGCGCATGCTTGGGTGGCTCCCCAAGCAGCTGATGCTTTTGACTGAGAGCGTTTTTTTAGACTATGAAAACTTGTGTCCATGAACAGACTGAAAGGTACAGAACTTTGGGGTTAAAGCGAGAGAGTAGAGGAAACAGACATCAAGGGGCGGACGGGCAGAAAAACTGTGACTGGAGAAGAGTCAGGGGAGCAGAGCCGAGTGTATATGTGTAAATACAGAGGAGGGAGAGAGAGAGGTGGGAGAGAGGGAGGGGGGGTGAGGCCAGCAAGGTAGAAAATGAGAGATCAGAGCGTCTGTCTTCCAGCTCAGGGAGGAACCGACCGAGAACCAGAGCAGACGCCGCGGGAGCAATGGCTTCGGAGCCATAGAGGAAAAGCACGGGTTTGGAATTAGGCGGTATCGTTTACTTCTCAGTGCTGCAGATATATTTTTATTCAAGGTTTTATTTCCCATCTGGCAAAAATAATTCAACCCTTTACTGCACATTTTTATGTACAAAAGTCCCAACTTCTGCCGTTACGTAGCAACCTGTTGAAACAGTGGAATGAAAATGTATGAATACATCTACAGTATTTCACTCAAAATGTCAGGTCGCGCGTAATCCAAAGTCAAACATGCTCAAAGAATAAATATTGCACTGCGTGTGAAGGGCGAACGCAGCAACTGAATGCCAAGTGAGTGAGCTGCAAGAAATGAAAACGGAAGAGTTTGGTGTTGAGACGAGGAGGAGAAGAGAGATGGAGAGGAAGAAGGAGCTCATCTGTGATCTGGCACGCGGTGGAAGGTGCTGAGTCAGGACAAGCGACAAAAACCCCACGCACATACGCGCGCACACACACACACACGCGCGCTACAAAGAAATTAAAATGATTTAAAAAGATCCCACTGTAAATTTCTGCTCCTAACTGTATTTCTTGCGAACATATCACTTTTATAAACACACACACACACACACACACACACACACACACACACACACACACACACACAAACACACACACACACTGGCATGGATTCCCACACGTGCATATGAAAGCGTCCTTGCTGTGTCAGGAAGTTATTTTGGGGGGGGGGGGGGGGTTGTTGGTGGCTGGGGGCGGGGTGGTCGACGAGCGATCTGAATATCCCCCGACCGCATTCATTTCCCCCGTCAGCAGCAGCCCCCGTCAGCACCGACAGGCGCACCTTGGCCAACAATGGCGATTAAGTGTGAGCGGAATGAGCAGGAAGGCGGCGTGACGCCCGCGGTGGCTATGCCGCCGCAGCCGTCTTAGATCCGCAGTCATCGAAGCCGTTCCACTTGCAAATTCAATTACGGGAATGATTCATCCCTCCATTATGACAACTGTCACATTTTCGTGTGTCTCACAATGAGACAAAAAAGGGGAAAAACAAATGATTTGCAAGGTGCCCCCCATCCCCCCATCCCCCCAACCGTCCATACGACTGCATCTCTCCAGCCCGGTGCTGTTTTATCTCTCCTCTTCTCTCCCTCCCTCCAATCTCTCATCCTCCTTCCCTCACTTACACTCTCCTCTGCTCTCCATCTCTGCCAGGGGGTGTGGGGGCGAGAAGATAGCGGTTCCTCGTTTTCTCCTCACCCCCACTCACTCCCCGCACACCCCTCCACCCCCAACCCACACACACACACACACACACACACACACAGACACACACACACACACACTCCCCCGTTCCCTCGAGATAATTAAGATCTTTGATTTTACGCTTTTCCCTTTCCTAATAGGCACTGCAGACGCTGCGAGCATCACGCCAACTCTCCTGCACACACAAACACACACACACACACACGCACACAAACAGCAGTGACACACACACACACACACATTGGCTCAGGTGCATGCAAATGTGCTTATAAACCAGAATGAATGTATGCACCAAACAGGTACCACTGAATCTTTTAACTGTACAGCAGCACTCGTGTCTGCCTGTATCTCTGTGTTTTATATATAATCTCTTGCATTCTATCTCTTTCGCACGCGCACGCGCACACAGACACACACACACACACACACACAAAAGAGTGAGTGTCGCGAGGATATTTATGCATTTTACTTTTAGTGGGTTCCATGGTGGTGCCAGCATGCAGTCAGACTTAAAGCAGCCTGCAGAATGAAGGAGCGCAAGGGCTACAAGAACCCCCCTCCACACACACACACACACACACACACACACACACACACACACACACACACACACACACACACACACACACACACACACACACACACGCACACAAACACACACACACACCAGCTCCCTGCAGACTGGCACCCGGCTGGTTCATCGACTCAGCCATGTAGTACAGCAAGAGAACACATACGGCGTCCAGACACACAGCTCTCTGAATTAAACACTGCAACAGTCTCTCTCTCTCTCTCTCTCTCTCTCTATCTCTCTCTCTGCCTCTCTCTGCCTCCCCCCCCTGTCTCCCTTTCCATTGCTCTAATTGTCTTACAACAACTTTTTATCCTTCCACCTGTCATATTCCACCTCTCTCCCTTTCTCCCTCTCTCCCTCGCTCTCCCTATTTGTCTCATTTCCCCATTCTCTCTCGACCCCCCTTCTGTTGTATTCTCTCATTCTCCCTCTCTCTCTCTGTCCCTCTCTGTTTTCCTCTGTCTGTCGCGCTCTCTATCTTTTTTTTTTGCCGAGCGACACTTTCCAATCTCCTCTCTCTATATTCAATTTTGGAATTTTATTTCCTCATTGTCCCCAGCCAGTCCTCTGCTGCCTTTTCCTCTATTACAGTTTTTCACCCCTGCACCCCTCCACCCTTCTTTACACCCCCAACCCTCCCTTCTCCCTCTCTCCCTCTCTCTCTCTCCTCAGACCCAGAGACAGATAGAGGTAGATGCGGTAATCTTCTTCCTCCACCCTGTCAATAGCTCTCAATAACAATGAAATGGAAGCGGCTCCATCCAATCACTGATGAAGCCATGGCCCCGGTCACCGTCTTATTGGTTATTATGGCGATCTGCTCGCTGGTAATAGCCAATCACAGGGCTTGTGTGGAATGCAGAGCTCCCGTGACAGGCTCCCCATTGTTTTGATTGACTACACCTGAGGGCCCGACACTTCAGCTGGCCTCGATCAATATACCATCACACTCACATAGGCCACCACATGCCCACACATACACATACAGGTGAACTGTAAGATGAGAGGGAGATGGTGGCAATGGTAGGGCGACAGAATGCAGCAGCAGGAGCCAGGGACTCAGTGCAGGATTCAGCACAATGGAGCAAACAGTGTCTGTGTGTGATGCTGCGGTGATATCATTATGAGAATAAAATAATCAGCCCTGGCATAATCACCTCTGTTCTGGCTGCAACGTGGCTAATGACAGGGAAACTGTGCCCTGGCCAGCATGGTGCATGCTATTAGAATTTCAGAAGCACACACACACACACACACACACACACACACACACACACACACACACACACACACATATATGTTTTGTGTTATGACACACAGAATGCCTCTTTTCTCATGGCTCTGAAGTGACAGTAATGAGGGCGTTTCGGACGGTTTTCTCCGCGCTCTTTGTATCGCCAACAGCAACACACACACACACACACACACACACACACACACACACGGATCTGTGCAAATTGGTGTGCAAACTTTGATGATGATAAATAACAGAATGATGAACCAAAACAAAAGAACAGATGAAGAAAGGCAAGAGTGGAGATGGGAAGTGTCTGAAGTGTCCTTGAGCAAGACACTTGACCTCTAATGGCTGGTGATGGCTGCGTCCATCCGGGTGGGAATAATTATAAGTCGTTTTGGAGGAAAGTGTCTGCCAAATGATGACGTTAAAAAACAGATGGAAAGAAGTGACAGGAATGGGAGAAAAGGGAGATTCTGGATCACAGGAAACATTTGGTGGGCAAAAGCTTTTGAGTTCTCTGATGTTTAAAACGTTTAAACCCTGACAGGATGTGTCGGCTGCGGGTTACTGGAGGGATGAACGAGAAATTGACATTAAAAAAAACAACAACACGAAGGCTCAAACCTCAAAGATGAAGACAAACACATAATCCATTACTCGGTTCTACTCCCCACCCTTTTTCAAGGTCAAAGGTCATCTCCACTGCCCTAACTCTCCCGGTTCAGGGCCATTGGGTGGGGACCATTCTAAGGTCAACCGTCTGAACCGCCTCCGTCGGGAGTCTCCGTGATCACATAACTTCCCCGTCTCTCCCCCCGTCTGCCTCACGCACCCTCCCTCCACCCCTCCACCATCATCACCCTCCCTCTTTTCCTCCTTTCATCGCGCCATCCTCCTACACTGCCTTGTCACACTGACAGCGAGGGGTGTCACTCTTCGTTGGGTCGGGGGAAGGGGTGAGGGTGCTTAGCCTCACTAGAGCCAAGCTGAGCTCTCTGCTGGCATGCTTTTGTGTGTGTGTGCGTGCGTGCGTGCGTGCCTGTGTGTCTGTATGGATCGTACATGTGAGCCTATGGTACAAAAGCATATATATATATATGTGTGTGTGACTGGTAGTGTGTGTCTGTCGTGCTGTGATGGTGTCTTCAAGCTGCCTCCGGAGAACTCTCGGAGTCCTGGAGTCTTGTCACTTCTAAACGCTGGCGTTCCACAGCGGAGATGCTTTTGTTTGTTATTCTACAGACTGTATGCATGTACGAGGTGGGGGGTGGGGCTCCAAGATGTGACAGTGAACATCTTCACAGCTAGGTATGAAAGTGGCTTTTTTAAATTTACTGAATTTGCATGTGTGTGTGTGTGTGTGTGTGGGTTTGTGTGTGTGTGTGTGTGTGTGTGTGGGTGAGAGAGAGAATGTTGAGAGCGCTGTGAAAGGCTGCCAAGGTATGTTAGTGTTCGCTGAGTTTGAAGTCCTTGTAAGTGCATTTTACTGCTTAAACGCAGGTGTTTTCTTACACCAAATGACAGTACAATGTAAAAGTGAAAGGAATAAATTGCTACATAAGAAAAGGTCGACAATTATTTGCTTTTAAATGTACTTAAAAGTAAAAGTACTTGTCCAAATCCAGTGCCCTGATGTAACAGAGCCTATAATATATCATAATTTACATTACAATTTTTTTTTACAAAGAAGTTGTATAGGTGGAGTCGTAGTAATTTATTAATTTAGGATATGGACCTAATGAACCATTGATGAGCAATCCTAAATCGGCACAGATTTCGATGTCTATAAATATACCTATGTACATTGATTGTACACTAACTGCAGTGTGTCCTCCGATACTATAGGTGGCGGTACAGGTAGCCAGCAGACCGTTCTCCATGAGGAGCAGTAGAAGATGCCGGCTCTGCCAGCGCTGCTGCTGTCGATACACTTCCTCTCCTTCCTGCTAGCCACCATGGCTCCACGCTCCCTCAGCCAGGCCCCCCTGCTCTCCGCCGTCCGAATGGGTGAGTGCCACCCCCTCATATATATGTATTTGTATTTACAGTTATAGTAACTGGCGCTGCACCTCACTTCCATCCCAATCCCAACTATCTCCGCCCGGACCTCAGCCCTACGATTCTCTGTTTGTCAGCAGCTCCAGACTTACTTCCCTGTTACTCCATCATCCCAGACGCACACTCTCACCCACACATGTGCTGAGTGTGGCTAACGTCACTGAGAAATGGCCCGACGCTCCTCACCCCTTGGCCTGCCGCCGCCTCCCTCCTCGCCTGCTCTTCCCCGTCCCTCCTCTCATTTCTTACCCTGATCGAAAACTGTTCCGCCATTTTGGTCCTTCTCATCACTTTCCACTTGATGATCCTCCTTGATCTCGATCTCCAACTCCATCTCCACCTTTATCTTGATGTCAATCGCTACATCTGTCTATCCCCGTCCCGACCGCGATCTTCACCGCAATCTCTATCTCCATCTCTACGTCTACCTCTACCTCGATCTCTAGCTCTGTTTCAATCTCTGTCCTTATCCCTATTTCTACCTTAATCTCCATCTCTACCCCTACGTCTGTCTCTCTCCATCTCCATGTCAGTGTCTACTTCTACCTCTACCTCTACCTCGATCCCTATCTCAATATCAATCTCTACCTCTATCTCTACATGTATCTCGATTTCTACCTCTACCTTGATCTCTATCTGTATTGCTATCTCTACCTCTACCTCTATCTCTATCTCGATCTCTACCTCTATATCTTCCTCTACCTCTACCTCCATCTCTAACTCTTCCTACACCCCTCTCTATCCGTCTCTGCACGTGTAGCGGCGATCCTGGATGACCAGTCAGTGTGTGGGCGTGGGGAGAGGCTGGCTCTGGCCCTGGCCAGGGAGAACATCAACAGTGTGATGGAGGGGCCGTCCAGAGCTCGTGTGGAGGTGGACATCTACGAGCTGCAGAAAGACTCTCAGTACGACACCACCGACACCAGTGAGTGCGGCCGGCAGATACTGTGACGGACGGGTAGACGATAAAACAGGAGTATAGTCCTCCATGCAAGCAGAAAGCAATGCAGACAAGGAGGAAACAATGTCTAATTCGCGCAGAACAGTAATGGGCATATAATAATAACAATGTACAATACCTATGTACTTGAGTGCGCCTGAGTGCACTACTAGCAATTGTGTGAAAATAAATACTCTTTAGCCCGTGTCCAAATAACAGAAAAGAGCCAAATAACAGTAAAGATCAAATTGCCCTCATGTCTGATGTAGCGCTACATAATACTCTGGTGACACGCAGAGGTGGAAGTGAACGCTGGCAGTGGACGGCAACAAAACAAAGCCTGGTGAAGACAGCCACGGAGGAGACAGTAGCTCCCTGCTCCCGTCTTACAAGGGCACTGACCCTGCCACAAGCTACTGGCAAATGTCCGTATGTGCATGAGAATCATTGTGCACATACTGTATGTGCATGCTTGGGTTGTGAGTGTGTGTCAGTGTGTGTCCTTGACCGGTGGACAAGAGACAGGCTTGTTCGCCAGCAGGGATTTTCCGGTCCCCCGGATCAGAGAGCTCATCATCTTACAACTCTGGCTGCCCAAGTCATGTCGGCGTGCAACCACACACACACACACACACACACACACACACACACACACACACACACACACACACACACACACACACACACACACACACACACACACACACACACACACAGAATTTACTCAAGTTATCAGCCTTTTTTTTAAATGTAAGGGTATATCCTATGCGTTTGGCCGCTAACCAAAACATTTTAATAACCGATAAGATGGCGCCCCTTTGAAGCATCTGGAAAATCTCTGAATTCCCCTCAGGGTTTAGTCTCTTTCCTGTGAAGACGCCTTGATTGATAATTAATGAATGAACAAGAATAAAATTTCAAGGTCAGAATTTAAAAAAAGAAAAAAAGGGAGAGGACATAATAGCCAACTGAGGGACAAGCGACGGCTATGGAAAGACAGGTGAATAAATGCAGGAAAGATCCGGAGTTGCTCTAAAATTAACAAGATGATGTGCAGTGGATATTTAGATGTAGAATGCAGATATTTGTATGTGCAAAATAGATATTATAAAGGTACAATTAAAATATGCAGATAAATATTCTGATAATATGTCACATTTGTTGATGCTGAAGTGTAGAATGTAAAACAGCACTTCTACACCACAGCATTTGGCAGTGAGCTGTGGGTCCAAGCCAATGGCAGATGGCAGAATTTTAACACATCCTCTGACTGTGATTGGCAGCTCAACATGTTCGGACATCGGGGTTATTGATCGCTGACACACATTTACCTACTGATTCCGTGTACCAAATTGGAGGCCAGTTTGGCATTTTGGACCCAGCTACAGTACAGACTCACCCCATAAAATAGTGCTAATAGTTCTTAACAGAACTTAATTTACAAGCCTGTTGCGCTGCCTTTCCCCCCCTGGGATCCTTTAATGAAATAGAGACAAACATGTAATTTAACACCTGGATCCAGGGTTAATAGTTGTGTCTGCATGTGGTTGTGAATATTATAGTTGCTGTTATTGTTTGTGGCATAGCTGAGATATCCCTGAATTGACCCCGTACGCGCTTACAACGGAAACTATTATGACGTTAATGTTGTTTTTTTTAAGGCTGGTGTTATGCTTCCGGAGATGTACTGCACATGTGATCAATAACAAAATAATGTAATGATATGAATTCTCTCACCGACTCTGAACATTTGGTATTCATGTTTCCTGTATTTGCTTTTCCCAGTGTGTCAGATTCTCCCCAAAGGCGTGGTCTCCGTGATAGGCCCCGCCTCCAGCCCGGCCTCCGGCTCCACCGTCAGTCATATTTGTGGGGAAAAGGAGGTGAGTGAGTGAGGATATGCACGTGCATGTGCACATGCGAGCATTCCTGGACATGGTGTGTATTCATGCACTCCACCCCCCACCACCCCCATCACCACCACCACCACCAAAAGCCCATGTTCAGTGCATCCTGCGTGTTCCCAGTCTCTTCTTGTGTAATGACCTGTCATGCATCTCCTCCATCTGTTTTTCAGCTTTCTTCCCGTGGCCTTTTATCTCCACACTCTCATTGTTCTCTGCTCCTCGCATCTCTCCTTTCACACCCACCACCACCACCACCACCACCACCACCACCACCATCACCACCACCACCACCACCACTCTCTTCTCCTTGAATGGATCTTTCATATTTACCATTCTTGTCATGTGTGTTTGTGAGGTGGTTAATAATACTCATTTGCTTTCTATCTCTTCTTCTGAATCATTTCCCCACCTTTCTTTCTACTCCTTTTTTTCTTCATAATTTCCTGCCATAACCTTCCTCTTGTCTCCTCTACTACTCCCACTACTCCTCTTCTTCTCCTTCCTCCCCTCCCCTCCCCTACCCTCCCCTCCCCTCTCCTCTCCTCTCCTCTCCTCTCCTTTTCTCCACTCCTCACCTCTCCTCCTCCTCTCCACTTCCCCCCTTCCCTCCCTTCTCCTCCTCCCCTCTCCTCCCCTCTCCTCCCCTCTCCTTCCCTCTCTTATCCCCTCCTTCCCCCCTCCTTCTCCCATCTCCTCTCCTTTTCTCCCATCCTCTTGTCCTCCTCCCCCCCTCCCCTCTTCCCTCCCCTTGTTTCCTTTCATTGCCTCATCTTTCCTCTTCTCCTCTCCTCTCCATCACCTTGGCTCTCTTCTTCCTCTTCACCTCTACTTCTCCCCTCCTTCTCCTCTCCTCTCCTCTCCTCTCTTCACCTCTCCTCTCCTCCTCCCTCCTCTCCTCCCCTCAGATCCCTCATGTGAAGATAGGTCCAGAGGAGACTCCTCGCTTGCCGTACTTGCGCTTTGCCTCGGTGACTCTGTATCCCAGCAACGAGGACCTGAGTCTGGCCATCGGCGCCATCCTGCGCTCCTTCAGCTACCCCTCCGCCAGCCTCGTGTGCGCCAAGGCCGAGTGTAAGTTATTACAAGAACATATAATATATTGAAAAGACATTATGACACGGCTCTGTGGAACCTCGACTCTGATTTGTCACTAAGGCCAATCACGGTCAGTTATTTCTGAATAAAGACGCCTCCGCCTTCTTTCACGTCCCTTGTATCACTCCACACTGGTACACTGCCTACATGCCAGTGTACCAGCGGTCACTCTACATTGAAAACTACATTTAAAGACTTATGCGGGTGTGCCCAATTTCACATGAATAAATATGCAGGACATACTAATATGCAGGACATACTAAAACAAAATAAAAAAAATTAAATAAATAAGATAAAATAAAACTAGGTATTCTAGTGATAACATTTCAAATCAATATTTTGTGTCAGTGGATCGTTTTATTTCGTGAGTAGCCGTGTAATAAGTGGGATATTGTGCGGCTCGCCGGACGGACACACCCCTGTGCATCTTGCACCCGCTCCGGCGCCGCTCCCTTCCCTGGTTCTCTGTAGTTTAAAACATGTTAAAACATACGTGTGTGTGTGTGTGTGTGTGTGTGTGTGTGTGTGTGTGTGTGTGTGTGTGTGTGTGTGTGTGTGCGTGCGCGTGTGCGTGTGTGTGCACAAATCTCTCTGTGGGAGTGTTGTCCGATTCACACATCTCCCTGCGGATGTGACTGTTTTGCACCGCGAGACGCTCGCTCTAACAGCCGGGTCTCGGAGTTCACCCGACCGCTGTGTTCACAACATGGCCGCCACCACCACCGCCACCGCCACCTACCTTATTTATTACTCACAGTTCTGCCCTGGCTCTCCACCGACTTCTGATTCACACGGCTAATAATTCAAGCCAGGAGGAGTAAATACTCAAGTTGGAAAAACTCTCTCCAACGTGCCAGCCAACTACTTAAGGGTACACTCGCCTTAATTTGCCAGGCACTCAGAGAGCTTTGAAAGTCACAGGTGCTTCTCTGCTCTGACTTGGCTGTTGCCTGCTATGTTGAAAGGTTTGTTATATGTGCTGGAATATTAATCCGTGCCCGGGTGAGAGTTCCAGCACATGAAATGGACAGTGGGAATGTGCGAGCGGCTCCTCGGAGGGAGACATTGTAATTAGCCATTCCGTGCCGTTAAGCAAATTCAACAAACAGGACGTGAGGGAGAAGAAAAGGAAGGACGCTCTCAGTCGTCAATCCCTTTGTACATTTCTCATTCGTTTGTGTGACAAATGACGATGTCGTGCAAAAATTTCACCGCGGATACGGAAACACGAGATGTGGAAACAGTGCCGTTTGTTCACCAGTGTGTGTGAATGTGGGCATCTATCTATCTGTCTGTATGCCTGCCTGTCTGCCCATCAGCCTGTCCGTCCATCCGTCCCTTTTGTGGAAGGGGTATACTGTATTCATATAAACCGGCATCTGTATGCATTTATCGATGAGATGATCCAGGCGCTTGCAGTACACGAGCCCCCTGCGGTTCTGCAGGACGGCTGCAGGACGCACCTGCTCCCAAGTCCGTTTGTCTCATTGAACAGGGGGGCTTTGTGACAAGATCACACATTTTACACTTTTTTGATCATCAAATGAATCGGTAGATTAGAGACAGAGTCCATTTTCTTTCCTCCTCTCGCTCTTTCTCTCTCTCTCTCTCCTCTCTTGCCCTCTCTCTCTCTCCCCTGTCGCCCCCCCCCCCCCCCCCACAAAAAAAAAGAAAATGTAGTCATCCTTACTAGTGGGGAGATGGAAGAGTTGCGTGTAATTTTGGTTGGCTTGAAGGTGATCTCTACAAGGTTATCGCACTCACAGACTCTGACCCACTTGGCTGTGCTATCTATCGCCATGGAGCTAGTTGCCATGGCTGCAGAAGAGGTTCTAACTGCCACTCAACAGGCATGTTGCACACACTTAACAACCGTGTGGGTGTGTGGGGCAGCGTGTGTGTGTGTGTGCGTGCGTGTGTGTGTGTGTGTGTGTATGTGTGTGTGTGTGTGTGTGTGTGTGTGTGTGTGTGGAATGGGCATTGCAGGTATTCTTGGTGTTCCGTGTGTGTATGTGTGTGTATGTGTGTGCATGCGCTCCGATGGAGATTCATTCGCGCTCGTGGGCATGTGTTTTTAAACGTGTGGGTGGTGGAGTGTGTGTCACGGTATGTGTTTGAGTGCAGGTATGCGCGGCGTTCCGTGTGTGTGTGTGTGCGTGCGCGTGTGTGTGTGTGTGTGTGCGTGTGTGCGTGTGTGTGCGTTGGCAGGCTTTGATCCCGCTGCAGACATTGAACATCCGATAATTCATATAAATATATATTTTCTTTTTTCATGGACATTCATATAATTAATACAAATATCGACTGATATAATTCATCACAGTCTTTCTGACCAAAATCCTCAATGTCAATCGATTTGAGGACATTTTGTGAAGGACTATTTCATGAGATATTTACACGCAAGAGAACCATTTGCAATGTGGAAATTATGACCAAGCGGCGAGAAGTGTTGCCATTAGAACATCTGGCTCAGAAAATAACATTAAAGTCAACGTTGCGACCACCAGACGATATCTGGTCTCATATAATAACGATTCATTGGTATGACCAGCACACCCGCTTTATTTGTGCCGTTTACTGCAGGAGACATTCTCTCATTATGTTTTTGTTTCCATTCCTGAGGAGACGGGCGACTTTGAGGCAGGATTTAATGGCGTTCGTTCCCACGGTTTCCCCTCTTCGCCCCCTTTTTCAGAGTCGGAGTCCGACATTTCCTCTGGACAGGAACGGGTCACCCAGACGTATAAAGAGTCTAATTCCATTATGCTGTTTCCATGAGATGAACGAGGTAAAGGATGAAGGGGTGTGGTTATGGGGTGGGGCAAGGAATAGAGGCAGACTGAGACGGAGAGAGAGGGAGAGAGAGAGAGAGAGAGAGAGAGAGAGAGTGAGAGAGGGAGGTAGAGAGACAGGTAACTAGAGCATGGAGGTAGGGTGTGAGCGTGGCAGGGCGAGAATGTGAGAGAATGGAAAAACAGAAAGAGAGGGAGAGCGAGGGACCGAGCGTCGGGGAGTGAGGAAGCTGTAAAGCACATTGATTTTTACCCCCTCCTTCCTCAAACTAATTAAAGTTTTGGCCTGGTTCAGTGATTACCCCACTGCTTACGGAGCTGTTCTCCTGCTGAGGGGCCGCTCCCCCTGCCGCCACCCCCAGATGCCTGCACAACCACTTATTTACATGGCTAGGGGTGTTTTACCATAGAATTACAATTAGAGAGTCACGGAACGGGCTCGCCATTAAAAGCTCACCCCCCTCAGTGCCTCACATGAGGCTTGGCTGTCATTGGTTATACCCTTTTGTACGAGGATTTAAAGCTTCTATCCCTCTATCTATCTATCTATCTATCTATCTATCTATCTATCTATCTATCTATCTATCTATCTATCTATCTATCTATCTATCTATCTATCTATCTATCTATCTATCTATCTATCTATCTATTTATCTATCTATCTATCTGTCTATCTATCTGTCTATTTACGTATGTAGCCATCTACTGTATCTATCTATCTATCTATCTGTCCGTCTGTCTGTCCGTCTGTCTGTCTGTCTGTCTGTCTGTCTGTCTAGCACAGCATGTAAGGGGAGATGACAATTTCAACACGGAAGATCGAAGCATTTCTAAACATTTCATGTTTTGTTGTTGCACAACATTAAAACACAGACATGAGATCACAACAAACTGACACCCGCATGGGGCATCATCATCACACCAATAATCAAAATAAATAAGTAAGGGTTTGATTGTGTCCAGTTTAGGATTTGGGTTTGTCAAAAGTGAGCCTTCAACACACTTAAACCCCTTTCCCATTGCACCAAAAACCCGGTAGCACCCGCTCACGTCCGGAATTTGTCATCAGTGGGAAAGGAAAAACCCGGGTCTCAGTCCCGGGTCGACCCGCTAATTTTCACCCCTTTACCTGCCCGATGCAACGCGTGTTGGAGTTCCGGACGCTGCCGCTTTAATAGACAGAAATATCCTGTATCATTCCATCATTTCATATCCCATTTATAATCCAAAATCAAGATCAGAAGTAATTGACATGGTCGCGCATGGGGGACCATGAAATGTTTTGAGTGTGGTGATGGCACCGTGGAGGAGCACAGCCAAGAACTCCCATGCTCCCTGCCGGGCTCCGGGCCACTCCAGCCCCGCCCCAAGCCGATCCCCGCTCCCCGCTGCCAAAGGAGCGGTGCGCGGGTGGGGGTATCCATGCTGCCCGTGCTCCATGCTGCTTCTTCTGTAGTGTTGTTGCGATTCTTTTGAACGGCTCAAAATACTTTTTTTTCCCCCAAGTTTTACAGTTTTATGTCATTGTTTGTTTAAGTTGCTGTCTCCTCTGCTGTTTTACTCCCAATCACACTAGAACCAGGACACGCCCCTTTTCCGATGTTTAATGACATTGGACGTGACACACCAGAAAAAATCGGCATTTCTCCTGGCAATGGGAAAGGTGTCAATCGCCTAAAATTTGCGGATTTAAACCCGCTACTTTTGGTGTGGAATCGGTATTAGAATTAATGACTGCAATGAATCAGCTGCTTCCAGCTGAGGGCAGTGTTGAGGCAGCCATTTCAAAATATTTCAAAACATTTCAAACCGTTTCAAAACAATTGTTTTGAATGTCTCGAACGTTCCAAAGTTTCAAATTTGCCATTCCTACATGTGAGCATAGCACGCTAGTGGACATCTCCATTTACGTTCAACATCCCTGGGAACTAAAGATAACATTCATTACATCCGGCTCGCCCGCTGTCGTAAATCCCACAGCGAATGAATTGGAAAGGTTTTGACACGTTGACATTTCGGGAGTGGGCGTGGTCATTTGTCCTGTGGCTCCGCCCCCCTCAGGCCTCCTGCGACTGGAGGAGCTGGTCCACCGCTTCCTCATCTCCAGGGAGACGCTGTCCATCCGGATGCTGGACGACGACATGGACCCCACGCCGCTGCTCAAAGAGATCCGGGACGACAAGGTGGCCACTATCATCATCGATGCCAACGCCTCTGTCTCCTACCTCATCCTCAAAAAGGTACCATGTCAGGGCACTTCCCCAGATAGGATAAGAGAGATCACACTTCATTCCAAAACCCCATAAAATAAAATACGATTAAAAAAAAAAAAAAAAAAGATAAAAATGTAATGAAAAAAAACAAACATTATTAGTACATTATCATACATTATATAAATAAATAAAATAATGTCCAGAGTGGTCTTTTTAATGTTCTATCTATCTACCCTCGGAGGGGGACATTGTGAATAGCCATTCCGTGCAATTAAGCAAATTCAACAAACAGGACGTAAGGGAGAAGAAAAGGAAGGACTCCCTCAGTCATCAATCCCTTTGTACATTTCTCATGTGTTTGTGTGAAAAAGGATGATGTCGTGCAAAAAATTCACTGCGGATACGGAAACACGAGATGTGAAAACGGTGCGGTTTGTTAACCAGTATGTGTGAATGTGTGCATCTGTCTGTCTGTCTGTCTGTCTGTCTGTCTGTCTGTCTGTCTGTCTGTCTGTCTGTCTGTCTGTCTGTCTGTCTGTCTGTCTGTCTGTCTGTCTGTCTGTCTGTCTGTCTGTCTGTCTGTCTGTCTGTCTGTCTGTCTATCTATCTATCTATCTATCTATCTATCTATCTATCTATCTATCTATCTATCTATCTATCTATCTATCTATCTATCTATCTATCTATCTATCTATCTATCTATCTATCTATCTGTCTGTCTGTCTGTCTGTCTGTCTGTCTGTCTGTCTGTCTGTCTGTCTGTCTGTCTGTCTGTCTGTCTGTCTGTCTGTCTGTCTGTCTGTCTGTCTGTCTGTCTGTCTGTCTGTCTGTCTGTCTGTCTGTCTGTCTGTCTGTCTGTCTACGGTATGTATTTGTCTGTCTGTCTGTCTGTCTTTCTGTCTATCTTTCTATCGACAGTATCTACTGTATATATCTATTTCTGTCTGTCTAGTATAAAGTATAGTATTATATAACATAGTATAATAATACGATAAGGGCATGTTCCCTGAAAGGTGCCTACGCGTACAGTACGGAATGAAACCGCATGGAGCTATTATTCACACTCTTTGATGGCGAGAACGTTCCCTCGTCCTCTTTGCATAATCTAATATTCAGGTTATCGTCATCCAGGGCCGGGCTGAGCTCATATATTGTCCATAAAACATAATGACGGCTCTGTTTTTTTAACCGCGGCTACAGATTGATGATTTGTCTTTTCTTCGTCACGTCCGTTTCTTTACTATTCACACTGCCCACGGGCTCAAAGAAGGGGTCGACCGACGGCCGACGCTACTCCGCCCCAAAATAAACCTTCCCGCGCTCGAACACCCCCGTGTTCTTTTTTTTTTTTTTTTGGGGCCCGATTGGGATGCGGTGCAGATGTTACCTGCGGTCCGATACAAAAAGCAGATGAGGGAGCTGATTCATGTTTCCACGCCCGCGGCCCCGATGGCCCGAGCACTGAGTCAGAGCCGGACAGCGAACGGGATGTGTTGGGATTGGAGAGGCTGCTCGCCCACAGCGCAATGTCCCAGCGCGAGACTGATGATGTACAACTGTGATTAACATGTGCTGTCGCTCTCTCTCTCGTTCTCTCTCTCTCTCTCTCTCCTTCACCCTTCTCCTCCCATTGCACCATCTCTCTCGCTCCTTCTTTGTCCCCACGACCGACCGACCCCCTTTTGCATTTTCCCTTCATTCCTCATTCCCTCTCTCGTGTTCTCAAACCTCTTTCTTTTCCTTCGTCTTTGTTTCCTTCTTTTTTCTATTCTATCCTTCCTTTTTTTTAAACGTGTCTCCTCACTTACCCTTTCAGTGCGAAGAAAAACCTCAATAAGCTAGAGAACCTTGTGAATAAATTGTCCCAGCCGCGAATTGTGTGTAGATAAGATTATTAATTTATTTGATTTTACTATTTAAATTTTTTTTTTCTTAGTAAGAAGTTCATTCTGGAGATATTATTTAGGGAAATCTTCCCAATGCGAGATGATCTCTCCCCATGGGATGATTATTTTGCAATTTTACCGTTCTATTTTATTCTCTAATTTTGCTTTTTTTTTTAACAGATTTTGCGGTGTCACTCTTCATTTCTTCCTTTTGCTCTCTCTATTTTCTTCCCCTTCAGGCGTCGGAGTTGGGGATGACATCAGCGTTTTACAAGTACATCCTCACCACCATGGTAAGAATTCCGCACCTCCGTCCCTGCGCTCTGTTTTTTTTGCCACTTTGAAAGTCCCGGCGTGTCGCCGCCTTTGCAAAGCAGGCACCGTGTTATAGTGGTCAACGGCCGGAACGGCGCACAGGAGAGAGAGAGGGGGACTAAGGAGATTGGGGAAGGAGGTAAAGAGGTGGAGGAAGGAGGGAGAAAACGAAGGAGTGGGAGCGAGAGGGACTGAAGGTGTTGACAGAAAGTGAACCAAGCGAATGGAAATGGGTCTGAGGTGAAGGGCGACAGCGGACGCCACGTGCCCTTTTTCTCCCCGCCCCTCCCCTCTTCCCTTTTCCCGTCCTCCCCTTCCGTCTTTCTTCTCTCCCTCCCCCGTTTAGATGAATGTGTCACCCCGTACTGTCGGCCCCGTCGGCGTCTACCTGCTTCGGGCTCCCGCTCGAGACGGCAGCGCCGCTCGCCTGTGAACTCCTACTGGAGTCAATCCCATCAACCTCTCGCCATCTCTCTCTCTCTCTCTCTCTCTCTCTCTCTCTCTCTCTTTCTCTATCATCGCACCATCTTCTATCCGTCCGCTCTGTCTGCGTCTATCTTTTCATCCCACTATCTCAGATCAGACATTGCTGCTCGCGCCGCCCTCCCACTCCTCTTCACATGCGTTTTTTTTCTTTTGTGCAGAGAAGAACCCCTCTCAATCCCTCTGTCCCACTCCCTCTCTCTCTGCCTCTCTCTCTCTCTCTCCCGTTCCAGGACTTCCCCCTGCTGAGGTTGGACGACATAGTGGACGAGCAGTCCAACATAGTGGGCTTCTCCATGTTCAACACCACCCATCCATTCTACCTGGAGTTCATCCGGAGCCTCAACCTCTCCTGGAGGGAGGGCTGTGACCTCACGTACCCGGGCCCCGCTGTAAGTCGAGGACCCCCGGCCCCCACGCTTAACGCACGTGCACGAGCAAATTTGGACCGGAGCGTTTCATCACACAGACACATCTGACAAACACACAGGAACAAGCAGACTGTGTGTTCCGATAAGCAGAGTGCACACACACACTCACACAAATCAAGCTCTAGATACACTTTGGTTTGAGCTTTGTCTATGTGTTTGAATGATCACACCAGTGTCTAAGTGGGTTTTGGCCTGTTTCCATCGAGCAGAATCCATTTATATTACCCCTGACTGTTTTCCTGATCACGGCTCACGTGTTTAACTTTTAAAATTCTCTATTTAGAGGTTTTGGAAAATTATACCCTGTTTTTTGTAATTTTGCTGTATTTTGTAATCGTTAATTCCACATTGAAGCCTTTCCGCTTTCGCCTTTTCGGAAGGAAATGAAGTCAATTTTAAAAAAATCAAAAAATGTGAGCGTTTGTTGGGAAAAAGGTTGTGGGGTAGAATGTGTGCGTTGGTAGTAAACTAGAAACTAGGACGAGTTTACTAGTACTACTAAATAGTACTAATAAAGGGGCTAAGACTCAATCTACTCCTACAGACGGAGTAGAGGAAGCTCAACTGTCTTTTGGATCCATATCTGACGCACTTTTCCCCTCCCTTTATATTTATTTTTCGGGCATCCCCCCCCGTCTCCCCCATTTTCCTCGTACCCATGTTTTTTATATTTTTCCTTTGTCATTCCTTCCTCCTCCTCCTCCTCCCTCTCCTCCTCCTCCACAGCTCTCATCTGCGCTGATGTTTGACGCGGTGCACGTGGTGGTGGGGGCCGTCAGGGAGCTGAACCGCAGCCAGGAGATTGGAGTGAAGCCGCTGAGCTGCACCTCGCCCCAGATCTGGCAACACGGGACCAGCCTCATGAACTACCTGCGTATGGTGAGCCACTGCAGACGGCGCCGATCAATGCAGTCCGTCCTTGATTTGCATAAAGACATACAGCAATATGGAAATGCCAACATGCATGCATACACGGATCAGTAAGCACGGTGAACATACCTATCTGCACACACATATAGATGCATACACAGATTGTACATACATATTACCCCAAGTTTTGTTATTCAAATCATATGTAATAACATTTTATGACATAGACTACGCTAGGGAAATGTCCGCTTCATACAGTATGTAAATAGAGGCTTATAATAGTAGAGGCAATGAGATTCATTATTCATATACAGTATATATGTGTGTATATATATATATATACACACACACACACAGAAACACACACACACACACACACACACACACACACAAACAGATCAGCCACAGCACTCAAACCACCGCTAATAACCACTAATATTGTGCAGGTCTCCCTCCACAAGGACTCCACAAGACCTCTGAAGGTGTCCTTTGGTATCTGGCACCAAGACGTTAGCAGCAGATCCTTTAAGTCCAGTAAGTTGCAATGTGGGGCCCCCGTGGATCACACTTGTTGTTCCAGCACATGCTCTATTGGATCAGACCCTAACCCCGGCCATCCACATGATTTAGTAGAAAACGTGATTCATCAGACCAAGCCACCTTCTTCCATCGAAAGCATCTACAATGTGCAGGTGAGCGTCAGAACTGGATCATGGAGCAATGGAAGAAGGTGGCCTGGTCTGATGAATCACGTTTTCTTTTACATCATATGGATGGTCGGGGTTAGGGTCCGATCCGATGGAGCATCTGTTGGATGTGCTGGAACAACAATACCGATCCATAGGGACCCCACCTCGCAACTTACAGGACTTTAAGGATCTGCTGCTAACGTCTTGGTGCCAGATACCACAGGACACCTTCAGAGGTCTTGTGGAGTCCATGCCTCGATGGGTCAGAGCTGTTTTGGCGGGACAAAAGTGACCTATACAATATTAGTGGCTATTGGTGATGGTTTAAATGTTTTGGCTGATCCGTATGATATATATATATATATATATATATATATATATATATATATATATATATATATATATATATATATACACACAATAGACAGTGATGTTTATATTATATTACATTTTAGAAATGCTCCTTGAAAACGAAAAAAAATTGTGCTTAAAAATGTCCTTGAAAGTCCTTGAATTTTATTTTGTAATGCCAGAATGAACCCTGTATACCACACACACTCACAGACACACACACATACACACACAGACACACACACACACACACACACACACACACACACACACACACACACACACACACACACACACACACACTATGGAAATGCATTACTGCACCGGCTTGCTGCTACGCATACATATTCTTAAATTTTTATTCATACATATACTGTTGACAATAATAACTATAAATGCACTGATACATAGACACACGCTGACAAACAGACACTCACGTTTGCATAAAAAAATACATCGAAATAGTCCTCATGGGAGAAGGTACTTTACTCTGTCATGACTGAATATCATCGAATACTTATACATTGATACAATAACATACTCTATATTTGCATGTCCTCGTTCGGGTGCCCTCCATATCCTTATTGCAAACACCATATGCTCTGTACACATAGCGTATGTGTGCCACATATGTAGCGCGCTGTACGTCACATGCTCGGTGCGCTGCCATCGCCGTTAAGCCGTGCCACGTTGCTGTGAGTAAACGTTACTCTCCCTCCTGCCGCATGTGGGAGTAGCCTCTCGTCGCCTCGTGTCATCCTCCTTGTCATCTCTCATTTTCCGGCTGTGTGTCTCCTCCGACGGCAACCGTTCGACGGGGATGCCTGCCGCTCCACCCCTCCGCCCCCCTCCACCACCTCCTCCACCCCTCCATCCCTCATTGTCTGCCCCCCACCGGCCTGACATCTGTCTGCGTTAGCCGGCCTCGCGGCATCTCCTGCATCCACGCCGCTCGTCTCGGCTCCAGTCGACTCTGCCGGCACCTGGTGTTTGATGCGGAGCTGTGAGTCCCACTTTATTGAGGGGCTGTTTACCGCCTTGCGTGCTCCCTGTCTCCTTCTCCTTAGCCCCTGAGGTGGATGGCACCTTATTGAACCATCCCGAGACGCTCGAAACTCCTGCTTACTGTTTACTTTTTATTTGTATTTTATTTATTATCTCTTTTCGTTATCTCTTTCTCCCTTTTCTCTCTCTTTGTGCCTATTTTGCTTTCTCCCTCATCACTGCTGATGTTGTTTTTTTTTCATTTGAGAACAAGATGGAAAGTATAATAACCAACTTCACACCCAGGGAGGGGAATGAAAAGAATTTGTCTCCGTCTCTCGGTTCTTCCCTATTTTTTTTTTTTTCTAATATCTCTGTACTTTTCCGTCCTTGTTTCTCTTCTCTCACCCCTCCTCCCCTGCCTGCTCTTCACTCCCCTATCCTTCCTATCGCCCTACTCCTCTTTCTCTTCTTATTTATAAGTCCAACATGTTTGTTTTTTTTATCTTCACATTATCTCCCTTTATCTATATCTAATCCACCCTTGACTTTATCTCCAGTATCTCTCGGTAAATCTCTTCCAGACTTAACTTGTTGAAAGTGGCTATACACCGTTGAAATAAATTGAACATGACTTGATTTGACTCCTGTTCCCTGATATCTCTCTCTCTCTCATACCAGGTTGAGTATGATGGCCTGACAGGCCGGGTGGAGTTCAACAGTAAAGGCCAAAGGACTAACTACACCCTGAGGATCCTGGAGAAGCACCGAGGAGGACACAAAGAGGTCAGGAGGCTCCTTTCGTCCTGTGGCACTTCACTATTCCCTTGCAGACAAAAGGGAAATAAGTTCCTGGCCACCTGATCCAGGCCTGATCTCAGATCGCCCGAGGTGTTTAACACCGAGGTCGGCATCATCGCGGGCTCCCTCCTCCGTCCTGCTGATGGCGACCACATTTTAGATTTGATTTTCTGTTTTTCATACACCTTGTGTATTGTGTGTCTGCACCAGCCAGACACACAATACACAGTAAAGCCGGGAAACACACAAAAAAAAAACTCCACCAAAGCTCAAACCGGAAGGAGATTGAAACCGCCCATTCGTGACACTCCATTTTAGTGATGACTCCACCAATTCCAAGGACTTTGGTGGTTGGCCCTAAACAAAAACCAATTGAGGCCCCACGACGAAGTCTATGATTACCTAAATCACACACTCCACTCACAGCTGAGTGGAGGAAGTAATTTCTCTGCAGTTATCAATTATTAATGAGGTAATTTTTGGTCTTTGGTGTGAAATGGGCATGTTCAGCTTTTGATGCAGGAAACCAAGGAATCAAATCAAGGACGATCAACTATGTAACTAATACTCTCAAATAGAGAGTATTAGTTACAGTAACATCTAAACCCGAATACATTTTTGAATGCATAAGCAACAAACTTGAACCGTTAAGAAAAATTATGTATTTAATTTATAGCAAAAAAAACAAAACCCTACAATACAGGGTGGATGGTCCTGCTCCAAACGTCAAATGATAATTCCGTTTTCTTTTCTTTATTAATTATTTTCTGATCAACCCGAAAACCGCAGTGATTGGCATCGGAATCTTTTCAATTGATCCGGTATCGAGGGGATAAGCTTCAGCCAACCGCCGATGGGCCAATCGCTCTCTCTGAAAAATCTTCACTCAAAGGGCTCTTTTTTTTTTTTTTTTTTTTGGCACTAAGGGGCTCAGACCATTATGAGAACTGTCTGAAGACTCCTTTCATTATTACCGAGAGCTCCAACTAATTGAGCGTGATTGCTCCATTGTACTAGGCGTCGCGGCTCCGTGCGCGGCCATCGACTGAAGCTGTTCTCTCAATACTGGATCCATTTTTAGAGGATTCTGTAATAATGCCACTCACTGAGATTGACTTCCAGTGACGGGGGGGGGGGGGGAACTGGAGCTTTCCTTTAACACACAGGCTACAAGCATTATTGATAGCGACAGAGCGCTACAAGAATACCATTTGTGCCGTATTTTACGTTCATCCCTTTAGAAGACGCTTTGGTCCCAAGCCACTTACATGTGAGGCGAGAAACAATCAAAGCAAACGTCGACAATAGGAGCAACCTCAAATTGAAGTGCCTGAGCATCGGTTTCCAAATTCAACCCGATTTCAAGTGCAAGACAGCTGTAGAGTGGTTTTTCGATGTGTAATATGATAAGTACTCATATGTTGTTAGTGCAATTATGTCAATACAACAACTTCAAACTCATTGAGTCAACATCAACAAGAACAGTAATAGTTAGTCATAGCCTGAGAGCGGATCAGGTCTTCAGGTGTTTTTTGAAGGTTGTGAATGAGCTGGGTGTAGCTCCTAACACCATATGTGCACCACGCATGAGGAAGCGTCTGGATTGAGAACTCGCTCCCAGCGGCGGAGGCACCACCAGCCGCCGCTCATTTGCAGACCTCAGAGCAGCGGGTCCGACCAAGCGGTTGTGTTATTTGGGTTTGTTGTTGATACGTATGTAGCCATGTGCTTGCACCCTCAGTCTGTAGATAACATGCGCGTGCAGCTTCTGCTGGCCGGTTCTGTGATGTGGAATTTCCCTGGGGAAGCACTGTAGACACGGCAGGCTTCCTAACGCGCATGAAAAACACCCTCAGTTTACCTTTATTCGCGGCCCTTCTATCGTCTGCTCGTGTCCCCCCCCCTCCTCTGTGTGGCCTCGGGTCAGAATTGAATTTTCGGGGCCTTTGTTTCTCATCCTTGAAAGAGTCCTCTTTCCCAATTTCAGGTTGAGCATTTAGTCGACCAGGTTGGCCTGAATCATAAAAAAGGAACAACATTTCATCCTAGCTCGATATTTAGGATCCCAGTAGCACACTCATTCACATTTACTTAGCAGTTATAATACTGCACACTATTTATGATTATTAATTTATTTTATTTATTTATTTTGTTAACATCTTTATTAATCCCTCTGGGGGAAATTAGGCAACCCATCCTACACCTAGGAGCAGTGGGTAGCCATGGTACATCTCCAGCTCTTTGTCAGTGCCTTGGTCAGAGGCTCCGGCAGGAATATCGAGCCCCGCAATCCCGTCTTTTGATGGTGGGAGGAAACCAGAGCACCCGGCAGAAACCCACACAATCCTCGCAGTGGTGGTGTAGTGTAACAATCAACAGGACTTTTCTCACAGCGGACCGTAGCGCAAGAGGAAGGTGCAGTGCATGAGCAATGCACACTGCGCTACACCTGTGTTTTCGAAATCAGGGTTTAATGAAGCGCGAGCGCACACATTACCGCAGATCTGGATTAAGGCGATCCCGTCGCGGTTCATTAGTTCGGCAAAACACTTATTTTCCATCTGCCTTTAAAATACTGTTGCAGGGTACAGCGTGAGCCGGCTTTCCAACGTGTTTACAGTAAACGCCGCCGCATAACAAAACCCCAAACCTGCTGTAGTGGGAGAGTTTTGGCGCCTTATTGGCTAGAATTTACATCTAAACTCTGAATGTCAGCTCACCTCTCTGCAGCGGCAGCGCCTACAGGCAAGAGGAATACAGCCATCTTAAATGTCATGTGAGGGCGGGAGATGTGGCGCAGAAAAATACGTGTTTTTGTCTGTAGTGTCGTTAGCTCTTATCTGACCTATTGGCAGATGCATTGTGGTTTTTTTTTCCAAAGAGCCAAGCTTCTATGTAAATTGCTGTGCATTTAAGTAGCAGCTTTCTCTTAACCTCCGTATGCTACCACAGGTGAATGTCTCCAGTGGGGACAATGAAATAATGAGCAAATACAGTGTGTGATTGTATGAATACTAAAACAACGCGCAGTACCGTTAAGCACACAAAGGCACTCTCGGTAATGGCTCGATAGATTGAATCTACTTACTGTGCCTGCTTAATTGCAATGGATGGTGTGTGCTACAGTATGAGAGTCACAAGGAGGATAGAGCGTAATGGTGCATTATTTTTCCCCGCAATAGCCATTGATTTTTATCCCACCTGCTTCCTTCCGTTGTCAGATCGGGATCTGGTTCTCCAACAACACCCTGGCGATGAACTCCACCAGTCTGGACATCAATGTTTCGGAGACTCTGGCGAACAAGACCCTCGTCGTCACCACCATACTGGTGAGTTCACACTTCCCTCTCTCGACTGCCGCCGCTGATTTCGCTGTCACTGTGTCCCCCGTGGAAACTGATGGAACGCGGGGGGAAATGTCTCATCGTGATGACTTTATTATCTCCGGGAAGAGGGCACTTTAACATCTCCTCGTCCTATGGTTTAATGTGGAAGCCGCGATGTTTTGATCTCCGCTGAAGTCGCAGTGACCGTGTGGTGACAAGCGCCTCGGCCAAAGCGACAAATGTCCAATCATCATTCCCATATATGAAATTTATGGCTGAATGGTGTCCTACAAAAGTAATCAGCTTCTTATCACATTCTCCATGAGCCCAACAAAATTTCTTATATATTCTGAATAATCAACGTCTCCTGCAGTGCCTGCTTGTTATTTCTATCTCCCTTGCCGTACATTTCCGATTGGGTATCAACTAGGGGTGTCACAACTCCGATTCAATATCGAAAATCGACGGAAATTGAGAGTTTGATTTTGAACTTCAAGTTTACAAGCAGGTTCGCGATTCTCCCTGTGAGGCGACTGTGGGAGCACTCCAGCAGCTTCCCTCATTAGTAAGTCGTATCCAGGCCAATCTGTGCCCAATAATCAGGGAGTGCGACAGGCGGGAACTAACCTAGCCTTCACCTTGTGCTTTTTTTCCTTCTCACTAATTTTCACCCGGATCATTGCATACGCTGTATATTCCCATGCACACAACTAATTTTCACATTCCTCCACCACTAGCCCCAGGTGAGACCAGGCTTTGTTGGATCATTGTCTGTGAACAGACGGAGTCCAGCAAAGCCCGATGTCTACCCTTCTGTAGCTTCCATAAAATAGAAAGAGTCCGAGGCCTCCTCGGTGTCTCGGTATCTCCGTTTCTCGGTGTCTCGATGTCTCTCTCTCTCTCTCTCCGAGGTCCCGTTTGTGCGTCTTGGAACTCCCGCTCATCCCGCCGTGTGTGTAAGAAACACACATTAAGAAAACCGCTCGCCCCAAGTCAAGCCAGTCGGCGCCGCTGGGGGCGCTGTTTTCCCTGACTCGGAGCAGGTGTGCCCCGGCGGCGTTTGCAGACTGCGCCTTAACCGCGCCCCTCTGCCACATGCGTTCTAATAATTTAAAGAAAAAGTGTGCACCAATACAATAAAATTGAGTATATTTTATAATGTGTCCACTTGATTTGTCCACTTGAGAGTGCAGAACAGAGTACTGGCAGCTTGTGAGAAGTGCCGGTACGCACCAGCACGCGCTTCACAAGAGTAGTTAATGTTATGGATATGATTTGGATTGCGATATCAAAGATAAGATAATAATGTTAAACGGAAAATGTTGCCGTGATATGATGAATAGAATTAGGAAATAAGTCCGATTAGAGAAGAAAGTACAGACTGGACACGGATGCAATGGACGGAGAAGAGATACGGACTTGCAGCAGTGTTGAAAAGTTTGTCTCTTTTCAGTGAGCCGGATGATCCGGCTTACTGAAAAGAGACGGCTCTCATGGCTCCCAAGCATTTCTTTTGTCTATGAAATTGTATGAAATATTTTGTTTACATTTATTCCACTACAAAAAGAATAACATTATTTATTATTTGTTGAATAATGTGACCGGACTCAAAGTTACTTATTGGGAAACAAGTGTGTTTTTCTTTACAAATCAAGAGTCAAGACAAAAATTGAAAGTCAAATCAAATCATGGATTTGGAGAATCGTGCCAGCCCTAGTATCAACGATCGTAGGAGTCACCAACATATTTGTGTTCTTGAAGAAGATCTGTGGAGTTCAACCGTCCCTCATGTCTGCTCCTCCAGGAGAACCCGTACGTGATGCGTAAAGGCAACTACCAGGAGTACCAGGGCAACGACCAGTACGAGGGCTTCTGCGTGGACATGCTGCGGGAGCTGGCCGACATCTTGAAGTTCTCCTTCAGGATCAAGCTGGTGGACGACGGGCTGTACGGGGCGCCCGAGCCCAATGGATCCTGGACCGGGATGGTGGGAGAGCTGATCAACAGGGTGCGTGTGTGTTGACTCACACACGCACACATTGACAGACACACACACACACACACACTCACACGCGTGCACATGCACACACGCGCGCGGGCGCACACACGCACATGCACACACACGCACACACACACACACACACACACACACACACACACACACACACACACACACACACACACACACACACACAATTAAAGATACTGAAATGCACATTATGCAAAAACAGCTCAAGTTGCTCACACCAGCGTCCTCGCAGAAAAACCCCTAAGGCACAACCCCTAAGCTCACACACATTCACACACAGGTACTGTACACACTACACAAAACTCACACACAACACCGCACGTACAACCCCAGACGGACCACCTTACACACACACACACACACACACACACACACACAGACACACACTACAGTGCAACACAGCCCCAAACCCCAACTCTGCTGGAACTTCCAATGTCTCAAACTGCCCTCAGCAGGGAATTAAGACTCTTATCTAGGGCAATACAGTACCTGACTTGATGATTCCCAAAGAGAGAGAGAGAGAGAGAGAGAGAGAGAGAGAGAGAGAGAGAGAGAGAGAGAGAGAGAGAGAGAGAGAGAGAGAGAGAGAGAGAGAGAGAGAGAGAGAGAGAGAGAGAGAGAGAGAGAGAGAGAGAGAGAGAGAGTGAGTGAGTCGGGGGCCCATTCCCTACAATTGTCAGTGCCGACTTGCCCCCCCTCCAGCCTTTTCTCCATTCTGTTCTGTTCCCAACCCCCGGCCTCCCCACTCCGGTCCCAGTGTGCCCGTCGCGGATAGTCTGGTGGTGGAGGACAAATGAGAGCCTCTCTCTGCTTAATAACCATACGGTAGACTTCAATTACCAGGCTCTGGTCCCCGTGTGGGGTCTGCCGCACTGGTGCCCCCCCTCCACCCCCGACTCCCCCGCTCCCTTCCGCTGCCCTCCCATTTGCCTGATCACTCAGCTCTAATTAGTAGCCCATGTTCCTCAATTAGCTTTTAATGGAAGAGAGTGAAGGCAACCAGAGGGACCGGTAACCTGCAAGCCCTCACACAGGTGCAGAGCAAATGCACCTCGCACTTTGGTGCAAATAGCCATGCTGGTAGCCTTATACTGTATCTGTGTGTGTGTGTGTGTGTGTGTGTGTGTGTGTGTGTGTGTGTGCGTGTGTGTGTCTGTGTGCGCGCGCTGCGCACATGCGTGTGCGCGTGTGGGTGCGTGGTGAGGGTTGTGTTACAGATACATGTTGTTTTTCATTTTTATTTCCTTTCTTGGCAAATGGGGAACATGATTCATTTTTGTCATTGCCTGGATAAACATTGTACCAAGCGTAGCTGTCATCGCAACGTCGAGCGCTTTTCTATTTCTGTAGCACTCTCTAACCCCACTTCTCTTTCCTCTCTCTCTCTCTCTCTCTCTCTCCCTCTCTCGTTCTCTCTCTCTGTCCAACCCACAGAAAGCGGACCTGGCCGTGGCCGGCTTCACCATCACGTCGGAGAGGGAGAAAGTCATCGACTTTTCCAAGCCGTTCATGACCCTGGGCATCAGCATATTGTACAGAGTTCACCTGGTGAGCGTGTCAATCCCCGGGTCAAAGGTCGCCTGGTCACCAGCTGACACCGAATCTGGAGTCTAGATATGGGATGTATCGGATTTCACCGCTGTTGTTTGAGCTGTACTTAAAGAAGGCTGCAGGGCCACCGCAGATTAGATAGCTCTCACCGGGGCAATGTTGGATAGATGGAGTTCATAAGGAATTAGGTCGGATTACGTTCCTTCTTGGATATCTCTCCCTGCAGTGCTTGGACTATGTAACGGTAGTTGGTATCGATGGGGTTAATTCTCTATGTGTCCATACTGCACCATATAGGTATGATTTAACGTACTGGATACAGAGATAGATATATAGAGAGAGAGAGAGAGAGAGAGAGCGCGAGAGCTGCGACCGGGGAACAGCGGCAGCTTCACATTGCTAATGAGCTTTTGGGCCCCAGCCAGCGAGGCTTCGGGAGACGCATTGTGGAGCGGGACGTTTATGGATCACGGCGTAAGCGAATCAAAGCCACCGCAGTCCTCCAGTGCAGGCGGACGTCCAGTGGCGCCCCCCCTCCCCCCTCCCACCCCTCCACCCAACCACTCTGACAGGGGAGACGCTCCTCTAATCTGCCTGCCTGTCACTGTTTCTGCTTCTCTATCTCTTTATCTCATTTCTA
Source organism: Zeus faber (assembly GCF_960531495.2). Lineage (NCBI taxonomy): Eukaryota > Metazoa > Chordata > Actinopteri > Zeiformes > Zeidae > Zeus > Zeus faber. The sequence goes on from NC_137195.1 coordinate 15,724,001, forward strand.
TCGCTCTCTCTCTCTCTCTCTCTCTCTCTTTCTCCCTTCTCTCTCTCTCTCTCTCTCTCTCTCTTGTCTGCAGGGGAGGAAACCGGGCTACTTCTCATTCCTCGATCCCTTCTCCCCTGCTGTGTGGCTCTTCATGCTGCTGGCTTACCTGGCTGTCAGCTGCATCCTCTTCCTGGCTGCAAGGTCAATACATTACATCACACCTGTCGTCAGCCTCCGCAACACACATACGTTATGTAGCAGATAGCGCGTTTTCCATCTTTTCCCTCTTTCCGCCGCACGGTTTAGATAAATCATATGATTTAATGCTGGCAGAGCACATAATTCTCTCGTGCAGGCTGAAAACCGCACGGGCTGTACTGTACCGTATCCCCGTTTCTCCCCCGAATCGTAGGCTGAGTCCCTACGAGTGGTACAACCCCCACCCGTGTTTGCGGGAGCGCAGGGACATGCTGGAGAACCAGTACACGCTGGGGAACAGCCTGTGGTTTCCAGTGGGTGGCTTCATGCAGCAGGGATCAGAGATCATGCCGCGCGCCCTCTCCACCCGATGTGTCAGCGGGGTGTGGTAAGTCAGAGGCCGTCGCTGCGTCTGTGCACGAGCGTTAGGATGCGCTTGCGCTTTCATAACGTTGGACGTGTTGTGCTTGTTGTATCTTTTTTTTTTTCACAGTAGTTGGTTTGACACCTTGCTTCAAAAACAATTGCAACCCTTGCTTTCTGGACCTGTGTACACCTCAACCCAGTATCAAAAACACATTGAGTTTAGAGTTTAAGCGGTTTTATTATCCTATTTGTCTAATTTAGAAGCTTTATTGGGATAATTATTTTAACAGTTTATTATATATAGTTTCCTACAGCATGTTAAGCAGCCAAAAAGTCTGTATGAACATAATAATAGCAGGATATACAGTAGTGCCAGGAATTCAATTAATAAAACATAAGGAAAGAATAAATGTATGAGGTAGGGCAACGTTAAAAAGAGCATCCCAGACGGGAGGGTAATTAGATATGATTTTGGGTTATTGCAGATGGGTTTTTCCACTATAATCGTTATTTTCACATTTGCCATTCATTATTTCTGAAACAACAATATTTTTGCCTTTATCCATCAAATTAACATCCCTAGCAACAATGGACAAAGCGATATAGCAATACTGGGATGAAGACCATCAGTATAAGAATCCAAACTGAAAAAAAAAAAGAATTGTCCGAGAGGAAAAACTAATTGGATACACTTTCCCCTGACTTGTCCTTCTTCCTGCCAGGTGGGCGTTCACGCTGATCATCATCTCCTCGTACACGGCGAACCTGGCGGCGTTCCTCACCGTCCAGAGGATGGAGGTCCCCATCGAGTCCCCGGACGACCTGGCGGACCAGACCAACATCGAGTATGAACCATCCACGGAGGAAGCACCATGACCTTCTTTATGGTACCAACTGTGTGTGTGTGTGTGTGTGTGTGTGTGTGTGTGTGTGTGTGTGTGTGTGTGTGTGTGTGTGTGTGTGTGTGTGTGTGTGTGTGTGTTTACATTGTGTATGGAACTAACATTAGAGTGCTCACAGTTAATATTGAATCACCTGATAAGCGATAATTTGAGCGGGCCGCGATCATTTTGTATCTGAGTAGTCTCAAAGTCCACCCAAACCTTGATGTTTCAATGTCCATAGATATAGCTTCTGCACTACGGACACATGTATTATTACACTCGTATGAACTTATACTAATTGTTAATCCCGATAATTTCTTTATAACTAATATTATGATCCAGGTCTTTGCGACGGTGCTCAGGGCGCCTCCTTCTTGTCATATTTGCTGCGATGCCTCCAAACTCCTCCGCGGTTGTTCTCTTTGGCTGTTTGCGTTTGTGTTAAGTGGCTGACTACCTGTGTTTGCTGATGAGAGCGCTGAAGGCATCTGGGTTGTGTGTGTTAGTGTGTGTTTGCGTGTGTTTGCTCGGGCAAAAGTATATTGTATAACAAATATGTTTTTTTTCATTACGTGTGTGTGTGTGTGTGTGTGTGTGTGTGTGTGCATGCATGGTTGTAGAGCTGTGAGCTCGCCGAGGAGTGGGTGTGTACTTCTGTGTGTGTGTATGTCTGTGTGTCTGTGTGTGTCTGTGTGTGTGTGTGTGTGTGTGTGTGTATTTTTGTATTCCTTTGGTGTCTGCATGAGGAGGATATGAAAAACTCTGTGGTCTCTGTTTGCTTACACGAGCCTCTCTTGATGTCACAGCACATTACCTTTCTCCATACCTAATCGGCACGCACACACACACACGCACGCACGCACACACACACACATACACGCACGCACACACGCACGCACGCACGCGTGCACACACACACACACGCGCACACACACACACACACACAAACACACACACATTTCAGTGCACCGCCCCACCTTCTTATTTCCTTTTTCGTTCGCACACAGCTCAAATAGATAGATAGAACATGTAATTGGACACTTAGTCACTTTATCCTGTTTTTGAGCGTGTCAACATTTTTTGGCAAGGCCCCGCACCGCCTCCCGCGTTCACATTTATTTGGATTTTCCCGCCCGTCTCCACGAAAGACACGGGCGCATCGGTTGCATTATGAGCGAGTAATTCCTTTTTACTTGCCACCCTCTCTTTGCATCTGCTTACCTCGTTTTTCGTCCTATATTTATGTTCCTTCTACTTCTGCTCGTGCCCTTTCGCCTTCTCCCCTTCCAGACTTATCTCACCTGTGTAAATAAATTAGATAAAAAGCTTGGATATCTGTAAAACCTTGTTTCCCCGCCTTATCTCTCTCCGTTTAATCTGAACCTTTTCAAACACACACACACACACACGCACGCACGCATGCACATACACACACACACACACACACACACACACACACACACACAGATTTGTCCGCTGCAATCTTAAGAAAAAGCAACCTGTTCCATTAAATTTTTTTAATTTCCCAGAACTCCCGCTACCAGACGTACCAGCGCATGTGGAACTACATGCACTCCAAGCAGCCCATCGTGTTCGTCAAGAGCACGGAGGAGGGCATCGCTCGCGTGCTCAACTCCAAGTACGCCTTCCTGATGGAGAGCACCATGAACGAGTACCACCGTGGCCTCAACTGCAACCTCACCCAGATCGGAGGCCTGCTGGACACCAAGGGCTACGGCATCGGCATGCCGCTGGGTGAGGAGCGGGAGCAGGAGGAAGGGAGGACCGGAGGACCGGAGGGGTGGCGTGGGAGCCGGTGGTCCAGATGTTTGGGAAGGAACGGGGGATTTCATGCTGGGGGGACATTAACGGCCATCAGCTGGACCTTAGACGAGGGGGAGGTCAAGGTCGTGAGGGAAAGCGGCTCTGGGGAAACAGGGATTGGAGAGCTTCGAGACAGGCGGGCGAGGGTGTAGATAAACAGACGCTCGAGTTGGGGATGTGAGCGGTGAAAGAGTAGTACGTAGACAGGATATTACAGTGAGAGAACGAGATGGAGAGATGGATAGAAGGGGTCTGACAGCACAATAGCCTCTGTGTCACTTCTGGTGGAAATTGTCTTTAATTTCCTTTAATATTCTCCCGTCACCTCGCTCCACATTTCATTTTGCTTCTCTTACTGTACTGTACTCTCTCGCCGGGCTGACCGCTCCGTATAGAACTGCCTCTGGTTGTGATCGCGCTCTTTATCTCTCCCTAATCCCCTCTTTATTCTCGCGACCGAGAGCGCCTCGGCGCCATCTCGGAGACAATCCCTGATTCCATCACCCTCCTCTTCCCTGTCTCCCCTCTCGTCCTTTGTCTTCCCGTCTCCCTCGTTCTTGTCTGCCCGACCTCGCCCCCTTCATCTCTGGCCTCTCTCTCTCTCTCTCTCTCTCTCTCTCTCTCCCTCTCTTAATTCCTTTGGTTTGTTTTCGTCCTCCAGGCTCTCCGTTCAGGGACGAGATCACGCTGGCCATCCTCCAGCTGCAGGAGAACAACAGGCTGGAGATCCTGAAGAGGAGGTGGTGGGAAGGAGGCCAGTGTCCCAAGGAGGAGGACCACCGGGCCAAGGGTCAGTCCACCGCCGTCCTTCCCCTTCTCCTCCTCTCCCTCTCTCCCCCACCCCCCAGTCTTCTCACTCCTGCTAACAGTCCTCCTAATGGCTAATGCCGAAACCTAATGTCCTTGTGAGGGGTGCTTAGCGCAATCTACTGTCCTAAATGTTGGCTGTTTGTCTCAGGTGGCGCTTAATGGGGATTTTATTGGACAGCAATGGTGTGTGTGTGCGTGTGCGTGTGAGAGTGTGTGCGCTCGAGTGTCTGTGTTACCGTGTAATGTGCGTGTCCATGTTTGTCTCTGTGTTTGAATAAATGGTAACAGCAACATGGTATCATGGATCGGTGTCAATCCTCCTCCGTATGCAAATGCATATCCAATTCGGCATTCATGTTTTTAACACATTTGTGTCTCTGAATTGCAAAATATGAAGCATTTTTGTAAAAAAATATCGATGCCTGCGTTACAATGGAATGTTTTTTTTTTTCGTAGATATCATAAATACATCACTTTTTCTACACGGCATTTTCATAACTAGACAAATTACATGTATCAATGGCCGATATTTGACTTTGAACAAAATATTGATACCCGCAATATGACTTTTTTTTTTTTTTGCTAAATTTATTTACATCAACTAAAATAAATTATTTGAGTTTGACATGAAATCCCCTTTTTTTCAGGGGCGAAAATAACAATTTCACAACAATTTCACAACAATTTCACAACAATTTCGCAACGTCACATATCCATCTGGTTTCCATGGCGGTTTTCACAATGTCCATGTGTTTTCACCGTCAGAAACTCAAAAGATTACTTCGAAACAAAGTTTTAGTATAATATAATAATGACATTATATCACTACATAAGAACTCATGATATACTGTATACTCTTCGTGGTATACAGTTTACACTATATGTTTTTAATTTAAAAAAGGTGTGTGTGACAGTATGTATGTGTTGGTTCGTCTTTAACGTTTGTAAAAAGGGTTTGTCAGTATTGAAAACATGCTTGCTTACCGTTTCAATGCTGTTTGTTGCTGATTTTCGGATCATAGTGGATGATAGTGTCTATCTTTTCAGCATGCGAATCGTTTTTCAACTACATCCTGTTCTCTTCTATTGATATGCTAACATCCCAAGTAGACAATAAAGGTATAACAAGTCTGCAGAAGGAAAAAAAGTCAAATTCCACTCTCTTCTCCTCGCTGCCCTCCCAGGTCTTGGCATGGAGAATATCGGTGGTATCTTTGTGGTGCTTATATGCGGCCTCATCATCGCCGTGTTCGTGGCCATCATGGAGTTTGTGTGGTCCACACGCCGCTCGGCCGAGACTGACGAGGTACGACCCCATAGCTGCCCTCGCCGACCCCGCAGACACACCCCAGTAGGTTTCCATGGCAACCCGCCAACCCTTCCGCTGGTGTTGTGGTGTCTGTGTGCGCGTGCATGCGCGCGTGCGTGTGTGCGTGCGTGCATCCGTATGTGTGTGTGTGTGCGTGCGTGCGAGTGTGCGTGTGTGTGTGCGTGCGTGCGTGTGTGTGTGCGTGCGTGCGTGCGTGCATGTGCGTGTGCATGTGCGTGTGTGTGTGTACTTTTGCTGTTGGGGGGTTCCATGTGTTATGTGCATGTGTACTAAAAAAGAATGCTTGAGCGTGTTGCACTGTTCTGCTTTCCTGTCCCCGAAACGAGACCCTCGGTCAAAAGTTGACAAATACAGATTGTGCATTTGGTCGCATGCCGTGCCTGTACTTGGGTGGTTGTGCTCACCTCACATTTGTATAGTGGTCGTGAGCTAAACTGGACATGTGTGTAGAAGCAATATTGAGATATGCCAATATTTGCTTGCAAATTAAGAAGTAGTGTGTTCTTTCTTTCCCCCTGGCATTAAATGTCATGATGTATCTTCTTTTACATGCCTCACATGTACGCTGGTATTCTTCGTTTCCATTCTTGGATTACTTCTCACACATCGCACTGTGCATTTCCCGCTCCCTGTCTTTCTTTCTTTCTTTCTTCCTTTCTTTCTCTCTCTCTTTCTTTCTCTCTCTCTTCCTTTCTTTTTCTTTCTTTCTTTCTTTCTTTCTTTCATTCTTTCTTCCTTTCTTTCTTTCTCTCTCTCTCTTTCTTTCCTTCTTTCTTTCTCTCTTTTTTTTCCAAACACACACTTCCTGTCATTTGCCCATCAGTGTCTGCTCTCTGACAATGAGTACTGTTTCTGTTTGTGTGAGTGAGCACATGGTTTTTATTATCATTTAGATGAGACTGTTCTCTGTATCGTGGATGCTTTGTTGCATTTTGTTTGCCATGTCTGGAAGTCAGTCATGCTGTCGGAATGTGAAGAGAATTCTTACTTTATCTGTGTGCGTGCGCGCGTGCGTGAGTCCGTGTGTGTTGGTGTGTGTGTGTGTGTGTGTGTGTGTGTGTGTGTGTGTTTGCAAAGAGAATGGCGCACCGGTGCTGTTGAAGTGTGAATGTGTTTGTCGACGCACCTCAGTTTGCAGGCTTGCCTTTCTGTTCGTTGTGCATATTGCCATTACGGAGTACCCATTTTTGAAACATTTTGGTGTCCTGTGTTTGGATTGTAATAACTCTCTCTGCTCCTTGGATATTCTCCCATCTCTATCCAACTCCGCACAACCCCCCCCCCCCCACCCACGACATTTTAACTTATTTTTTTGATCCCATTCCCCAATTTGTTCCGCCTCTGTGCCCCCCCCTCACTCTTCCCCCTTTACCACCTTCCCGTGTCCGTCCCGCGTCCGACACCTTCTTTGTCTTTGCTTTTCTTTCTATCTTCCTCATTGTTCCTCTTCTGCTCCCCCTGTCTCTACTTTGCCTCCCCGCTGTTTTTTCTGCCTACTTTGCTTCTGTGCCACCTTTCCTTCCTTGGAATCTTCCCCTGCTCCTCTCCTTTCCTCCCCTTCTCCCTGGCTCCTCCCCCTTTCTCCCTCAGGTGTCTGTCTGTCAGGAGATGCTCACCGAGTTCCGAAACGCTGTGTCCTGTAAGAAGAGCTCGCGCTCCCGACGCCGTCGGCCCCTCGGCAGCTCGGCGGCCCTGCGCCACCCGACGCGCATCGCTCTGGGGGCCCCGCGGCCTCTGCGCCTGGTCCGCGAGATGCGCCTCAGCAACGGCAAGCTCTACAGCGGAGCCGGGCCCCTGACTGGCGGGGCCGGGCCGGGCGGAGGAGCAGAAGCATTAGGAGCCGCGGACCTGGGCCCTGGTCCCCAGCGGATCCTCGACGACCCCCTAGGGGCCAACACTACCCCTCCTCCCCCGGCCCCCACCCCCGTGATGCTGCCCCCCCGCGGCTGCACGCACGTGAGAATCTGCCAGGAGTGCCGGCGGATCCAGAACCTGAGGGCGGGACCCGGCCTGGGCTCAACCACCACGAGGATACCGCCCTCATCGGCGCCGCTTCCCCGGCTACCTCCACCCCCGCCCCCCTCATCCTCCAACACGGACAGTGAGGGCGGTGGAGGGCAGAGTCCCAGGCGGCTCCGCCACAGTCCCTCGCCTCACACCCCGCGGCCCACACCGCCTCCACAGAGCAGCAATACCACAGACCGGCTGGGGGACCAGGACTGAGACCGGAGACTGTGGGAGAAGTGCGGGGGGCTCTCGGGAACGCGACCGATGGTGGAGCTAAGGAACAATCTGGGCTGCCCGGACAAACAGCACTCCACTCCATAAGTGGGATTAATGGAAAGGAAAAGCGAAGGACATGGGGGAGGGAGAGCAAAAAAGCTGAACATAGGGAGGCCACTCAATGGAAAATGAGGCGACCTTTAAAAGCAGAATAGAGAAGTGGAGCCGCGTCCCCTTTCTCCGCGGAGCATGAGGACGAGCATGAACGCTCTTGCCCTTCGCCGACTGCCACCATACTGTAAAAAGGTTACCGGTTAAGTTGTACTTTTAAGGTGGCTTCCACAGTATCTGCCTGCCATCCACACAGAAAATCCGGTTCAATCGGGACAGAACTGAATGAGATATATCACTGTGGTAAAGCATATCAACAACCTGCTGGAGCTTTTCGAATCAATCGGCCGCTCTGTTCTCTCATTCCCTCCTCCTCCTCCTCCTCCTCCTCCTCTTCCTCCTCCTCCTCCTCTCACCCTTGTATTTGAGGAGCCCGGCTTAGCTCCACGGCTCCTCGTCGCTCTCGACGGACCGGCCTACGAGGATGTGCTCTGCCTGTGTGTCATCTAAACAAACCAGACTTTCAAATTGACAGAGAATTATTTCCCGTTGCTTATTTTTTTTTTTCTTTTTTTGTTTGTTTTGTTTTGTTTTGTTGTCTATATTGTTTTGTTACCATTGTTTTAAGTGGGAATTACAGAGAAAAGAATAAATAAAAAATAAAGACTATTTGTGGGTTATAACATCCTAAGGAAACATGACCAAGCCTAATTGTGTGGAAGTTTTGTGTCCCTCCCTGCATCCCGTAGAGGATTTTTTTTTTAGATTTCTCAAGTTTGCAGACACACACCCACGCACACACACGCACACACACACACACACACACACACACACATACAGAACGGGTCAATCAGAGGCAGAATAAACTGATCGGAGGTGCCGCTCCGGTCTATATTTAGAGAGCGAAACCAGCGTGTGTCCAGGTTTGACTTTGCGCTGACTGAAAGTTGGCCGGTAATCATCCAATTGTGAGAGGGAGTGTGTACCCGGTGATCTACCCCGTTCAAGCAGTGTGTGATAATCCGACAGCGACAAAGAGGGGGAGAGAGAGAGAGAGAGAGAGAGAGAGAGGGAGAGAGAGAGGGAGCACGAGGCTTTGAAATGTGAAATTAATGTTCCTCGTTATCCAGGGCAACACTTGCCAAGGCTTTACCTCCCCCCACCCCTCCTTCCCTACCTCTGTTCACACGGCATAAAGGAGAGAAAGAGACAGGTTAGGGGAAAGCTAGAGACAGAATGACAAATCCCTAATTGAACTACTTCCATTATTAGATCCGTCCTGATCTGGTAAATCTGGGCATCTTTTTTCGACGCCTTGTTCTCCTGCCAACAGACTATAGCTTGACTGTAGCTTCTCCTCCTCCTTCTTGTTTTTTTTTTTCTTTTCTCCCTAGCAGGGAGACGGCTCTGGCGGAGCGCAACAGAGGCAGCTGCCAGAGCCACAGTCTCACCACAGCCGATCCAGTCGATGCTGCGTTGCAGAGCGTCTTCTGATCGTCTAATTACTCCCCTCAGTGACAGGGTGGGCGGGAACGTCGTGAGACAAAATAAATCGAATTGCTGGATAAATACAGTACGGGTTGCTTTTATTTTAATTTTTTTTAACGCGGACAGAGAATTGCAGACTAATCTCGCGGAGGCCATTTTTGGCCGTGTTTTCGAGATTATATGATATGAAATGGTCATAGGCAATTTCCCCCGAACATTCCTGGCTCTTTTTATTAGCTTGTGGTCCAAGCTGTAGAAATGTTTGTGATAGTCTCATTAATATTTGCTCCTATGATCATGAGATTCCTAGATGTTTACACACACACACACACACACGCTTACATGATACTGTGAAATGGTACTTTTTTTGCAGTAGGGTTGCGACAGTGTTGTGGTGGATAATCATGTTGAACCGAAACCATGAGAAACATGTTTTTTTCTAAAAGATTAATATCTGCAGAGGAAGGCGTGGGCTTTAATGTCCCTTCCTCTCTGTTGTTAAGTGTTTACTCCGGCCTCATGTCTGGAATGGAGCCATTAGCCTCGCGCGCGCGCGCACACACACACACACACACGCACGCACGCACACACACACACACACACATACACACACACACACGCAGACACACACACGTGCACACACATACAATATACAGATAAGGGGTGGGTGGGTATTATTTATTATTATCATGAGTATTATTATAGTTTTCGTATTATTATTAAGTTATTAGAATATATGACACTAAATTTTAATTATTATTCTGATGAGAGAGAGAGAGAGAGAGAGAGCGAGAGAGAGATATTCTCTGGTGTATTTGTGAGGGGGTTTGGGCAGTTAGACTACAGTTACACCCCCCCTCCTCCCCCATCTCGATACACATCACTTTTGGAATTTAAAACGAAAAACTAGCATTTCCATATTGCATGGCGTCTGTGACAGTGATAGTTCACCCACTGCACCACATGCTTGGAGAAACACCTTGCTACAGGCGATTCTTTGTCTTTTTTTTTTTCGAATATAAATAGACGCAGCACACAAACAGTTTGAAGCAAGAGTCCTCGCTGCGCCTCCGCAAAGTCACATCCCCATTCGGAAGGAAGATCTTCCGGCACTAATTGTCGGCAAAATCCCAGAGGTCTTGATGAAACAAGTGAAGCAAAACATCTACCACATTATGTCCCCCAACCATCAGGTTTATCTCGCTCAACATCGTAGGGTCAGACATCGTAGGGAGAGGACGCAGGAGAGGATGGGTTGAAAAAATAAAAATAAAAATGACTGCGGCCCAAACCAGCACAAATCCTGTTTTGTAAACTTCAGGACACGAACGCCCGTAAATCCGGGTGTGATATTTTATTATTTTGAAATGACAATAAGGTTCTAATGTGGCTATAACCAGAGCAAAAAATAAATAAAAAATTAAAACACAGGGAAACAAACAGGAATAATAACAATAGGAAAAATGAACTATTAAATTACGATTCCAATGTGGTTTTTCCTCTTCTCCATTTACTAGAAAAATTGCTTCCCTCTAAAATAAATATCCCTACAACAGAGGAAAGTTAGACCAGACGAGTTAGTTCAGGGCCAAATCCACCAAACAAGGTAGCGCAACCAAACCCAAGCAGGACTCCACACAGTCCGTCAGCGTCAACAAACAGCTGTTTCCTCAAAATAAAATCTCTGTCATTTGTTTGTTTTGCTTCCTGTTTTGTGCGGTGGGACGGACGCAGGAGACAAAAACTCTCAGCGCCGGCCGTGAGGTCGTCGGGTGGTGTCGGCGTTCCGAGAAGTTGATGTTGGGATTTATTTTTCCCTCCGCAAAGACGCCGGATGCGGATGTCGCCGCCAACTTTAGGTTCCGGCACACTACAGCGCGGACAAAGTATTGTGGTGGAAATTTTACCACTTTGCGCGTCGAAATTTGTATTATTGTACCCAGGGGTGAGACAAATCAAATGAAGAATTGATTCCACACCAACTCGAGCCTTAGTCGAAGTATTATTTAATGTGTTTGCAAGCGCAGGGAAAACAAACTCTCTCGCTCGAAGTCGCTGCGAGGTTCTCCAACAATACGTCGGGGTCGACAGCTTTTAAGAGGGTCTTGTGTACAAAGGCGGCGACGGCGATGAATCCGGTGACGCTTTCCAGGTGTGGTTTGACTCGATCCGTGATGGATCAGGTCAAAGCTTCCTGTGGCGCTTGGCGAGGAAGGCTCTGCCAGCTTTATCAAGGGGTCAAGAGGTGTGATCCTCGCAGGATGCACTTGAGTTCGGGAGCTCGGTTCGGCTCAGCTCAGCGCGGAGTGGACATTTTGTTTCCCGACAACATCCAGGTTTGCACACGGTTACAGGTTGCACAGAGCTGAAAGATGCGATGCATGCACTGTCCAATACACACAGAGAGTTTTTATTGATGATAGCCACGTCGCTGGCCATTCCAAGGCCATACCATATACTCTTAGTAGTGCAGTTGTCTGCTTGGTGCTCAGTGTTTTTGACTGGGATTGACCCTCCTATGGAAGAGAAGCACAGTGAATAAGTGTGGTGAAGTCGTGAGTCATTGGTGTTCAAAGGCAAAAGTGTCTTGATTTTGTCAAGTCATCAAACTTGTGCCTGGACTACCAGTCATGTGACTCCATGTGACTTCACGCCTCTGATTCGTCGGGGAACTGTTGCTGAAGTAGGGAGTAGTTTGCTCTGTGGGCTGTGGGGCATGTACACACACACACACACACACACACACACACACACACACACACACACACACACACACACACACACACACACACACAACGGTCTATTTGTCAGCTTCTCGCTCTACATTATACACATCTTACCTTAAAAAGTTATTCTCGGGAGTACACTGGCACTTTTGCATAGCGAGACACACCCATGCTTGACCCGCCACTGACCACCACTCGAGATGAAACTTGTGATTCCTTGATGGACTGCGTGGCACACATACAGAGAGTTGAAAATTGCAAATTGGGACTCTTGAAATGAAAACAAAGCGTGGTTTGGTGAAAAATCTATTTATTTCCTACTATTTCTCCAAACTGGTCCAACTCCTCTACAACATGGCTTATCTTCGCCCATAAAACATGAGCTGTTCTTACCAAGAGTTTGTTACAATATCATCGCTAGCTGTCCTTAAGTGCAATGCTTCCAAAAACTGCATTTGTTTAAAAAACGGGAGCAAGTTTTCCAAAACACTTGCAACTTAAGAAAACACATGAAAATAGACAAAACACAAGCAAATTATGAAAAACACAACCACATTAACAAAGGTATTGTCTTTTCTTCTTTCTGTTCAAATATTTTGGGTGCCCAAACTGAACTGAATCACTCCCTGAAACGATCAGCACCACCACACATTCACGGGGCCGGTAAAAGTTGTTTTCCCTGGAACCCCGCATTTAAATGATTTTAATAAAAACTGTGGATTGAGATGGAAGTTGTTTTTTCTATTTATAAATAGCATGGAGGAAGCAGATGGAGTATTTGGACACGGTGGTAGTTGCGGCTCCAGGTTGTTACTTGTAAAACTTCTTATATAGAATTACAGACACTAAATAATTTTGTTTAATATATTTTATTGCAGATAATTCTGTGCATCCGGTGTGGCTCACTTCTGTGATCATGTGGCTCACTTCTGTTATGTGGTTTTGCAGTTTTGTTTTCTCTTAATGTGGTTGTGAGTTTTGTTAATGCAGTTGTGTTTTCTGTAAATGCAGTTGGGTTTTCTGTTAATGCGGTTGTGTTTTCTGTTAATGGGGTTGTGTTTTCTATTAATGCAGTTGTGTTTTCTGTTAATGTGGTTGTGTTTTCTGTTAATGGGGTTGTGTTTTCTATTAATGCGGTTGTGTTTTCTGTTAATGTGGTTGTGTTTTCTGTTAATGGGGTTGTGTTTTCTATTAATGCGGTTGTGTTTTCTGTTAATGTGGTTGTGTTTTCTCTTAATGCGGTTGTGTTTTCTGTTAATGTGGTTGTGTTTTCTGTTAATGGGGTTGTGTTTTCTGTTAATGCCATTATGTTTTCTGTTAATGTGGTTGTGTTTTCTCTTAATGCGGTTGTGTTTTCTGTTAATGCGGTTGTGTTCTCTGTTAATGTGGTTGTGTTTTCTGTTAATGGGGTTGTGTTTTCTGTTAATGCCATTATGTTTTCTGTTAATGTGGTTGTGTTTTCTGTTAATGCGTTTGTGTTTTCTGTTAATGTGGTTGTGTTTTCTGTTGATGCAGTTGTGTTTTTCTGTTAATGTGGCTGTGTTTTGTCTATTTGCATGTGTTTTCTTAAGTTGCAGTGCATTGAGCCCTAGGGGCCACATACTGTACATACTGGCCAAAATAGATACATGTTATGCTGACTGGTGGGCTTTGTCCTTATAGTTGAACTAAACACGCAATCATAAATACATCGATTTTTTTTTCCCCAACTTTCGGACTTTTCTGACATTTTCCTAAATATTTAGAGGCCTGGAGAACACATTCCACCAGTTTTCTTGTGTGGTCGTGGAAACCCCGATTGATCTCATCTCTATGTTAATTTCCTCACGTCTAATGTGCCATGGACTTATTTTTGTTAATTGCAGTCACTGAGTCACCGTCTATGGATCAAGGGGAAGAAACCCCCTTGTCACCATGGCAACATATCGTCCTCCTATTTTGGGCATCCATGCCCTAGTGCTACCTGGGCATACGTGACATCAGCATCAGCATCGGCATGTTCAGAGTGTTGGACTTTGGCTGGAAACACGTTGTCTCCACTACCGCTCGCCCTGAACCTCACATCGGAGTAGACCAGATCCTGTGGAGAGCGAGACGTAGAGGGAGAGAGAATTTTGCTTTATTTCCGTGTTGGACATACATATTCAAGCTTTCAATCTGTGCAGATGGAGATGAAAGCGTTCCCCACTCACAGCTTTTTTACGTCCACAACTGCATAAGCGCTTTTTATTCTTACATTATTTTTCTAAACTCCATTTAAAAGAATATACTTCTATTTTTTAAGTAAAAATATTACGTTAAAGCTGCAATCCATAAGATCGTCTGTGTTGATCGGTAATTTTCTTTTCTCTATTTTTCCTCTCTTCTGATCCATCAATTTGTTTTTGTTTTTTTCCTGGTCACAAGAGGTGATGGGGATATTAATCCCCAATAATATTCATCCATATTGACAGTTTACTGTCAATATGGATGAACAGTTTTCAACTTGTGGCAGACCCGGCCACCAACAATAGAAATTGTGAATTGTGCAATTGTGCTATTTATGCATAACATGCATAAATAGCACCAGCTGAAAAAAGTCTGATTTTTTTCAACAAAATAACCTTAGGGGCTACTGCTTTAAACAATTGTTTACTGATGTAATCCAAAGGTTGCTGGTTCGATCCCCAGCTCCTCCTGCTAGTGTGCTGTAGTGTCCTTGAGCAAGACACTTAACGTCTAATTGCTCCTGATGGAGTGGTGTCTATCGCTGTACGAATAATTGTAAGTCGCTTTGGACGAAAGCGACTGCTAAATGATGATGTAAAATAAAGCTGTCCATCAGTTCTTATACATGAAGAATGCTTTAACCTCTTCTGTTATAAGGCCAGATGTCCCAACTGTTTTCACCACTGGCCTACTTTCATCTGGAAAGAAAAATGCGTTAGTAAGAAATTGTATTAATAAGGTCTTTCCAATCAATTTTTAAAACATCTTTGTACGTCACTCACCAATGTGGGCACTGTGTTTATCCAACAAGTTTCTCCTAAAGGCAGAAATAAATAGAAATAAGTCTTAGCTCAAATTCTGTCACTGTTTTCAGACTAAAAGGCTAAAATCTCATTTTCAGCTGAATATCTAGGATGCAAACAATAACTCTCACATTGTTTTTAAATGGCTCATATTAATTACATGCATTACACACACCACATGTGCACACGCGGGCGGGCACACACACACACACACACACACACACACACACACACACACACACACACACACACACACACACACACACACATACACACACACACACACTTCTTTCTGGTGATGAGGAGGTACGCTGTGGCGGCCATGATGCCCAATAGCAGGACGACAGCGCTCACTATGCCAGCGACCACGCCCATGGACACTTGAGCTGTGGAGAGACACACAAAGAGGATCATTTGGGGGAAAGCAAAATGTGTGTGTACACTGAAGATGAATTACAGGCGATCGGTCTTACTGACTGACTAGCATTGGATGCTAAAAACAGAATAATTGTATTTAGATGGTTTGATTAAGGTGTGAGAATCCATCATGGTGGCATCAGCCGGTGCATCATTTTACCACAAATTACCCAGTGACACAGGACAGAAACTCACAGAAAAAGAGTCGGAGTTGATGGGAATTTCTCACGATAAGCGTAAAATCGATGGTGAGATAAAAATAAAACGCAAATTGAAAACCTCACCACTATCTACCCGTGCATCAAGAATGAAATGTCACATTTGTGTCACTGTTACTTTCACGTAAACAGATTTGAGATTGGCCCATGTGCTATAGCTATTGTTCTGTGTGGTTTGTTTGGTTATGTGTTTCACTTGTGGTGGTTGCCCCCTCTTGAAGAGAAGAGAAAAGGATGATTAGTTGATTATTGGTTGGTTGGGGGTGGGCAGCCCAGAAATTCAATAAATAAATATGAAAATTAGGGCTTGGCAAAAATAAATATTTTTTTCTATACTATCATTGCATTTATCATGCTCCAATGGCATATGGTGATTTTGTGAGAGTATTGCATATTCATGATTTAAGGTCTGAAATATGTATAAAAGAATATATATTTATATATACATACATATATATATACATACACTGTACATATATATATATACTGTGTATATATATATATATATATATATATATATATATATGTATAAATTAGCTAAATATTAACTAAAACTGAACATAACATTAACTAAAACTGAAAAAGCTGAATTTAGCCTGATACTTTTTAGCCTGATACTTTCATTTACCATACAGTTCAATGGAAAGAATGAACCAACTGATTCAGGAGTTTTAATGTATATACTGTATGCACAAGAGTCGTATAATATTACCCCCCCATGCTTATTAAAAATTCACTATTAGAGCAAAACCTATTGACTTAGAGACAAGATGTGTTTTTACCTTGAACAATGAGTTCAGTTCTTCCAAGGTGTTGCCCAGTGGGGAACACGGCCACGCTGCACTTGTACACGCCTCCATCAGACATCGAGACATTTCTGATGTTGAGGGAGAAATCCACTTCAGAAGTTTGACTAAACTTCAATCTCTGACTCAGGAGACTGTCATGAACATGAACTCCATATTCCGGGTGATAAATAAGAAGTTTTTGTGGCCCTAGATTCCACTGGACCTGAACAATGGAAACGTTTTTTCCCCCCGAGATGAATTTGCATGGCAGAGTGACAGCCTTTCCCAGAAAACCAAACACTTTAGGCAACACCATGACTTGTTGTGCATCCAGGACTGCCAAAACAAAGAAATAGGAGTGTTAGTAACAGGAAAAAGGTAAACACGTAACAATGGCAGACCATTAAAAGACAACATTCTTTCCATTATTGGCCAAATAATGTGGTCATTTATAGTAGTCTCAGGGTAGACTACAGTACTTAGGTGAAGATGTTTAAGCTTTTATCCAATTTTTATTTTGATATCAGATATTCAATTCTATCAGTTAAATTTACTACATCAGAAAATATATTGAACTCATTAAAAATGTAAATGTTGCTATTTTAAATTCAGTTTTAAGCAGTTGCATTTCTTTCACAGCACTAGCTAAAATAGTTCAGTTAACATGAGTTAGTTAAAACTAGTTGAAACTAAATTTCTGGAATCAAGAATGGAATTTCTGATGCCACAAGCATTTTTTTTTTTAACTGTAATTGTAATAATAACAATAATAAAAATAAATATAACTGCAGGCAGCAATACACAGGGTCCAGTTTAGTCGTGTCGGGTGCGTTTTACAGTTTCCCTTAGTGACAGGTGGCCGTTTGGTGCCGTGTCCGGCACGTCATTTATTTGTTGAGTTTTTTCCTTGGATTACATTTTCACTAAGTTACGTTTCCATGAGATACGAAAAACGTCTACGGCATTTCTGTCTGTAATTGCCATTGCACGTTTTCAGACGCCCTGCTGGATCTTGAACGCATCACTCAGTCGCACATTTTAGTGTTTTCTAGGGACGCGCTGACGACATTTTAAGGATTCGTTTTTTATTATTTTTTTCATTAATCCGGCAAAGTTATGTGGACCACCGATTTAAAATACAAATCAAACAGATTTACTGATATCTACCAGGTAGAGGAGCTATCTGAAAATACAGGTGAATCGATAGTTTGGGAACTTCTAAAGACGACAAAGTGAACGAGTCCCCTCCGCAAACTGGACACGGTCCAACCGGACATTCTCAATCGGAATCTGTACATTTACAGTAAATAATATGATGACGATATGAGAAAAGCGTCTTGATGAAAGCGTCTTATTGTCAATCCATTGTCGTTCATTTTAGAAGACACGTGTGACGTGTCAGTTAACCACACCAACTGAATATTTCGGATCAGAGTTGTTTGGTTTGTCACTAATATCCGTATTAGTGGAGATCAATAGTTCCAGTTAGTTTTAGCCTTGTTGGACATATTTCGGCGTCAGATGTACTGGTTCGTCTGTGTAATATGGCTCAAGATTTATGTCTATCTATCTATCTATCTATCTATCTATCTATCTATCTATCTATCTATCTATCTATCTATCAGTGACAGTATTTGACACTTGGTGTCATGTGGGGCAATAATGACGTATTTACAGAAGCTTACGAAGGGAATTTATGTCATTTTAGTTGGTGACACCTTTTCGTGGAATTTAATTTCTGATAGGTTACATTTCCGTGAAATCCGAAAAACGTTGATGTCTTTTTGTGAGTAATTGCAATTTCACAGGTTCTAGTTTTCCAACGCGTTCCGAGTACATGTACGCATCATTCATTCCCACAGACAGGGGGACTCGACGTGGTGAAGAGTTTCTGTGGATTCATGTTTTTTTTTTTTTGTTGTTTTTTGGTTTTTTTTTTTCACAAATCCGGCAAAGTAAGGAGGACCACAACGCTGCATCTAATATGGGGTTATATCAGAATACTATGTCTTCTACAAAAAGAGATCAATTATGAATCGAACAGCCCCGCAGATATCAACCAGGTAAGTTCTGAAGCACAATCTGCACATTTTTAGCACATTAGATGATGATGATGTCACAAAGCGTCTTATTCTAAAACCCATCGCCTTTTTGAACGTTGGAGTGTCGGTGAAGCGCGAACGTTCGTCTCCTTTGGGTCAAATTTAGTCGGTTTTTCACTCATTTCTGCTTCGAATGTGGATCGATTTGGATCCAACTGGTACCACGAGATGTTTTGCGACGTCCTGGTTCTAAGGAGACCTCAACCATGTCCGTAGCTCCTACAGTTGTTGTGTTCCAGACAGTTTTAGCCCAAAAACTTCAGAGGAAAAGAATAAAATCCAAACGATAACAATAAACCCTGCGGGCTGGACCCCAAATAATAATAAAAATAATAATAATATTAATTATTATTATTATTATTATTATTATTATTATTATTATTATTATTATTATTATTTAGGGCTGCCCCATGAATGTCGACATTTGGAATCGTCAGTCGGAAACCCATCAGTCAACTGAGATTCTTCGAGTCAGCAGTCGTTTTGTTTTGTTTTTCCAGTCAGTGTCCATTACAATAACAGGGTGAAACAGATAGAATCTTTCAAAATGCACAGAGATACTATTTCAATGGGGAATTATAGATAAGGGGAATCATAAATATATTTTTTATATGTATGAACCGTCCGCACCCTGACACAGACGTGAACATAGCTCTCCATGCGCCCCAATTGCCGTTCCTCTAAATAAAACAACTAAAAACAGTGTGGGGACAGGGCACGAGGGAACGGGGCTCGACTCGTGAACCCTTCCAGATCATTTCCTGCACATAACGCATGGATGGAGAGGGGGTGATCGAGGCGAGAATCAAGGAGGATGTGTCCCCAATATGCACAGTTTCGTTCCATACAGTTCCATACGCACTTGTTTCGTTCCATAAGCAGATGTAAAATAAAATAACCTACATCTAAAATGAAAACACACTGTTCTGGAGCCCCCCTCGGGATGGCCCACTAGGCAGCTGCTTATCTCGCCTATAGAAAGAGTGAATATTTTTTTTAAATTATTATTATTATTATTATTCTTATTAATAATAATAATAATAATAATAATAAAAATAATAATAATAATAATAATAATAATAATAATAATCGAGTACTGTATTTACGATATATAAACAACTTTAGTCATATTGACTTAAATGGAGTGAATATACAGTATGTTAAATATAAGTAGTATAAGTAGTATAGTTTAAGTATATGAATATTGGACCACCCATCTTAGAAAAACCAACTAAACAAAACTAAAAAAAACGACAACAATAAAAACAAAACCATTTTAAAGGTTCTCTTACCTGTTGGGTAAGTATAGACCATCCATAATATGACAGGCAGGTACATTGTCGTCCAGAAGAAAATAGCTTCAACAGTCATTGCAACTTTGTCAAAGACAAAAAAAGGGAGGAGGAACTAAGCATGTTTGTCAAGAATACCTCTGCTGCTGGTGTCTGCACTACAGACGCCCAGACGCTCGGTTCAGAACGCACAACAACACATGAACAGAGCATCTGGGGGATTAAGATTATGACAGAAGTAAAAAAAACAAAAAACATATTGATTCATTCATATTCTTGATCAAACCAAACTATTTGTTAGAATGATTCAAAAAATTTTGTACGAAGGCAGTAATATCTAGGTTAAGACGTAAACCGAGGTTTCTTTGCATTTCTGTCGATTGTTTTGCCATAAGAAATATAAAATAAATTACAATAAATTTGTTTCAGTTGGAAGCGTAATGCGTCTGATGCGTAACGTTGCTGAAACAACCAATACAACACTGCCCCCATGTGGTCATGTACGGTAATGTACCCTCTTACCGCGTGCCAGCGGTTCCCAAACTGGGGTTTGCGGCCGAGGTATTGTTCTTTTTTTTTTGCCATATATTTTCACGACATAGAAATACTTTGCTTTTTTTTTGCACTTATTTTCAGAAAGGTCTCACATAAATAATGTATTCGTTAACCTAATTTTTCACTCCACACAAATTACATGCCAGTTTTATTATAGACAGAAAGGGTAGTGTGTGTGTGTGTGTGTGTGTGTGTGTGTGTGTGTGTGTGCGTGTGTGTGTGTGTGTGTGTGTGTGTGTCTGTGTGTGTGTGTGCGCGATGAAGGGGGGGTGTTGTTTTTTTATGAACGAACAAATCTGAGCTTGGTCGCTGGATCAGACACAGATCACTACAGAAAGTTGCTTCCTGCGTTGGAACACGCCTTCATCGTGGTCGTCTCGATTCCTGAACCGAGAGAGCGGCGAATGCAGGGAAACGGGTGCGACTGTTTGTTCACCAGGTTATTTCCCAATCACTTGAACCCCGTCGCTTGAACCCCGGTGTTCGGCGTTTAAATGGAAGGTGAACGATTTTGCCCCTAATTTGTTGACCCATTTCTGCAGGGTTCACCCACATAACTGTGTTGTTCACTCTGAATACCCCGGGCGGTTGGAAAAACGCTCGCTTCTCAGGTGGATGGTCAGTCCCTCCGCTACGTCCCGGTGGGTTTTTCTAACCCTAAACCCTCACCCTAAACCCTAAACCCTAACCCTAAACCCTAAACCCTAACCCTAACCCTAACCCTAACCCGGGTGTGGGGGCACGGTTGTTTTGTTGTGAAACTACGTTGATGTGTGACTCAGCAGCGGGGGGCCTTTGTGTGAGTGCGTCAAAGAGAAAAGTTAAAGAGTGGTTGTAAATATTAATTCAGTTTGTGTCATGCTGTACGTGTGACGACTCCCGTCCCCGTCTTCGGTTCTGTTGACCTCTGCTCTCTCGTTTTGCTTGTCTTACTCACCCCCTGCGCTGCTGACCTACTGGTTTATCACTTCCCACAATGCCTTGTTGTGTGGGGTCGGATTTGCAGAAGCTGTTAAGTGGTGTGTTCCCACCCTCGCTCACTTCCTTGTGTCTCTAACGGTTCAGTTGCAAATGTCCCCGGGGCCCCTGAAGACAACCGCATCCCGTGTTAAGAGGTTCTGAAAAATGTCCAAATCTTGGTCAGAAATGGTGCAATTCTGCAGCAATTACTTTTTTTTTTTTTTTTTTTGCCCAACAACACTGGTTTGAACGCGGGTGGTGCGGCACAAGGGAACGCAACCCGGTAATATTACGGTTGATATCGGTTGATATGGTTGGTTATTATGTTGTATAAAAATTATCACATAAATGAACACACATTAGAAATGACAAGCCAACAAGTTTTACCGTACTTCATAACCACCGATGCATTTTGAACATATCGGCTTCCTCTGTACTTGTTAGACGGAGGTCATGGCAGGGAGTGTTAGTCTAACTAAATAAGAACAACTGAAGTGAATCTAAATACGATAAGATATCGGCGGTGGAATAAGGTTTTCCCCCCCAAAAAGGTGAACAAGAAGCAGATGCATTTTTCAAACTACCAAGTCATGATCAGCCATAGCAACCTTGGCAAATACCCCTAAATTAGCAAACACAAAAAAAAACACAAATGAAAAAGGCTGATCTTTTTCCTCCCTCGCTTCTAGAACGCTGCTCATTTCATCCTTTTACTCAAGAATGATAATTTACCGGATCTCTCCACAGGAAGTCAACTATGCCCCAGTCCTCACACACTGTAGAATTCCAAAGTTGTGTAGGTGGTCGGATGACGGAAATCCCCCATGCAATTATTATATTTTAATATTTCAATTCAGTTTCTGAAGAATAACATAAAATAAATAACTCGATCGATTGTTTTGTCACAGGTGAAGGCTGATTTTTAATTTTGAATGTATTTTGAAACCACACTTGCCTTTCCAAGATCCCACACACGCGTATTTATTCGCACACAAACTGGACTGGTCATTCACAATGCAATGTGACAGAAATGTCACTAATACACCACTGACGAATCAACATAAACAGCGAATAACGATGAGGTGGCACGCCCGGACGTGAGCTTTGCATTGACATAACCGAAGTCCATTTAACCCGTTATTGGGAATTTTTGTAAAGTAAGCTTTATTTGTGAGTGGAAAAACAAACAATCGTTTCGTCTAAAAAGAAAAAAAAACAGTTTCTGATTCGAACTTTGTCCATTCGATTTTTTTACACCAGTTTCCTTTGTCACCGAAAAGGCCTCTGGCGCGGAAGAATCTGTGGAGATAATGAGAAAAGTATTATTATTATTATTATTATTATTATTATAATTATTATTATTTCAACCCTGGGAACCACGACAAAAATTAAATGGATGAATAACAGCTGATTAAGCTCACCAGCCTCATCTGTTGTTCCCCTCCTGGTCCGGCGTCTACCCCTGCAACCATTCTCCCACACTCAGAGAACTGATCACCAGCAGCGCCAATGACCAGTAGGGGGCAGCACAGGCGGCTTCACAAAGCAAAGAACAGACGCCATAGAATTCAGGGAAGAGGTAAAGTGTGGAAAATAGAACTAAGCATCTGAAGTTGAACCACATTTATCGTACTACTATTTATACAATATATATCATCATATTTTAAGGCATACAGTAGGTGACCTCACCTCGTAGATGCATCAGCGTGGAGTTTTCCACCCTGGTCACCTTGTTCCAGGCGGTGCAGGAGTAATTCCCCGCGCGCGCCTCATCCATCCTCTCGATGACAAACATGGAGTTATTAACGTGCGTCTCGTTGCCGTTGAACGTCCAGCTGAAGGCCGCCGGCGGCACCGAGGCCGCGAGGCACGCCAGGGTCACCCTCTGGCCGAGCGGAGCGCTTTGCGGCCCCGTTATCGACACGTTGTGCGGTCCGTCTGCGCGGGGGGAAGGCGTGCCCGGTTGCCGTTAGGTTTTGGAAGCATTTGGTCACGGCACACAAAAACCTTTTTGTTCCCTGATTCGGGTCGGATGCTAAGTTGTCGGTACTCACAGTTGACGGTGAGGTCGTACACTGCGGTCATGGTGCTGACCGGGTTGCTTAACCGACACCCGTAGGTGCCGTGGTCGCTGCTGTGGACGGGGCTTATGTAGACCGTTCTGTTGCCCATAGAGAGGGTCACCGTGTGGGTGGGGCGCAGCGGCTGGCCGTCCTTCGTCCACTCTCTGGTGCTGATGGAGCCAGAAGCATCACATGTTATGTTGGTGGAGCTTTTATCTTCAATAAGGACGAGTGTGGGGCTGGTGATGGAGGCTCCAGTTATCAGGGCTGCAAGGCGAGAGGTACGGTGTATAGCTCCAGTGATAACAAAGCCGGTGGTGTATTGATTGCACGTCGAGGGGGAATAACGTGACACAGGATATCAGCATGAACTGATGAAACGCTGCTACCGTGACGGACTGACCGTAGACGTCGAGCGTGGTGGAGCCCTGGATCTGCAGCCCTCCGTCCGGGATGACGCTGACCGTGTAGACGCCGTCGTCGACCAGCACCAGGTTCCTGAGCTCCAGGGCCCCCGTGCTGCGGTCCAGCGTGATCCGGTTGGTGTGGCCCGGCTCGGTCACGTTGGTGCTGGTGGAGGTGATGATGTTCACGCCCTTGAAGCTCCAGCTGATGCTCAGGAAAGGCTTCGTCGGCGGCCTCAGCGTGGTGCTGAACTTCACCTTACCCCCCACGGCCCCACTCAGACGCCCTGTCGGCAGTATGCCGTCGCCCAAACAGAGGCCTGGCGCCAGCCGCAGCAACACCATAACCACAACAAATGCGTATTAATACTTTCAATTTTTCTGTAATTATCGTTTTGATTTTGGTTCACTGTTTTTATTTTCTCTGTCTTTTATTTTTAATCTATACCAAGCGCTTGGAATCGTATTGCATCTCATGCAGGAATTGTGCAATAGAAAGGCATTTGATTTGAAAACATTGAACATATTGATCATAGTATGAGCAGGATTGAATCCTGAAGAACACTCCTGATGGATATTTCATTCCACCTGGCGTAATTACTCAGCAGCTGTAGATAGATATACTGCAATAGCAAATAGCAAATTATATATTACAATTCACAATTTTAAATAACTCGTATAAAAAATTATATGTTTCATACCTGATAAAACAAGTGCCACAACTGCTCTGAGGATCTTGTCGTCCATGGTGACCAAATGAGAAACAACACTTTTAGTCTACAGCAGTATAGTAATATAGTCAATTTTTTTTTTTTTTAGGAGACCCTGGATCTCGGCTGCTCTTATATCGCCCTAAGCCCCGGGCGGAGGTGAAGGTCCAGCCCCCTTCCCGGCGCTGAGGAACCCGAGCGTTGTTTACCATGCTGCTGTGTACATACCCCGAGACGCCTGCGGCCCGGGTTACGGGAGGACTCATTGTTCTGCAGGACGGAGGCACCATGGCGGCTCGAACCTATAGAAGCGCAGGTTCCCATCCTTTTTAGCCGTAACTCGTAGCCAAAGATCTCTAAATACAACTCTATGACCATGCCTTTAAAACAAGCCATCGGACAGAGTTTCAGTTTTTGACATTGTCCAAATAGCCACATCGATGCATTCTCCGAATAATTCAGCTTTATACAAAAGTATATACTGTATATATATATATATATATATATATATATATATATATATATATATATATATATGTATATATATATATATATATATATCTTTGGTTTTGGGGGGCTGTTCAATTGCTCAATATCTGAGAGCTTGTTGGCCAATGTCCCCAGATCCTTTCAGGATGACGTACGACTTGAACAGCCATTGAAGGGCGGAATGACACGCGTTTTTTAGATCAGCATTTGATGGTGGGTTTACGTTCTATTTACTGTAGTCTTCATGTATGCTTAATGCATGCGGCTCTAAAGTTTCCTATAAACTTTATTAGCTCTTAAGTGCGGGAGCGCTGAGGGCTCTGTTTGAAGAGGAGCAGCCGTCCGTGGCATTCCAGGACGACCGGGGAGGATCAAAGCGGCGCTGCGGCCTCCATCTCCAGCCATGCTCTTTCCAATCTTTACAGAGAATTTGAGTCTTGGAAACGAAGCCAATCTATGATTATAAATCGAATCCGTCTATAAAAACGAGGAATGACAGAAGATTTGTTTCACTCAGAATGGCAATATTGCTATTTATTATCTATTTATTTTTAATTTATATTTATTCTTGCTATTTAGATTCAAGATTGGAGAGGTTTATTTGTCACATACATATACATGCTTTCATACATATATGCAGTGAAATGTCTTTGCAACGCACCCGGAGACTATGCACAATAGTTTCTAATTTTATTTGTTATTTTATTTTTATTCATATTATTCTATTCAGTAACAGGCTTACATTTTATATTTAATATTTGCTATTTCAACACTATTTGGGCTCCAGATAATAAAAATATGGACTTATATACAGTATATAAACTGGACATATATACACAGCTTTGTTTTATATGTATATATATACTGTGTGTGTATATATATATATATAGCTTTGTTTTATTTGTATATATACTCAATTTCACTTGATTTATGTTAATAGCTAAATTGAATTAAGAGTGTATATAGAATAGGTGCAGGAGAAAATAAGTGTTCCTCATTAATTTCCTTTATTTTCCAGAACAATTCTCAGAAAATGTAGTGGTTATTTCTTGTGTTCCTTATCGATTGTTTCCTAAATGTTTGAGATATAAGATGATCACTCATTCAATCAATCGGTGAATCTCTTCTCTGAACCAAAGCGATACTGCCGGTGTCGTCTGTGTCAACACTTCCAGGACTCCAGGCCTCCTGCACCAAACAGGGAACGGGGTGGTTCAGAAGCCTCGGACCCTGAAGAACAATGAACCCTTGTGAGCGACGGACATGAAATGGTTTCTTCGTCTTCCTCTCTCTCAATCGCTCGCCCCCCCCCCCCCTCCCTGGAATGTGAGCGCGTGACACCGGGGGGCCGTCCGACTGTTTAAGCTTCTTTTATTATTCAATCATTGCTTCATTCTCTCCCCGGCGTGGCGTCTGCGGCTCAAACCTGTTGATGCAACACGTGCAGCACATGTCAGCCTGCGAGCTCTGTGCACATGAAAAATCATCTTAAATGATGGGTTTGGGCCAATTCAGGGACTCAAACATTGCAACATCTATATATATATATATATATATATATATAAAATGAATAATATCTCTGAAGTGAATATTGAGGTTCTGTTGACTGTCGGAATTAAAATTTGTTTGTAATTTGAAATGTACATTATACACATTGCTGCGAAAACTGCAGCTTTTCAGTACAGAGTCGAGATCCAGACGGATCAGCTGATCGATCGTTTTATTTCCGACATTTAGGAAATAATGCATCAGAACCACAGGAAAATATACGTCTGTCATTTCCATTTCCATCAATATGTCTGAAAAGGAACAGGAAGGACTCAATATTGATTTTCCCCTACCCGTATTCTACATATACTCTTAATATAATTTAGCTATTAAACATACACACATACGGTATAAATACTTAAGTCCATATCTGATCATCTGGATCCCAAGTAATTTAAAATGTTTCATTTTGTTTTGTACAGAAAAAGTGAAACAGAGATTCTAGCATCGCACGTTTTCTTATAATTGAAAAGTTACTTGTACAGTTTAACGTCGTAAACTGATTTATATTTCAACTTTGTTTGGGTTTATCCAAACTATTCCACAGATTCACCAATCGGAACACCCCTACTCTCGTGAGCGGTGCGTATACGGTGCATTGTATGTCCAAGTTGAGTTTGCCCCTTAATTCACTCACCTGTCTCGCTGCGAAAGTAAAGACGAGGGAAAGAAACCTCGCCCCGAGCGTCGGATTCAGCTTAAGGGGTTTGACGAGAGCCGTGACCGCTTGAGTTGCTATTTAATGGGATTTATTGTGGAAAGGTTCAACACGCGGTGATCAAATACGCCAGAGGCCACACGCGTGATCCCTGTCAGCGATTACACAAATATAACACCTTTAATCAGCTTAATTGTACAAAAATAAAATCTCAAAGATGAGAAATCAAAAACAGAGTGAAAAGGCTCACTCTATACCCACACATAACCTGTCACCTTGCTGTGAGTCTGTTTTGAAGAAATTCAACTGAATATGTTCGAGGTAATTGACTGGATGTCCACGAAGACGGCGCCCGGGGATTTGAGGTGAATTGAATCGAGAAGTTTTGCATCCATCCATCTTGAAAATTGAGCTGTTTCCGTTGCCATGGGTTTTGTGCTGGCCGCCCTTCGACGCGCAGGCCTTCCGCAGCTACTCACTCCTACGGAAAAAAAGGTGGTTAGATAACAGACGGTAGGTGGGTTCGATATCCATGATTGTTTTTTTTTATTTTTATTTCAACACAAAATGTACCATATAGATCGCCTCACGTCTGCTTGAGGGATGTTGAATTCTATATTTATGTCTAAAGGTGAAAACAGATATTAGATAAGATACACACCCCCACACACACACAAACACATACACAAACACACACGCACACGCACACACACACACACACACACACACACACACACACACACACACACACACACACTCACTCGGCAGACAAGGCTCGGCTCCTTTATCTTTATAGACATACCTCATTCTCCTTATAATGGAAAACACAACGGCACCAATCACAGCGGCCCCCGATACAGAGCACCCGACGCTCACAGCGACGGTCCTTCCGACGGCTGCTGAGCAGTCATCCGCTGGACGACCACATGAAGCAAACAAATAAACAAAACATTTATTTCGACGGCTCTGTGGAATACTCAATTCTGATTGGTCAATAGCTGCCCATCAGTTATTTCTGAATTATGGCCGCTGATCTGTTAATAATGGCCGTTGTCTCGGGCAACAGTGACTTCGCCTGGTTTTTGCGTCCCTCGCATTACTATGGAAGGCGCACAGGCAAGCGGCGCCGTCCCGTGGCCCTTTATAGAAACTACAACAGAAGAGTTGAAGAGATGAACGCGGATTGTGTGCAATTTCACATCGATAATAGTAATGGCTTCGATTTTTGTCACATTCTTGTTTTTGAAGAGTGAATAGTTTGAAATCATGAAATCATTTAAAAAATATATTCTGTCTCAATGTATTATTTTACACACCCTTCAGATTGATCACTCCGTCGGTGGTAATGAGCGGCTGGCTGTATATTGTCCCTCACATAACAACCACATTACTCAATCTGTATTTGGGTGCTCGTGCAAACTGGATCTTTCTGTGTATTAGACTCCAACGATTTTACCCGATTTGACCGAAAGCGCGTGATGGACTGTTTGGGTGAGGCCCGTGGCTTGGTTCCTGGCGGTACAGGTGTAGGTCCCGGCGTCGGAGCCGAGGCTGGACGCCAGGACGTGCACGGCCCCGAGCGTGTCCGTCGGGGCGCCGTTGAAAAGCCAGGCGAACGAGGGAGGCGGTGCGGACGTGGCAGAGCAGTACAGCAGCGTGACTCCGCCCGTCACCGCTGAGCTTGGCCCCACGATGGCAACTTGCTCCGGTCCATCTGTGTAAGATAAGTAAATAAATAAATAAAAGTCAAACGTTGGACTCATTGGAGAATGTTACGATAATGTTTAGGGAAAAAAAAGTTTATTATCCCCATTGAGGTAAATTGTTCTTTTTAGCTTTACACAGTGCAATCGTCAGTGAAAAGACGATTAAGGTGCGGAATCAGTATTAAATGACGTATTGATAAGAAAGGGTGAGGAAAATCCCCTCCAACTAAGAAATATAGTCCACAACAACGGCTGTTATGCAGAAATAGCGGCTATTGACCAATCAGAAGCGAGTATTCAACAGAGCTGTGTACTGTGCACCTCAGGGTGTTTTGCAATCATCCTCAAAGTCGATGAAAAGGAAAAGACTGTGTCAAGCACCTTTATTTCTCAGAATTCTATGTCCGCTATTTGGTTTTGGAGAGAGGGAAGACGTCATTGAATTTCACTTTGATACGGTGGTACTCACAACTAATTTCGAGCGCAAGAGTATGGCTGGTGCCATTTCCGACAGGATTGGACACTTTGCACATGTACGGCCCCCGGTCGTAGCGGGTCACGTTGACTATGGTGAGGGCGGAGCCTCCATCTCCAAACTGGACCCTGTCGCTCGCCGCCACCTCAGAGCTGCTGTTCATCCAGAGGAACGACAGCGTGGAGCCCGAGGAGGAGCACGACAGACGCACCGAGCTGCTTGACTCCACCAGGACGGAGCTGCCGGACGATATGTTGACGACAGATGGTGGCGCTGTAGATAGATAGACAGATAGACACAGACAGATAGATAGATAGATAGATAGATAGATAGATAGATAGATAGATAGATAGATAGATAGATAGATAGATAGATGGATGGATAGATAGATAGATAGATAGATAGATAGATAGATAGATAGATAGATCAACTATAATATAATAAATTATATATTTTTTTCACATATACAATAAATTCAACTTAGCAATAAACCAGAAAAATAAATAAATTAACAGGTAAATAAACAAAAAGGAAAACAAGAAACCACCAGAAGAAAATATGAAGAAACACGAAAACATGGCAATAAAGAATTAAAAAAAAAAAAAAAGTATTTATATATATATATATATATATATATATATATATATATATATATATATATATATCATAATAAAATGATAAGAATAAAACAATTGGCAATACACAATAAATGTAATGATAAACAATACAAATAAAACTAATTTACAAAAAGAACAAGAACAATAAAATAACCCAAAATTCTTTCTTTGGCAATAAACAGTAACCCTAAAAAATCTACCACCAAGAGAAACCTCCACCCACCGTACACGTCCAGACGGGTGCTCGCGTTGAGCTGCAGGCCCGCGAGCGTGGTGATGTCCACGGTGTAAAGCCCAGAGTCACTGAGGCTCAGGCCCCGGAGCTCCAGGGCTCCGGTGCTGGTGTTCAAGCTGATCCTTCTTTCGTACGCGGGGAACACGAAGCCCACGCCGCCGCTGTACAAAACAATGTTCCCCAGGTCGAAAAGCCAAGCCAGCGTCCTGAACGGAGACCCAGATGAGTTCAGGTCTGAAAAGTCGAGGTGGGGGATCTGGAAGACCGCGCTGCCCTCGGTGGTTCCCACGAGGCGGCTCCCGGCAGGCGGCTGGGCCCCCCCGCAAATGAGACACC
Organism: Zeus faber; assembly: GCF_960531495.2. Classification (NCBI taxonomy): domain Eukaryota; kingdom Metazoa; phylum Chordata; class Actinopteri; order Zeiformes; family Zeidae; genus Zeus; species Zeus faber. The sequence goes on from NC_137195.1 coordinate 15,754,527, forward strand.
CTGGGATGGAAATAAAAACAATACATAGCAATCCTCTTTTATCATGTCATATGAGTGACTTTCTATGCTCGTGTGTCAGGGCCTGGTCTCAGTCTCACAGTCCATCATCCATGACACAAATGGTCTGTGCCACTTTCTATACTTCATTGAAATGGTCGCTTTCCCTTAAATATTTTCCTCCTTCATTTGCCTTTTTCTCAGCTGGGAGTGCAACTATTTATCTGTCGGCTGATATCGATTAGATTCCTAAACTTGGATTTCTAAATCCTATCCCTTGGTTTTACTCCATCAGCGGATTTGGTAGTTCATTTGTGGGAATCAGACTAGAATGATTGACATAGTATAAATTCATTGTTCTCCAATAGAGATAGATCGTGCTTATGCTTGTCAAAAAAGTAAAACAAGTCATCTCAATTGGATGTCCGACACGTTTGGTGAAGACTCTTTTTTCAGATTTGATATCAGCATCATTTGACCCCTAATAACAATATATTTTATTTAATGGATAACAATACCATTGAATTATTAAAGGGTTGAACCTCTGTTGTGCCTTTTTTTTTTTTGTTTGTTTGTAATTTTTTAGTTGCCAAAAAGTAACTCTCGAACATAAAAAATGGCCTTTTAGTTTCATGGGAGCGATCTTAATACTTAACTTGCTTGCTTTAAGATCTCAAGGTCTTTTCCAGACACATATACCAGTGAATCAATATTTGGCGTTTTATTTGAATTATAAATAACAATTCTGAAACTCGTTTTGGCCTCTAATAGATTTGATGCGCACTATAGACAAAACACACAATTATTTGCTTCGATGAATCCTGCAGATAATAATGGGCTTATAATAATATAAATGTTCAAATCTTACCTAACAATGCTGCTAAAATGAGAGACAGCAGTCTGGAACCCTCCATGTTTTCCCTGTAAGCTGCAGCTCAGGTCCACATACATTGACATGCACTAGTTTTAGCGTCAGTGATAAGAAACAGACAAAGTTCAACGGGTTTTGACCCCAGAGGCATCATAAAGCTATTATAGACTCACAAATGCGCGAGAGAAAAAAAAATAAAAAATCAAGATCTTCACGACCCCATGTATCATCGTTTAGAAAAAGGTGTTAGAGGATTAAAAGATAATAATACAAATCAAATGTATTCTTAATTTCCTGATCTTGACATCAGAGCAGAATTTGCTTAGACTCAGTGATTTGGGGTTGTGGTTCTGATTCGACGCGATAATAGCTGTTGTCTTATCAAAGCTGTGGTACATGAAGGAAGCTGATAATTCTCCAGATAACTGCTCGTCAAACGAGATCTAACCTCCAACCTGTCGATGCTTGAAAACAGAAAAATCGCAAAGACAGAAAAATCACCAACCACGGCCCAAAGAATAATAACCAATATGACATGCTGGTTTAACATGCTGTGCTGTGAAACCATTGAAAATTAAGTCATTTTTTAAATACCCTGCATCACATGAGTTGAAATATTTGCCCCTATACATTTAAATATACAACATCTTTTTCTCTGAAAAATATGTTTCTTTAGGTGCTGGGAAATGGAAAATAAAACTCAGGTTGTAGCCGCCTCTGGGCCAGATCCATCCCCACAATGGCAGATCATATCGGCTCTGTAAATAAAAAAATATGTAGTAATATTGGATGAATGTACCTTTTTGATAAATAACAGTGTTTTAATTGCATGGTTACAGTACCTGAGTTTGTGAAGTTGGACATCTGGACTCACTTACAGTATGTATTCATGTGCGGGACGTTCAGAAACCTGATTAAAAAAATATTGTATATATATATACACACACACACAGGCACACACACACACACACACACACACACAGCACCGAAAGACATTAAACCCATTTCTATATCAATTCTATATAGTGTGTGAATGTCTTGCCCGTGTCAATATGTGCAGGACATTTTGGTAGGATATGTTTTTTACTGCTATTGTAGAAAAGACAATAAATCATATATAATAAATATATGTTATTGTTGTAACGTATCCTCTTATATAGACATATACGGTATGTACTCATACATTAGACACTGTACTTCCCAAGGAAGTCACTCCTCGTGCATTCCGTAAAATCAAGTATTCCTCTTAATTAATTCCATCACAGTATAATTACTTTAACGCACCTTGAATGAAATAGATGGAATTTGACTTTCTTTGCTGTTGTCATTTATGATTTCTTCAATTCCTGAGGAAAGAAAATACAGTGGTTAGTTAGATGTGATGTTCAAGTGTTAAGTTGTATTAGTATTTCAGATTGTTTTTATTTTTATTATTATGACATTATTGTTGTGTTCTATTTGACATTATTTGTTCACCGGGTTACTTTTTTGGTTAAAACCTTTTACATGTGACTTATCATGGTTGTTGACTCTTATCAAAGCTGTGGTACATGAAGAAAGCTGATAATTCTCCAGATAACTGCTCGTCAAACGAGATCTAATCTCCAACCTGTTGATGCTTGAAAACAGAAAATCGCAAAAACATAAGAATCCCGAACCACGGCCCAAAGAATAATAACCAATATGACATGTTCTTTTTTACATGCTTAGCATAAGCGTGCTTTGAAACCATTGAACATTCAGGCATTTTTTTTTATACCCTGCATCACATTAGTTGAAATATTTGCCCCTATACATTACTGTACATTATTGTTATGTTTTAATGTGACATTTATATTTAATCCGGTTAAAATGATTTTTAATACCTTTAACATGTGGCTTGTCATGGTTGTTGACTCAATAAATATGACCAGATACATTTAGCTACAGTAACTCATCAACAGTACCTCAGTATTTTTTATATTTAAAACATTTACAAGCAATAGTTCTATTAGATATTTTTTTATGAAAATACACTTCGAAGTTAAGATAACTGAGGCTGCAGAGATGACTTGTCCCCCCCATGGGGGGACGTGCACGCCATGTTGGAGGTGGGGCCGATATCACAAGGCATCATAGGGAATGTGAAAGCTTCATTGTTTGAGTCTGCTCAGTTCAGACTCACTCTTTCAGGCCCATCTGGAATGCAATACATACAGCACATTACTTACCATGGAAGAATTTATATTTTAAAAAATGTGCGCTGTAGAGAATACCCCACTGAATCAAATATTTCATTCATATATGCAATACATACAGCACATTATTTACCATTGAAGAATTTATATTTAAAAAAATGGTCAAATAAATTTTATTTCCAATGTGTGCTGTAGAGAATACCCCACTGAATAAAATATTCCATTCATACCTGACATTAACATGTCTGAGTCAAGAGCAGATAACAATAGCTGAAAGAGATTTTGTTCATATTGGTAGTACTGTACTCATAGTTTTTTTCTTTAATAATTATTTCATAATTCAAAGTAGTCTCTGCCCACCATCCTGTATGTAATAATTAATCTGGCCCCAAACAGGAGATCGGTTCCCCACCCCTGCTGTAGATGTAGAGCAGGGCTTTCATTTATTGGTCCACGCTGTAAAAGAAAAAGACTGACTGTAATATCATAGCAGCCATGCCACTCAGAGCAATATATTATGAAATCCCATAATTAAATTCATAGTAGGGGTGCTGTTTATTTCTGTGTGAAACGTGGCCCTGTGAACCCTGTACTGTGTACAGGGCTATAAGAATTCACTTTAAAAGCTCAGCTCATAATGGAGTGAGCGATGGGCAGTGTAATCGCACCACCTAGTGGTGGAAAGGGGAACGAGCACGGAAGAAAACATCCACAAATCTAGTACTGGGACTCATACCAGGAAATGTCACTCAGATTAGGATTAAGATTGTCAACGCAATCTGTTTTACCATGCTCCTGGAAGGTATGATGGTTTTAACGGTTTAGCTGAAATGTAATCAGCCCCCCCCCCGACAAATAATAAACAAATAAAGCCTGAGTTTGTTACCTACGGTTTACAGCCATGTTTGTATCTGGCTTGATGCGAGCGGAGGGGGGTTGCTGACCATGCAAGAAAATTTTCCGCTGTCTGTTTTTTAAGACAGAAGTAAAAGCCGCTGCCGCGTAGAGCCACATGGTTGTCAGAGGTCAGCGGCAGGCCATTCTTCGTCCACCTTCTGGACGTCACAGTCACTGGCATCACATGTAAGCTTGAGAGTGGAGCCTTCCACTGAATGGAGGGTTGATGCTCTGACGGAGGCATCGGGTATGACCTCTGACGGTGAAAGAAAAAACACAAGAACTGCCGCAATAACTCTGTCCTGTGGACGACCTGCGGGATGACAAGAGCACAGCTTTTTGTTATAAGGAACCGCCACCAATCCCCCTCTTTAGAGAACGACCTTACCCTGTTTGGGTCTACAAACAACTAATCACTACTCCAAGAGGGGGAGAATCACCAACAGTGAGACAAACAAACGTAGAACCACACAACAACATGTACATGCAACATACAAGTTTTCCATCGAGAGCCCAGTGGGACGTGGCTGGAGGCCAAGACACCGTGGAGCAGGACAACCAGACGTTTGAGCCCTCAGTGCAGTATTCTTTCAGAGGGAGAATTGTCCAACTTTTCTTTTCTGGGCCAACGGCAACGAGGTGAATGAGCGGGTGAATATGACAGTAGTCGTGTCAGTATGTCAGTGGTTTTGGACAGACACTACATTTTAATAAGTTAGGTAAAAAGTGGCTGGAGACGATGTTTTCTGAACAGCTAAACCTTTTTTGTAAACATTTTGTAAAGCTTCATTGTATACTTTGGATTCTGTAGTTATTTTGAATCATCAGGTTCATTTTTCATTCATTTTACATATCTTTCTTATTTTGTGTATTTCTCCTATTGTTATTCTTTTCACTATTTTGTCTGTCTATCTGTCAGACTGTCTCTCTACCTTTTGTACGAGGATTTAAAGCTTCTATCTATCTATCTATCTATCTATCTATCTATCTATCTATCTATCTGTCTATCTGTCTATATGTCTGTCTGTCTGTCTGTCTGTCTGTCTGTCTGTCTGTCTGTCTGTCTGTCTGTCTGTCTGTCTGTCTATCTATCTATCTGTCTGTCTGTCTGTCTGTCTGTCTATCTATCTATCTATCTGTCTGTCTGTCTGTCTGTCTGTCTATCTATCTATCTATCTATCTATCTATCTATCTGTCTGTCTGTCTGTCTGTCTGTCTGTCTGTCTGTCTGTCTGTCTGTCTGTCTATCTATCTATCTATCTATCTATCTGCCTCCTTCACCCACAAAATTCTGAAAAATGAGACATACAGTCAGCGCTGCCATATCAAGCACAGGGACTGTGCTTTGGTCCAATTAACCATAAAAAACATAAAAACCATAACAATAAAAAAAACCTTAAATCCTCCTGCTGCTCCCTTGATATTCTGCCAGCAGGCTACTTCGAAAATATTTCAAATCGCATGGCCTCAGATCTTCTACAAATTGTCAACCTGTCTCTTCCCTCGGGTTTCTTCCCACGGGCCCTGAAAACAGACAGTCATTAATCTACTCTTAAAAAAGAACAGTCTCGACACCACACTGATGAACAATTATAGTCCTATATCAAACCTACTTTTTATAATTAAAATCATTGAAGAAGCCGTTTTTCAACAGCCGAACAATTTCTTGGCAACTGTTTTTGTTGTCTTCCAGCCAGGATTTCGACCGCACCACGGCACTGAGACTGCTCTTGTTAAGTTTCTTACTGACATCCATCTAAACACAGACGGTGGCAGAATGTCAGTCTTAGTGTTACTGGATCTCAGCCCTGCCTTTGACACGGTTGACCACAACATATTACATGACGAGACAAGATCACTGGAAAACTGGGTGGGACTTTCTGGCACAGTACTGAACTGGTTGAAATCCTCCTTAAAGGACAGCGACTACTTTGCGTCTGTAGGCATTTACACATCTGAGCGGGCAAAAATGACATGAGGGGTTCCCCAAGGCTCCATTCTGGGGCCTCTTCTGTTAAACATCCGCATGCTCCCACTGGCTCAGATGATGGAAAACAACAAAATATGTTACCATTATTATGCAGACGCCTCACAAATTGACATAATCATATCACCAGGGCACTATGATCCAGTACAATCAACTGAGCAAGTGCATTGAACAAATCAATGATTGGATGTACCAGAATTTTCCCCACTGAAACAAAAACAAAACTGAAGTAAAATTTTTTGGAGCCAAGGAAGAACGACTAAACTGCAGCACTCGGATTCAATCGATAATGTTAAAAAGCACAAACCGAGCCAGAAATCCTGATGTAGTCATGGACTCGGACCTAAATTTCAGCAGCCACATTAAAGCAATAACAAAGTCAGCCCACTATCACCTCAAGAACATCTCAAGGATTAAAGGACTTATGTCTCGGCGGAATTTGGAAAAAACGTGTCCGTGCGTGCATCTTGCCGTGCGTCTGCTGCAACGCTCACCTCTTTAAAATCAAGGCTGAAGCTCATTTCTTACACTGCACTGTCACTTTTATGACTTGATTGCATGTATTCTATTTCTTAATGTGTTCTTCCTTCCTTCCTTTACCTTGATGCTTCCGATGTTTTACTGAAATCACTTTGAATTGCCTCATTGTTGGTATGTGAATACTAGTGGCTTCGTGTGCACTGTATTATAACGGCCTTGGCCTATTTGAAACAGATATCAGATAACTGAGAGATCTCCAGACCGGTTCTCCGGGGCTAGGAAATCGCCTAAACGAGAAAAACGCTATTCTGGGAATAGGCGAAACAATTGTTAACCGAGAGTAAAACGAGGTTTCTTTGATTCATTTCTTGCACTGCACTGTAACTTTTAAGCATTCATTGTATTCTGTTTTTTAACTTGATGCGTTCTATGTCCTTTTATAATTTTTGTGTTTCTTTGGCACTTTGTCTTAATGCCTTTGATGTTTTTTGTAAAGCACATTGAATTGCCTTGTTGTTGAAATGTGCTATACAAATAAACTTGCCTTGTCTATCTATCTATCTATCTATCTATCTATCTATCTATCTATCTATCTATCTATCTGTCTGTCTGTCTGTCTGTCTGTCTGTCTGTCTGTCTGTCTGTCGGTCTGTCTGTCTGTCTAGCTTTCTTTCTACCTAAATATGAAGAGGTATTTCCTGGGGACAGAAAAGTCCATAATAGGAATGACCCTTTTACCCTTACACAAAAATAAAAAAAAATAAAAAAATAAAGAATATATATATATATAATTTTATTGTATTATTATTATTATTTATTATTATATATTATTATTATTACATTATATTATTATATATTATATATTATTTATTTATTTATCTATTTATTTTTAATTAGATGACACTTAATCCCCTAGGGAAATGCCTACATGTTTACAGTGTTAGAGCAAAATAATTTGAAAGAGTGGGGTGCATGACAATTTTAAAGGGGACTTTTTATGCTTTTCCTTATTTTCTCTTATATACTGTATATAATGTTACATTGCCGGATGTTCATAATAGACGTGGCCAAGATGTCAAATAATGACGTAAACTACTGACAAAGTAATCGCTGTGTACAAAACGCCCAGGCTTCCGAGGGCTCTGAGCGTTGGTTGCCAACGGCTGTTTCTACTCTCTCCGCACCAGCTGACGTCGCTTCGTGCCGGATTTCTTGACATGGTCATCTGCTGCAGGCCCAGCACGCCCACGCCGCGTGGGGACGCGCCCATCCACCCGCTCAGTCCGACTCGGAAGTTGATTGACCGCCTCACAGGCTGTCCGCACATTTTATCCCGGAAATAATTGATCCTCCTCCTCCAAGGTGTACATTTGATCATCTGGACTGTCTGTGTCGGCAACGGAAAAACAATCTGAATCTGTTTCCTCATTCATGTCAACGTTATCAGCAGGACTCGGTAATCCTGCGCCGACGGAGCGGGAACAGGGCCCCGTCCCCAGGCGCGGCGCGCTGCCGGTGCGGGCACCCGGACTTCATTCCCTACGTTCCCACACTCAAAATGTTTCATGGTCCTGCACGCGGGGGGGGGGAGGAATAGGCCTAAACGTCATGGTCACAACAATTGTGTCACTGAAATATTTATCTTGTACCGACAGTTGTACCGACTTTTAGGGAGGGAGTCTTAAAGAGACAGGAGCTACATAACACGGCTCATTTCAGTCAGAGGCTGAACTGAGCAAAAGAAAAAGGACCAGTGTATTATAAGATAAATAATGTATTTTTATTTATTTTTCAAGTTGCTCTACTGGAGTCCCAGAATAAAAATATAGAGAGTGAAAATTAGCACAATAAGTCCTTTTCAGAAAATACGCGCGTCCCATCACGTTTGGGACGGTTTTTCTCCATCTTCTCTGGCGGGAATTCAAAAGTGAAGATAAGTGAAGATCTGTAAAATGAATGAAAAAAAAAAAAGTGAAGATAAGTGAAGTGCATTTTCTTTTCCAAGATTTTTTTCCTGTAAGTTTTATGGCTTGACACACTCTTAAAGTGCCACCCAGGCTAATATATGAAGAAAATAATATTTTTTAAATTTCAAAACATCCATATATCCATATAACAGGGTGGAAATGTTGATAGAAAATCTAGTAAATCAATTATTTACAATGTGATGCATATAATATTGTGATATACTGAATATCTAATTTCTATTCAAACATTAAACAATTTTAAAAAGATAACAAATATATGAAATTATATGAAACTCCACCCTCTTTTGCTCCATCCCACACTGTTAGCTGAGTATTTTCAAACAATAATTTGACAATAATGTCAAATGTAATGGACGACTTATGTTAATTTGCAGAGACGGAAGGGACTACCTGCACACATATTCTGTTTTTACTCAACTGTGTTGTTATTCGCCATTTTGGGGGGGAAATGGGTGCAAAAGAAAGTGCTGGTTCAAAAAACACAAGAGACATTCCACTCAATGATTGTTTTCTAATTATTTGAGGGAACAAAGCGATATGATGGAATAAGGGACGCCTAATGTCTAAAAAAAAAATCTCTATATTTTTACAGACTTGCATTGTTAACACTACGTATACGTATGTCTCTGTCCCTGACAGGGTGGAATGTTCTCACTGTCCATGTCTGAACAATCTGCCCATAATTACAAGGATTTAAGTGCCTGGGCTTGGCCAACAATGTTTTCCTTGAAAATTTAAGCTTGTCAGTTGACTGAGAGGTCATTAAAAACGTGAAAAATCGACACTTTTATTTTAAAAAGAAAATAAAGCTACGACCTCAAAAAGTCACTGCATAACAGGAATGACCCATAAGCTATGATAAGATATGATAATCATTTTGGTGGCGGACCACCCCGCAGTTCCTGGGTTGACCCACTAGGGGGCCGCGGACTGGCCCGGCCTGGGTGGACGGGTGGTGTGGAGCAGGTCACAACTCATTTTGGGCTCCAGTGTTGAGCATCACCTGTCACCCTGCTGCTGGTTGATGACCTTTCTGTGCGCGCATTTGTCTCGGGACTTGATCCATAGTTTTCTACCAGCACACACCCAGCAGGACGATTTGACCATGGAACTATCACAATTTTATTATTGGCTGGCTTTATGTTTGGTTATCACAGGTAAGAATACAGAGAGACATTACAAGACACTGTGTGTGTGTGTGTGTGTGTGTGTGTGTGTGTGTGTGTGTGTGTGTGTGTGTGTGTGTGTGTGTGTGTGTGTGTGTGTGTGTGTGTGTGTGTGTGTGTATTTATATATACAGTATACATATATATACAGTTTACATATATATATATATATATTGCAGAATATTAGGTTGAGTGTGGCAGACGCAAAATTATATTGCAATATTACAATATTTGGGCATTGATGATTTGCGCTCAAACTTATTACTATTATTATTTTTTTTCATTACTATTATAACTAAATCTAAAGCGTTACAGAAGGATAACCGCTGACATTTAGATCAAAGTGCAAAACCTATTTGTGAACAGGTGCAGGAGCCTACCCTTCAGACAAAATGTAACAATGCATAAAATAACGAAGCAAGGCAAAAAGAAAATCCCAACATTGCTCGAGCAGAATGTCATCTTTAATTGTTACGGTGTCTGATAAACGCTGCATGGAGGGTAGGTGCATTTTGTTATCTGGTGGTGTGGGCGGTGTTAGGACGGATCCTCTCCTGTCGGGGAACACCTTGCTGGTACGTGTGTCTGTGTTTCTGGCTGGAATGGAATCATATTGTTATCATTAGAAATATTACAAATAAAAGCAAATAAAGAGCGAAACCACGGCTGGAGGCAGGAGGCATACTCTTTCTTTTCTTGTTAAGTGACCTCGGATTTCTTGAGAGGCACTTCTAGAGTAAAGTTGTTTTTACAATTATTGTTATTGTTCAGATTTTTGTTAGTATTTTATATCTTTGACATTTTTCGAGCTAGAGGTGTCTGGCCCATGACAACCGCTGGACCCACGGACGCGGCTGAGTTCTCGTTGGAGCCAGGACGTCTCAGACATCTCGTGGTTCAACTTTCATCTGTATTGATCTACATTTGGTGGAAGTACGTTCGTATATCGCCGATATGCCAGGGTTCTAAAACTTCCAGTTGGATGGTCGAGCGAGATGAGATTGCGGAGCGGGCGCTTTGTGACATCATCATCCAATTCATCATATATGTGCAGGTTGTGGCTTCGGACGCCCATTCGCATCCTGCGAAGTGCGTGGTGCAGACTCCATCCGTCTGTAGTGGTTGCAAACCGCGAGTGTGTGTGTATCGTCTTACCTGCTTGACGTTGGCCAGGCTTTTCGTTTGATATTTGATCTCTTTCACCTTTTTTGTAAATAAACGCATTCTGTTCGCATCTAACCCGGTGCCGCGTCCCTTGTTCCTTATTTTGCGGCATTCGAACCAGTCACACAAACTGTAGGAGTTGAAAACAGTCCAAAACATATTCTGTGTTTGTGTCCTCACACATGCAGTTCTCTTGCAGCTCCAGGGCAACGGGCCCGTTTTATTTTGGTCCCAAAAGTTTAAAGAGTTAGAGAGAATAATAATAATAATAATAATAATAATAATAATAATAATAATGATAATGTTATCATCGTTATTATTATTGTTATTGGTGTCATTATTATTTTGTTATTATTTTAACAATTACTGTTCTGATATTAAATATTCTACACCTTGCGCAAACCTTTATTTTCCTTGGCCAGGTTTAACTCGGGCAGTAACAATGCTGCCCAACAATCTAAACGGAGCAGTTGGAGGAAGTGTGACGTTCACCACAACGCAGAGCCCATCGGAGACCCCGTATTATGTGGTGTCATGGTCATTTGAGGCAAACGGGGAAATAAAGAGTATAATCACATCGAGCTCTGACGACTACGCCGGAGCAGGGTATGCCGGCAGGGTTACCCTGCACAGGTCCACTGGGTCTCTGGAGCTCCGCAACCTGACTCTGAGTGACGTCGGTGAATACATCCTCAGCATCACTCCCACTGCAGGGACGCAGGTCACTGGGAAATGCAACCTACACGTGTACCGTGAGTAGAGGCTTCCATATCAAAAATAGGCGGGGGAAAAAATTATACAAACTACAAACAAAATCTAAAAGACAAAGCAGAGAAGTCACAACATGTTGAAAGCCCCGTTTTTGTTGGTTCTACAGCATTCTTATTCACAATTTACCATAGTGTTCAGGAACAGATCAACCTGTCACCTGCCTCATATTACATAAGATAAGATAACACTTGTTATCTCACAGCAACAAAAAAGTCAAGGCGAGATAAGTAAAATTAAATAAACAAATAACATGTATATATGTGTATAAACCTGCTTTGCAGTGGATCACACGGCACAATAGAGCTGCTATAATAATAAAATTATGAATCTTCCAAATATTAGAATTCTATAAGAAAATAAGAATTTTGACCTGGAGTTCATTACAATTCCATAAAAAAGAATTATGATGTCAAATACAGTAGCTTCTGCATGTTAAGAACTATTTCCGTACTTGGCATGCATTACATTTTTCTGTGGTTTCACATCAGTGGTTTTACATCCTCAGATGCTACATTTCATACAGGGATAACAAGAGCATCTTGAAGTTTTTGTTTATATACTTTTTTTTCTGGCGGACTGGCGCCTGAAGGGATTGAGCCAGATTTTTTTCATTGTTTTTTCTTTGAACCCACAGAGCCGGTCTCCAGTGTAGCGCTATCGTCCGGCAGCTCCGTCCTGGTGGAGTCGAGCAACTCGGTGCGTCTGTCGTGCTCCTCCTCGGGCTCCTCGCCGTCGTTCCTCTGGATGAACGGCAGCTCTGAGGTGGCGGCGGGCGACAGGGTCCTGTTTGGGGACGGAGGCGCCGCCCTCACCATAGTCAATGTGACCCGCTACGACCTGGGGCCGTACACATGTAACGTGTCCAATCCAATAAGTGGTGGAGTCAGTGGTCCATTGGTGCTGGGCATAAGCTGTGAGTTACTTACCTGCTCCTCCTTTTATCTTTTAACCTTAAATAAAAAAATTAAAAAAAGATGAATATGCAGCTTATGCTGTCAGAGCTTTGGCAGGTGACTACTTTCTGTCACTCTATCTTTCGTTGTCACTTTGTTTGCGCTAATGCTGGCCCGCCGCTTGGTAGAACTAAAACTATTGTGACTTTTACTTGGATAGTGGCATACGATGAATAAAAAAAAGTCAATACAATTCTCCATCGCAATTATTTGTGTGAACAACTAAAATTTGCCTGTTACACAGCTCGGTCAAATACTTGATTCTGATTGGTCAACAGGAGCAACCAGCGGTTGGTTATTTCTGAATAACGACCACTGTCTGTTAATAATGATCGTTGTCACGGGCAACCACTTCTCTGCCTGGATTGTTTTGCCTAGTTTCACTCCGCCGAAAATAATCATTCTATGATATCCCTGATGACATCATTTAATTATAATTGATTAATAATTTGTTAAAATTATACTATTACAGTACATAATTCGTACATAATAAGACATGCTGCATTCCATAAACTAGCTTTGATGCAATTCTTTTTTCTCCTTTTTTTTTTTTTTTAAAGGTACTAACTTCTAAATTTCCAATTTTCCATTTTCTTGGTTTCTGCTCCACATTAACACCACAGTTGGTCCAGAAAAGATGAACCTGGAGATTTTTCCCTCGGAAGAACACCACAGGGAAGGCTCAAACGTCACCTTATCCTGCTCGGCCGTCTCCCGGCCGCCGGCTGCGTTTGACTGGTTCTTTAACGGAACGCAGCTCACCGACACTGGACCTGAACTGGTCCTTGAGCTGGTCCAGATGAGTCAGAGCGGTAACTACAGCTGTCGCGCATTTAACAAAGAAACTCTGAGATACGAGGCGTCCCGACTCATAGCTGTCACGGTGCTGGGTGAGTGGAATACGCACAAGAGTCATTCGCCCAAAATGGTTGCTGAGCGACCGACCAAAACGGTCTCAAACGTTCCTTTTTACTGTTGATCTTGTCCGTGTTTTTCCAGAACTGAAATTCAATCTAAAAAAAATGTTTTTTCTTAAGATATACATGAACCCCAACATCACATTCCCCTGTTCACAAATGAAACATTGGGTTACACTTTATTAGTCCAAAGTTAATATGCAACTCAGTATAAACTGACTATAAATAAATGTGCCATTGAGTCAATGTTAATCAGAATACAGTGTAATGTTATATAATATACTTTTAGTCAGATCACAATGTTAATCATAATACAATGTTCAATATATAATTTAATCAGACTCCCTGAATCTGAACTGTTTTGCCTGAGCACCATCACAGTTAAAACGGTCGTTGCCAGGTTAAAGATGGTTATGGGCAGGTCAGGGTGAGAATATTGAAGATCAGCTACCAGCTGCATAAAAATTTAAGGAGACCCCAGTGTCCAGACAAGGGGATAAAGTTCGTAAAGTAAGTTCAGAATCCGAATCAGAATCGTCTTTACTGCCAAGTAAGTTTACACGTACAAGGAATTTATCTCGGGGTACGGTGCATACATGAAACATTAATGTAAAGCAGTAAGTAAAATAAGAATATGTAAAATTAGGCTGTTTTTCTTTTTGTTTTTTTGTTTTTTTCTTTTTTAAGTATAGCTGCACATTTTGTGCAGGAATGTGCAAATGGTGATGCAAATGTTGATACTTAACGCAAAATTGAATTTAGTATCAATTGTAAGACTAAACTGACAGTCAGTTCATGCTCAGTGGAGGGTCACCCAAACAGTGTCGCCAAGACGCCGGTGGAGTCAAATCATTAACAAACTCGGTTACACACTTGGTTAAGCATTAGCCGACCTAATGTTTCTTTATCTACGGATTCTTTAGCTGCAGCTCAATTCATGTTTGTTCTCCTCGTGACCTGTCTCCCACACAAGCACATCACACATCTCCGTATCTTTGCGCCCGCAGAGATAGCGTCCGCCTCCATTGCTCCATCGTCCCGCCGAGCGGTCGAGGGCTCGCCGTTCAACCTCACGTGCCGCGCCGGCGTCCCCGTCACGTCCAGGCGCTGGGCGAAGGGGGGCCGACCTCTGACCCCCGGCGGTGACATCACGCTCCACGGGGACGGCAGAGTGGCGTCGTTCGCCGCCGTGATGAGGACCGACGCCGGGGAATACTCGTGTGACGTCAGCAACCCCGTCAGCTCAGACCGAGCCACGTACCGCTTGGTGGTGAACTGTAGGTACCACCAAGTGGACGTCGGTCTTTAAGTACTGAATTATAACCGGACGCTAAATATGTAATATTTGCGTTGAAAGTTACTGTCGTTGAATGTTTCTCGATTCATATGTACATACTGTATGCTGTACATAATGTTCATGTCAAAAGCACCAACAAAACTATAATGCTCAGATTATGGATACATACAGTAATACATTTATGACAGATGTACTACATCAGTGTACTGAGAGTACTTTTTCCTCTTGTGGTTTTTTTTGTTTTTGTTTTTATGTGTGTATTACTAAATGATTGCAACTTTTCACATTTTGGGAAAAATCCCTGTTTCAGATGGACCAGGGAACATTCAAGTTACGGGCCCAGTGGAAATAGAGGTGGAGCAGACCCTGAAATTAACCTGCTCTGTAGAATCGATACCGAGCGCAAACTACACCTGGACACTGAACGGGACCGAGATCCTCGGCCGTTCTGCTGTTCTCATCAAAACAGCCAATTTTTCGGACAGCGGGCGATTCACCTGTCACGCGGAGAATAATGTGACCGGGAAGTCAATATCTGCTACTCATGGAGTGTCTGTGAAAGGTGAATTATTACCTTTTATATTTTGCAAATATAGAAAAAGTAATTTGTCAAGTGTCACAGGTCATGCTAAATTGCATTTTTTTAATCTGATCTGCAATACTAAAGGTAATGCAATATTTATATTAAAAGTAGTGGCTTGAGAATAGAGGCTATTAATTAAAACTCCTCTAGAGGAAGGTTTGAGCCAGTGCTTTGACTTCATCTTCAAAATATATTGTCACAAATGCTGTTTTTTAGGCCCAACAGCACACACACACGCACACACACACACACACACACACACACACACCACACACTAAAATACGTACATATTCACATTAAACATAAAGTACTTACTTATAATTACTTGAAATTTTTTTTTTTTTTTGGAGAATCATTACAGTTGATTGACTGCTACTCAAGAATCACGTTTGTCAAATGATTTATCAACATCTCACATGCTATGCATAGTTAAATTTAAGTTTAGTCATTACTCTGCTATTACTCATGGCTGAGTTATTACTCCATAAATTAGTTAAATTGCTCATTTTTATTTTGTATGTTCCCAGAACAAGGATCATTAGAGAAGCCATTATTTGCTGGTGCCATTGTTGCCATTGCGCTTGCATCGCTGATCCTTGTCTTTGCAATTGGCTCAGCAACGTACTTCATGTTTAAAAGAGCGTAAGTAGAAAATAATTATATTCCATTCAAAAGAAATATACCTTTTGTTTGGCAAAAATGGAGTAAAAACGATTTGTATTGCTTGTGAAGGCTGTGACATATAATATACACCTATACTACAATGTCATTTTCAACGGTACTGGAATCGGTATGACGTCACACCTTCAAGAGATTTTGGGAGATTTTGAGGAGAACAAGGATAATACTACAGTATACTCCTACACTAATGTTGGCTGGAATATAAAATCAATGTGAACGGTTCATTCGAATGTTACAAACTGTATCAAATTAAAATGTTCATACGCTCAGGTTGTATAGTTGTCTGAAAATTCATAATTAGTCCACACTGTAGATGTTGTTTGATGCTTCTAATGGTTGGTTGTTCATCTCTGAACAGCAGAAACTCAAAGGCCCTCAAAGCATCTGTTAAATCCAAGGGACACACTTCAAACAGTAAGTTGCGTGTGTGTGTGTGTGTGTGTGTGTGTGTGTGTGTGTGTGTGTGTGTGTGTGTGTGTGTGTGTGTGTGACACACTGTCAATGTATGTTACAGGCAGCATTATGACCTCTTTTTTTAACTGCATGATCCTATTCTATTTTTATTTTAACCAGACAAAGCCATTGCTGACAATTCAGTCCCAGGTGACCAGGTAAAGTTTATTTCTTGGCTGAGTTGATTGTACGTTAAATACATTACATTACACATTACATAATGTGTTTCCCTGAAGTGTTTATTATACTTTACTTCTGAAGCGGAAATGTATGATAAGGTGGGTGAGATAATTTTTGCATAGTCTGTCTGATTAATTGCAACTGGCGTTTTTCAAGATAGTGTATTCATGCTGAAAAACCAAATGGTGCATATATAACACCATTAATTACATAAAGACAGTTACATAATTGTAGGGATAAACCGATAGCTTTTTTGCTGTTATATGCCTTTTGGACATTCCATTGTCACTTGACATATATCTCCTGTTCAGAAGAACACCGAGAGAGCAGAGCAGCAACGCCAATAAAGTGGAGATTACAACCTTGAAATATTTTCCGTGCAGTTGATGAAGTACATTTTTCGAGTTTCCCCAGATCCCTGTCACGTAAAACTAGGTTTAACGTGTTCCTTCTGAATTCGGGGTTGTTTTTCAAGGATTTCAAGGGGAGGAGCCCTCAGACTGTTGTGGTATAACACATCCGGCATTCCTTCCCCTCGCTTTGCTCTTCAAGGAGCCGAGCTATGCCGATGTCAGGCTTTCCAAGGTGAAGGGTGCTGGCGCGATGCGAGGTCACGATGCTCCGTATACCATCTACACCCAGGTTTTTGAGTAGCCGCAGAGCGCCCCCACCGCCCGCTTCCGGGCGAGGAAGCTCACATGTATGTGCACTGAGGCCACACCTTTCGCCGGCGACTCTGGTGAGAGTTCCTCCCAAAAACAGCACCTCTGCAGGCACAGTCTCTGCAGTCTCTCTCTTTCTAACGGAGCGGTTGGAGTTTAGCCCATCAGAGCGTCAACAATGATTAACACGCAGTGTCTTCGCCTTAGAAAATGGGTTACTTTCTGCCCCTTTACGTCTACTTCAGTGCAGACCACTGACGTGACTTTTTCACTAATTTGCCATATAACGTCAAATATTGATTTAAGATTGTGAAAGCTTTTCCCTGTTGTTAAATGGTGACCTATGGCATATGATTCAGAAGATAGTTTTAGGCCTTGCAGAAGTATCATTCAAATGTCTTAAAGTTAAAAGTCTCTGTATTTTTATGGTGTGTGGTGGCGGTATTTATGATGTGATTATCAGACGGTAATAAGGTGCTTGGCGAATAAAACTGGGGCGCCGACAGAGGCAGTTTATACAGCGTGGGGTTTTTTTCGGCACTATTCAAATTTAACAAGAGATTAAATATTTACTCACCATGATCAAATATTATTTGATCATGGTGAGTAAATATTTAATCCCTTTTAATTGTAATTCATTATTTCACACTTAGAAGAAGGCAACGAGGCAGTTTCAGGTTTTTCGCCCTCTACTCCCCCATGTCGTGACGTTCATCTTGTGTTTCCCCTCTTAGTTAATTATTATCAGAGGTCAAACCAGCCCTGTCTGTTGTTCACACACTGACATTCTGTGACACGTTACTCAAATTGAAGGCTCCGCTTGCAAAAGCCTCTGCAAATCCTCTGTTCTGACAATGACATTAACTCCCTGATAATTTTATTATCTATTCTCACTTTATTTCTTCTGTCCTGGATGCTGTTTAAGGAATATTTGTCAGAAATATACTTCATTTAGTTCAAATTTATAATTATAAATTATTTTACACCAATAAATATATTTTACTGTGCGCAAAATAGTTGTTGTTTTTTTTTATTTTCAGATCATGTCAGTTTTGCACTTTATTGTGGTCAACTTAAAATGGCGACATCAATAAACCAGATGGAATGTTTTTGGGGAAGTACAATGTCCAGGTGTTTGAGGAAGAGAATTTGCAGCGGATGGGACTTTGCTAAGTAACACTTCAGTGTCCTACTACTGATGCCAGTAGTCCAAAGAAGGCCTGCTGGGTTGATCTACTCCGTCAAAAAGGGACGAGTTATGACTAAGTCCTCTCATAAGACTTTCAAAACACAGCATCACACATTTAATGTTGTTTTTTTTTTCCCATCCCAGTAGTGCACACGCTATAGGGTTCATCTGGACTGTCACAGGGATCTTCACGCACTGTAGGAGCTGAGACATACGGAGGCGAAAGTATAATGACAAATGTCTTTGGTTATAATACTGTTTAATCTTGTAGCTCTGTTAAAAGATTGCAAAGCCAGGTGGCAATATATTCCTGGCAAAAATGATATTAATGTAACCAGAACTGAAAAACCACAAAACCCACATTTTTTGTGATAATGAGAGAGGTTCAATAGAAACACTGTTATCTTTATTAAACGATCTGTCATTTCATCATGGTGATTCTATGCACAGGATAAATTCAATTAAAATCTATTTAAAATTACACACAAAAAAATGTAACATTGAAACATTTTAAGAAAACTTCTCGTTTTATTTTGTTACTGCCTCATGAAATAGTGAAACAGGAAGTGAAAACAGGACCATGGATGGAATTGATCTTGAAGGCGTTCTCTCTGTGGCTGGCGCTCGCAAGTAAGAAGGCTGAGATGAGATTGGATGATCTGGATTGGTTTGTTTTAATCATGTAACAACTCAAACACGCTTATTAAAATCTTATCCAACCTTAAAAACAACCATGGGCTGTTTATATCATTCAATATTATTTAGTGTCACCGAGGCAGCATATGTCAGCATATTTCACAAGATGTAATTTGATTGACGAACACGCTGTATGAACCGCACTGATCTTGGTTTGATGGCGTTGTAATAAGTGATTCCTCATCTCAGGGTACAGCAGTCAATCCATCGCTTCGTAAGCAAGTGAGTATCATTTGCTAAATGAACAAAAACAGCTCTCGAGAAACACGATAGATTCTGAATCATTTAATCGTCGTCGCACCTCGGGCGTGAGACGCTGGAGCTCATAAACAACTTGAGAGCATCGAGGCTTTTAATCAAGTCACATTTCACTCCTCGTTTCTCCCCAGGCGGGCCCACCGATGCGGATTTCCGATACAAAGTTCCCGTGGTCGCCGGCTATGCCACGACTTTCAATTGTACCTCGTCTTGCGTCCCACAATGCGTGTACGCTTGGTCTGTAAATGGTCTCAGGCTCACCGGCGGCTCTCTGACCTGGACCCCGGATGGCCTCGATGGTCTTTTAGAACTGCAGTACACGTCCACCAATCCAGAAACAAGGGAACACCTTCCATACCTGGTCAGCGTGGAGGTTCAGAGTAAGTCAAAGAGCTTTGTTGGTCCTCCGCCGATTCTAGGATTTTTTATTTATTTGTTTGTTTGTTTGTTTGTTTATTTTTAGAGATAAGTTTAGTGTCATGTTTTGAGTTGTGGTTCATTCCATGGTTTCTTCCTCTCCGTGTTGCAGATACGGTGTCTCTGCAAATCAGTCCACCGAGCAGCCGCCCGTCTCTGAGCCGGTCCCAGACTCTGCCCTGCAGCGGTGCCGCCGCAGGCCTGCCGGTGTCTTGGCACAAGGCTGGAGCGACGCTCGCCCCGGATGAGAGGATAACGCTGACGAATGACAACACGTCGGCTCACTTTGAGGAAGTCATGCCCTCGGACGCCGGATTCTATCAGTGTAAGACCATTATGTTGACACTTTCAAAGGGAACTGCCTTAAGCCACGGCTACCAACTAAGCTTATAACGATTAAATAAATGTATTTATTAAATAAATAAAGAAAGACAGAAGGTTTCACGCAGGTGCTTGACGGTCCCTTCTGATCTTTGGAAGTTGATCAGTGGAATGTGACCATCAGCGGTCCGGACCGTGTGAAGCCAGGGCGTCAGAGCACCTTCACCTGCCTGGCGAGCTGCACGGTCGGCCCGGCCTGCACGATCAAATGGCAGTTTAGGGGCGGATTCCCGACCGGGGCGCATCTCTCCATGAACGGAAACATTGTGAAATGGACCCCATCCACGCCGGGCGAGAGCCAAAACTTCACCTGTGTTGCGAAGAACAGAGCTGCCCAGCGCTCGGCAGAGGCCACCAAAACGGTGGAGGTTGTCGGTAAGTGACCCCTTTGAAAGGTCACTATGTGCATATTTTACATTTTGATGCTGGAGATGTACGCTTGACCTTATCCTCTGTGTTTGAACTCGGACGGGAGAAGCGCTCTCTGGGTCAGAGAAGATGCGTCTCGGCAGTCTGTCAGGACTCATCCTCGCCACGGTGCTGATGCTGATCTTTGACTGGTAGTACTCAGACACTCTGGCTTCACACTCTATTTTCCATGCCACCGTGTTGCCACCGTGTGTTGTGCATATTTACCACCACTAGGGAGTACTGTGTTGTCACTTTAGAGGCAGTAGATTGTGTCCCCATTTGCACTGCATACAGTCGTTTCAAGCACAGTATCTGACATTTAAGACATTAATCATCTATCTAAGCACAAGAATCATTACGGTGATTGCCAAACAGGAAGAAGAAAATGGTTGAAAATGATATATTTTAAAACCAGAGAGCAGTTTTACACACGTGCAGGCAGGGGAGCCATATGGGTGGGGGGCTCCAGTTTTATTCGAAGGGCCTGTGACTGACAGGGGCCCTACATTTGTATTGGAAAATTAGGGTGTGGCCCAACCAAAAACCATAACAAGAGAAGTATTTCCAGTTCCCGAGGCCCGGCACCACCAGCATGCTGATGCTGCTCTCACTAGGGAATGTGCCGCCACTATTTCCAGTCAGGTTATCATGGTGTTCAGTTTATGAGCCTCACACGAAATGCCCTTTGGACTGATGGAGCCTGAGCTGCTCCTCCAGTCTGGGCACTCCCGACCACACACTACATTTGTCTGTGGAAGTGCTCTAGTTTAAAGATGGATGTCTAGCTATTAACCTTCATGATAGATAGAAAGATAGACAAAGAGATGGATAGATAAATACTTTATCCATCCCCAGAGGGAAATTGAAGTGTCACAGCAGCTCACATAAAAATAGGCAAAAATGATAAAGTCACAGAATAAAAGATATAAAAAGAAAATGGCAATATAGGGAAAATGAAAATATACAATAAACCTAACAAATAACTGGGGATAATATGGGGATGGTGGCTCAGGAGGTAGAGCTGGTGGTCTAGTGATCTAAAAGGTTGCTGGTTCGATCCCAGGCTCCTCCTGCTAGCATGCTGTAGTGTCCTTGAGCAAGACACTTAACCCCTAATTGCTCCTGATGGCTGCGTCCGTCGGTGTTTGAACAATTGTAAGTCGCTTTGGATAAAAGTGTCTGCTAAATGTAATGCAATGTAAACTATAAAGTAAAATATGGCTAATATACACTAAACCTAATGATAAACAACAGATATAACCTATAAAGTAACAGAACAACCATTAAGAAAGAGCTATAAAAGAAACTTTGCTCTACTTCGATTAATTAAAATTAATAACTAATAACAGTGAACCAGGGAGATCAACCTCTGCTTCAAATGTGGGTTTGGAATGTTCAAGCAGAACACATGGGTCTCATTTTAAAGGATGGGTTATTCATATATTAAAATATAACGGTTCATAGCACAACCTCTCTGAACACTTAAAAAAAAAACCTCGTCAAATTTCCTTTTTGAAAACGAGAAGCTCACAATATACTCACACGTTTCTTTCCTTTTTTTTTAATATATATGTGTTTTGAATAACGGT
Source organism: Zeus faber (assembly GCF_960531495.2). Taxonomy (NCBI): domain Eukaryota; kingdom Metazoa; phylum Chordata; class Actinopteri; order Zeiformes; family Zeidae; genus Zeus; species Zeus faber. The sequence goes on from NC_137195.1 coordinate 15,776,692, forward strand.
GAATCACAATGATTTAAAATGACCTTTTTCAATTGCTGCTGACGCAACTTCCTGTTTCTAGTCTCTTAAGGTTAGAGAGGACGGATGTAGTCAAAATAGCTCATGTTTGGAGTGCAAAAGAGTCAATAAAATCCTGGAAAACCTGACAAAATGCAGTTTGCAACCTTTTTCTCAGTTAAGACTGTATTCTGAGTTTCCCGTTTTGTGTATGTATTAAATTGCAGATGGCTAATATCCACTCCATTTCAAACTGGAAACACAATTGTTCATGAAAAGGTATTTCCATTTACAAAAGTCATAACCATTGCTCACCTTTTTGTTTGTAATACTAGCTGGATAACGCAGTATCCTGCAGTACTGCAAATATCTCACCCAGTTCATTAATCTTATGTGTCAGGGGCTTTGGCATAGGTGTGCTCTGCAACTGATAAGAACCTTACCCCTCCATCCACACAATGCCACGGCTGTAGTTTCGTGAGTTGCGAAAGGTGCATGTTTGTCTTGCATTTTTGTAAGAAAGGATTGCACGTTTCTCAATACATGAAACTGCAGATAATAGGTGAAAGGTGGTTTCTCACATGAGAGACACAAAACGTCTTCAAATATCAAAAATGCAGCCTTTTTGTCATTTTTATTTTTATTTTTCTCACAAAATAAAATAACCAAAAGTGTATTTTAAGGCTTACACAAAAGGTATCTATTTGGACGACGTTCTACGCAGTAACCTTATCGAGTGTCATCTGTCTTTGAAAAATTCCAGGCATTCTTTTGAACATAATTTGTCTTTTTGCAAATCTGACATTTATGGTGCTTCAGCCAAATTTCACCCAAATATTTGCATGAGGACCCAAAAAAATGGTTGGTTTTCCAAGACTGAGCTTTGGATGATAGTGAGCGAGATAAGAACTGATGCTTCTGTCTAACCTGCCGGAGTAGAGTAGGGGGCTGGACATGTTAAGTACAAGTATAATAGTGGATGAAACACAAGAACATTTCCAGACCACCACAACAAAATGGAGAGGACAAAAGGAGGAACCTCGGCTGCTTTTCTATTAGTATTGATCCTAGGTAGGCCCCACCTGAGCTCCTCAATATTGGCATTTAGCAATTAAAACATGTAGGAATTATTTCAAAATCCCGCTAATATTTTATATTTAGTCATTTGTTGGTGACCATCCCGGTACAAATGCAAGTTCCTCCCTTCCCTCAGTTGCGCTGGAGTCAGGTGATGTGGCTGTCCAGCCGACCATGAACCCAGCCGCGGTAGGAGACACGCTCTACCTGACTGTGTCCTCACCAGCCGTGCTGGACAGTGGGAGCTGGGCCGTGGGCAACGCCCTGATCCTCACCTGGCGCGCGGGGCAGCAGGCAGTGTTCCCCAGCCACAGCGGCAGAGCCTCGGTCAACCTCACCACCGGCGCCCTCACTCTGACCTCTGTCACCATGGCCGATTCAGGAGTCTATGTGGTGACGGTGGAGAGCACCGTTCCACCGCTCAAGGCCAATACCACGATCACTGATGAGACAGATAATATCAGCTCAGCCATGTTTTATAATATGATTATCCTCATTCCTATTCTTGTTGTTGTCATTAGCATTATTTGGAGTTTCATATTATAATTATTATTATTGTTATTATTGTTATTATTATTATTATTATTATTATTATTATTATTATTATTATTATTATTGTTGTTGTTGTGGTTGTTGTTTTTAATAAGATTTTTTTCCCATGATAATGGAGCTGAGATTCTTCTTATTTTTCTTTTTTATTTTTTTTTAATCATGATAATGGAGGTTAGCCTCATTCTTATCAGAGGTCCAGCCCTGAAGGGGCGAAACCCCCAATTGCTAATGTGGATGAAAAACTGACATCAGTACTCTATGGATGTCATGGATCCGCCAAAATCAGAGACAAGCTGAATAAAATGTGTATTCGGAGCAGTCCCGACATGCCTTTGTCCAAGTTTGATCCAGATCGGTCTCACAGGTCACTGTGTGAGTGGCATTGCAGGTTGACAACGTGAACTCCACTTGCAGAGTAACTGTGGACTGGATGCAATGGTATACAAATAATCCGTGTTGTATGCCAAACATGTTTTCAATATTGAATACACTGGCAAAGTTCAGGCCCATTCCAATGTGTTATAGGGTTTAAATGAAGATGGGAAGGAGAGTGATTTGTGTGAGATTGAATTTACGTTTAGCAGGATTTTTTTTTTTCTCTCAAATGACAGCGTTTAGGAGACAGATGAAGGGAGAGATAATAATAGAGGAAATAAGGAGATTAGAGCGAAAGAGAGATTAGAGTGTGATAATATGACTGACATCTGACAACACCAGGCATCTCATGGAAATCTGGCATGTAAAAAATGATGCAAAAGAGAAAAATATAATTAAATTTTTGTGTGTGTGTGTGCTATATTAGTCATTATATCGTTTGTCGTTTGGATAGTTTATGTTTCGCTCCCTCCTTCCCTCGTCAGACCGTGGTGTTTCTTATCAGCTTCAGTGAGACTGCTCCTACTGTGTAAATACAACACCTAGATCCAAACACCCTCAGCAGCTACGTTGCCGTCCACTTCCTCCTCTCTCTCATTGTTTACCCACAACGAGGCCTTTAGTGATTCACACAGTACCTGATGAATATTATGTGGGCCCTTCACCTCTCATCCACAGAGCGCATCACCAACGTGACCCTGACAACAAACGCAGCCCACTTAGTGAAGTTCAATGACACTGCCGTTCTCAGCTGTTCCGCCTCCAGCGGTTCCTCCGTGTCGTACCTCTGGTTGAACCGCAGCATTGAGGTCACAGCGGGTGACGGTGTTCAGTTCGGTGACGGAGGCTCCGTTCTGAGCCTGTTCATCGTCTCACGGTATGACCAGGGGCCATTCGTGTGCAACGTGTCCAACGCCGTTGGCGACGGAGTCAGCGAGTCATTCAACCTGACCATCTACTGTGAGGGCAACACACCACGAACTGTCACTGCACGCACATTAGCTGGGACTTGGCCCTCTGACTTACCGTGAGCTCCCTCTCCCTTCCCTCCACCGCCTCCCTCAGATGGTCCAGACGGTTTGGAGCTCACAGGGAATGGGCAGAGCACCACCTCCTTCGTCGTCGGCACCAATGTCACCGTGGGCTGCTCGGTGCGGTCCAATCCTCCTGCTTATATTCAGTGGACTTTCCAGGGCGGGGCCCTGAATGCAACGGGTCCAGAGTTGGAGCTGTATGACGTCAGTGAGAGCCAAAGTGGTCTCTACTCCTGCCTGGCCTTCAACGACAGGACCTCCATGAGCAGCAACGTCACCAAGTACATCACAATAGCCAGTGAGTACCTCGTGAGATCCATCGGGCAATAAAAAGCGGCATTTACACTGTGACCAGACGAAGACACTTTTTGGGGGTGGAGGTTGTCACGGCCGCCATCAGAAAAGCAGGGTGATGAAGATTTCTCAGAAAGCCACAATTGGCTTTTTTGAAGCCCAGTTGAGTTGAGCTGCATACACCGTTGTTATTAAAGGTTATTATAACCAAATGTATTAGAAACGCATTGTTTTCAGGGGATACCACAGTAGGTGGGCCTATCCATTTATCCATTTTCCATCCATCCATCCACTCATCCATCCATTAGCTATCCATCCATTCATTACCTCTACATTGTCTTTCTTTCTTTCTTTCTTTCTTTCTTTCCTTCTTTCTTTCTTTCTTTCTTCCTCTCTTTCCTTCTTTCTTTCTTTCGTCTATAGAAGACCCACTATCGGCGTCCGAGCAGAGGGAGGCCAGTGTGCGGCTCCTCCCCTTCCTGCCGCTGTCTGCCTTCCTCCTTTCTGTGTCAGGTGAGTACTACTCAAATAAATTCTCAATATTTGTTCATTTTAAACTCGGTCAACTCTTGATGTCAGAAACCGGATTCCGACGTCTCATAATCATCTCTCTTTGTGACATTGCTTTCGGATGCATAGGAAATATGCACATATTTAAAACTGCTGTGGGTTGAACTGGAATTAGTATAATCTGGAATAATGGTGTTGGTAAGGCCTTTATTAAGAAATGCATGCTGTTTGCAGTCGGACATTTGGCCAAAGTTAAACATTAACAGCATGATAATGAATCAACTTCAAAAATACGTTAGACTAATATAGCTGATAAAATCTCTTGGTTTCAAGAGAGGCAATACGTGACTAATAATGTTATTTTCTTACACTTCTCTTTTACAGAATTCTAACCTTTGGATCCCATGGACTACTCTGTTCAAGTTGATTATCTTAAATCTGTTGACTAGACTGTATATGCCATTTTGTTTAAAAAAAAAAAAGGTATACATATTTTATGTTCTGTATATTATGTATGTCTATATTTGATTAAAAGATGAAGTAAAAACGGTATTAAAAGTAAAATATACCAATTAATCATTTTTAATTTAATGAAAGAAACAATGGATTTGGGATGTGAAGTTAAACAGATTTCATTGTATATATTTATTTCATTGTCCTCACTTACATCACATTAAGAATTCTTGTCTATTGCCATCTTTAGTATTTCCATTTATCAAATAATGATCAATGAGAATAATGATGTTTTGGAATTTGGAAATCACTGAAACAAAAATCAAAAAGTGATAATCAAATGGAAACATCCCCCAATAGAAAATACCTTAAGTTAATTCCTTACTTGCGTAATTTCTCTCTTCAGAATGTCTCTGTGTCTCTGTCTCTCATAAATTACAGTGAAACATGCTTCCAATTGTTTTGATGTAGGACTGGTGAATTTTATTCCATAATGGCTTCCTGAATGTTACCTATGCTAAAGTATAGTGTGACATGTAACAATATCAATATCGTTGCTCAATAAAAATGTTATGAACTATTTTATGTTATTCTTTGATTTGTGTGCAAAACTAAATCATTATTGTAAAAAGTAGGGGAAAAAAATGTTAACTGTTTTATTTCTCCTGGACAGAAGACAAGTCCGTCCGTCCACAGCAATCATCTCTCAGCTTTTTCTGGCATTCAGAAGCAATATTATAAACAGAAGCAGAAATAAACTCTATCTAGAACCGGTGGCCTCTATTTTTTTTTCCTCTCTCCTTGTTTTTTTTTTTTTTTTTAACGACAATTTCAATCACGCGCAAAAGATAACATTTTCTGAAGAGCTCTTTTTATTATTTTTATTTTACTTCAACAGGAATATCCCAGACCCTTTTAAGATGTTCCATACTTTTTGAGAGTGGGGCTCAACAGTCTTGAAAAGTCCCTTGCCGCTATACAGTAAAGTGCTACATCATGCTTAATCCTTGTCATATTTTCCCCTGAATGGCAAAATGGCAATGGTTTACAGTAAATGCTTCTTGGCACTCCCTGCTGTGTCTACCAATAACACATTTCAAGGTGCATGGCAAAACAAGCTGCTGTAAGGTCTCAGTGACTGGGTGTGAGCTTTAGCAGCTTGAGACCAGAACTAGAACAAATATTTGAACAGAAGGTGACTGCAAAAGTACAATACAATATCATTAGATGTGAATAAAGGCGGGGTTAAATCCATTTCATGGAAAGAGAAGTCCACCTTATTTTTTGACCATAAGGACGGATCAGCAGCAGCACTATGGACGTTTCACTCGTGTCTTTCCTGAGCCTAGTGTTTCTAACACTGTCCGCAGGTGAGGAGAAATGTTTATTTAATAAAAGATTAAAAAATGATGATGAGGTGACAGAGGCTTAAAGTGTCAGTTATGTGGATTATGTTTTGTTCTCTGAGTTCATAGAAATCCAGGATAAAATCATTGAACGATATATCTATATATTTTTTGTAAAATACATTTATATTTAGTATTTTGTAAATATATATATTGAGATAGAGAAAGAGAGAGAGAGAGAGAATTTCATTGATTTTTTTAAAGAACACTAAAAAATCTCTAAAAATGTGTTTTATTATCTTGATGTTTTAAAACTGAAATGGAACGTGAGGAAATGCCATTCAAGTGAAATTATACTAAATTTGGGGTTACACTGAGGCTTTGAAATCAAAACCAATAGCAAAACTGGAAATGTTCTTTTCGTTCCCAGATCATGTTGTTGGCCAGAGGATTGTTGCCTCGGAGAATCCCTTACCTGTCGGCAGCAACGTCACATTAAGCCTGGTTGATGGCACTGTCACTATTGGGACCTGGTTGCAAGATTCAAATCCTATTTTACTTATATTTCCGCCAAATGGCCACTTCATATATTCAAGTTGGAAGCAGAGGGTCACATTCACCAACTCTTCGGACGGGTTGACCATAAGGTCTCTACAGCTGTCAGACTCTGCGACGTATAAACTATCATCAGCAGATCCCAATTTCAATGCAGAGTTACTTTTGTCAGTCCAAGGTAAGTCACTCAGCGCTGTCTGGAGAAGTCAATTCGGACTTGTCTTTGATCACTTGCGTCCTTGCACGTCAGGCATACAGTTGCATCTTAACAATAACACAACGTAAAAAAAATCCCAAATACCTTTAAATCTATGGAACTTGCTCTCTATTCTGCCCCATGTGTCCACCTCAGTGTAAAATCAGCACTGCCTTTCCAATGCACTGTACCTAATATTTGCCTTCCATGCTGTACCGATGTTTACCGATATCCATATTATCTTGCCGAATTGACCTTCTTGTGCCGTTAAAAGAAAAGCCCCACTATACCTGGATAGAGCATGGTATGGGTATCCAAATGATTAGCAGTAAGTAAGGGAGATTGTGCTTTGTGTTGTGTACACAGAGCCCATTTCGAATGTGACGCTGCAGGCCAAGGCGACCAACCTGGTGGAGTACAACGATACTGCCGTTCTCAACTGTTCCGTGTCCAGGGGTTCCTCATTGTCTTACGTCTGGATAAACGGCAGCTCTGTGGTGACGCAGAGCGGCGGTGTGCAGCTCTTAGACGAAGGCTCCATTCTCACCATAGAACAAGTGACTCGCTACGACCACGGACCGTTCCGGTGCAACGTGTCCAACGGGATCAGCAAGGGATTCAGTCAGCTAGTGTATCTGAACATCAGCTGTGAGATTTTTTTTGTTGTTGTGTGTGTGTGTGTGTGTGTGTGTGTGTGTGTGTGTGTGTGTGTGTGTGTGTGTGTGTGTGGAAAACCCCAGGAAATACAGTGTATTCTTATATTGAAGCAACAGCAGACATTACAGTGAGATGATTCTTTGTTCCCTGCTAGACGGACCCAGCGACCCTACATTGACAATTGTCCCAATGAGGGTAGCTTACAAAACCGGGTCCAACCTCACACTGCACTGCTCCGCTGCGTCCAGCCCTCCGGCAACCATTCAGTGGCTCTTAAATGGGAAGTACCTTGGACAGTTTGGTCCACAGCTTCAACTGGAAAACGTCAGAGACAACCAAACGGGACATTACGAGTGCCTGCTCCACAATGCGGTGACGAACAGGTTCAGCGGCATCACCGCCATGATCAGGGTTGTCGGTGAGAGACATTTATTTTTCAAACGTTGTTCTCCAAATGATGTAAACATGAACCGGCGGTTTGACGGATTCCATGTCGCTCCTATCCAGTAAATCTGAAGTAACTCAATAAGTGATCTCTCGCACACCTCTCCTCTAGAGCCAGTTTCCGCAGTCAATGTTACCCGTGTTGGCGGACCCGCAATACTCAATGAATCATTTACCCTGAGATGTGATGTGACCGGGCCCGTAGACGCTATACATTGGTGGAGGGATGATCAAGTCATACACCCGAACAACCACACGTTGCTCCACAACGAGACCTTGACCCTAAACAGAGTTCAGCATTCAGATGGCGGAGATTATAAATGTCAGGCTGTCAATGCTGTGAGCAACAAGACCAGCAGTCCATACTATGTCATTGTTAACTGTAAGTATATCTATCTATCTATCTATCTATCTATCTATCTATCTATCTATATCTACACACTTACATAAACATGTGTGCATACAGTATATTAGTATGGTTTATATCAACACCCACATACATATACAGTATATATATAAATTATACTTTATACACACGAGTATTTTTAAAATGTAATCATTTACTCCACTTTTTATGTTCAAAGATGGACCAGAGACCCCAGTGATCCAGGGACCCTCCATGGGCTTGACAGGACACCATGTGACCTTCAACTGTTCGTCCTCCTCTGAGCCTCCCAGCCACTTCAGATGGTTCTTCAACGGTTCCCCGGTGGCAAATACATCAGAGTACGTCATCGGGCCGCTGAGCTTACACATGAGCGGGAAGTACGTCTGCGTGGCACACAACAACGTCACCGGTCAAAACAGCAGCGCCTACAAGATGCTGACTGTTTATGGTAATTCTTCGGGCTCAGGAATTTAACCTGTATTGTTTCGCCAGAGTTCCCCAATTCATGGAATCCCCTTGTTCTTTCTCTGCAGCTCCTGTGAATATGAGCGTCATAAAAAGTGTCGAAGCCCACGCGATACAGAACCACACCTTCACCCTGACCTGTGAGGCTTCTGGAACGGTTGAGTCCATCCACTGGATGAAGAACCGCATGTCCTTGTATGCCGACGGCAGAAGAAACCTCTCCATGGCCAATGCCACTCTCACCTTTGACCCTGTTCTACTCTCTGACAATGGATATTATGAATGTGATGCGTCTAACCCTCTAAGCAGCTCCACCAGCAATAACTTCACGCTGCATGTGAGCTGTGAGTGCCATGTTGAGCCACTGTACGGTTTCCCGTATGCTTCCTGCGATGTGGCTCTTACATCTATCTCTCTCTGTGATTAGATGGACCAGAAAAAGCAACCATAACAGGACCAGACATTGTAATGGCCGGACACAGTGCCGTTCTCAACTGCTTGGCTTCTTCATATCCCCCCAGCTACTTCGAGTGGTTCTTCGATGGTTCCCCGGTCGCCAATCTCTCTGAGTATGAAACTCCACCTCTGACCACCAACATGAGCGGGAAATACATCTGCGTGGCGTACAACAATGTCACTGGCCAAAACAGCACCGCATACAAGATGCTCACTGTAGTTGGTGGGTCCCACATGTTTGCTTTGCTTTCTTTGTACATTTTAAATGACCAGACACTTGAAACACCTCTTGGCTTTTGTGTTGTTTCTCTTGCATTGCAGACCCTATAACAAAAGTCCATATAGTAGCACCTTTGACACCCGCCATACAAGGTAGCCCATACCAGCTGATGTGCAATGTGACTGGACCCGATGACCATGTTTATTGGATGAAGGATGGTGGAATGGTGCATGAAGACAACACGACTAGTTTTTCCATGGGCAACAAGACAGTCAACTTCAGTCCCGTTGAAAAGAGTAACAGTGGTTACTACCAGTGTATGGCTAGCAATTATGTAAACAACAAGACCAGCCCTTCATATAGTCTCCATGTAAACTGTAAGTACTGCACTTCAATGTCATATGCTGAATGGCAATCTTTGCATTGACTTTTAGTATAAATATTTATCATATCTTTTGCTTCCGTGGGGATTCAATGATGGTCATTGCAAGCTGTTTGTAATGGCTGTTTGGGGTCCCACAACCTATTGTGTTATTGCAGTTGGACCAGGTAAACCAGTGATTATTGGACCGGCTGTTGGTGAGAAAGGGAAGGATGTGGCCTTCAATTGTTCAGCCCAGTCGTTCCCTCCGAGCCACTTCTACTGGTTCTTTAATGGCTCCCGGGTGGCCAATACCTCAGTTTATCAAATTGGTCCTCTTAGTTTCAACATGAGTGGAGAATACACCTGTCTGGCGCACAATGATGTTACTCAGAAAAACACTACAGGTTCCATCACACTTACAGTCATTGGTAAGACGACTCCTTTCTCTCCTGAATGTTATGTTGTTATGTGTTATGCGATTATTGTTGTTGCTACATTCATTCATTAAGTGATAAAGGAAAATATGTTGTCTTATCATGATCATCATGCTCCTAATCGACTATGCGTTTTTCCAATAGAGGGAATAAAATCAGTGAGGGTCATTGAGGACACAATCCCAATAGATTCCCGGAACCTGACTCTGACCTGTGAAGTAGCTGGTGCCTATGATTCCATTTATTGGATGAAGGACAACAAGAAACTGGACATGAACAGTTCTAATGATACCTCGCACATGTCTTACTACATTGGAAAAGACTCCCTGCATTTCAGTCCTTTGACAATATACAACGACGGGACCTATCGGTGTGTCGCTATCAACATCGGTGGTTCACACGAGAGCCCCGATTTTGTGCTGCTAGTGAACTGTGAGTATTGTGAGAATCCTGTGAATAAGTAGAGTGAATGGTGCATTCCCTGCATTACCTCTGTTCACGCACAAAAGTACATTGAAAGTGCACATGTTCGCTATAAATCGTCTCTTGCAGATGGCCCTCTGAGCGTGAACATCACCGGTCCAGATTCGGTAGAAATTGGGTCAGTGCTCACAGTGTCTTTGCGCTGCTCCGCTGACTCCCAGCCCAAGAGCCGGTACCAGTGGTTCTTCAACTTCCAATCAGCGGTGATGGAGACGGACTCGGTCATGACCATATGGGCCACAGAAGCGAATGTTGGAAACTACACATGCGAGGCCACCAACCCAGTGACCAACATCACAATGTCTAAGACTAAAGAATTCATCATCACCAGTGAGTAGTGAGCTGACAAGCTTCACATTTTTCATTTTGACTTTTGAACACCATGTTAGACTTTGAACACCAGCCAATATGTCACAGTGGTGTGGGGATGGTCTGGTTGAGCAGTCACGCCTGACATGGATCTAGGTGATTGGGTCAGTGTGGCTGCATGCTTGTTGCTCGTTGGTTGGTATAATGAGCTGCAGATTAAACTGCCATCCTCACACGCACTCAGGATAGGAGCCCTGGCACGACATGTTCGATCTGATCCTTGGCTAATTCCACCTAGCCTCCTCTCTACAATAAACTGGTGTCTACAACCCATCGTCTTCTGTGTCTCTGTGCCGGAGGGCTCTGAAAACGCCTCTTGGGTAGTGTGTGGAGGGCAGAACTACAACAGTTACCTGAGCAACTCAATGAGGAAATATGCAATATAGATGGCTGCAGAATAACAAATGGAACATCATAAGTAATAATTTATGTATCTATACCTTTCAATAATGTATACCTAGAATCCATCCAGTGCATAGAATCACACTTATTTTCTGTATAGTTTTATATATTTGGCTATTTTTATCCTTTATTTTTGGCTGTGTTTTTTTGTTGTTTTTTTACTGCTGTATGCTAACTATCTGTTTTGCAATGCACCAACCCTCACCCAAATAAAATTCACCTTCAGAAGAAGGTTCAGATTCAGATTCAGAATATTGTCCCAAAATTTGAACTAATTAATTTATGTATCAATATTGTGGATGACATTTCATGAGGGCTGAAGATAACATAGAAAATCATGCATCACCCAATTCAATTATTTGAATATATAACCATCTCTTCACCCTGTAATTGATACTGTGTGTTTTTTAACTGGCTTCTATTTGTCTTTGCCTTCCTAGGCCGTGCATCTCTCCCCCTGCGTGAGCCGGGTGGTGGCCTGGTGCTCTTGGCTCTGTCTGCCCTGTGCTCTGTGGTGCTCAGTGACTGGCTCCACTGAGACTCCACTAGGAGGAATCATGAGGCTCTAAAAGCCTCTGGCTCCATCGGCAGTGTTACTGATAGAAAAAAGAAATATACTGTATATATTAAAAACACAGTGAGTGGGCATAATCTAAATATATTTTTAACACATTTTTTAAAGATGTTGTCATGATCCTGTTTGTTTTCTGTCAACTTCATCCTATCAAATAATGCAGTGATGATGCAGTCCTTCATATTCCAGATTCACATTAGAAGAAAAACCTTCTTGTATTATTTGTTTGTTGTTCAATGATTATTTATTTGTAATAGTTCCCTGCTGTAGAGATATTGCAAAAATGATTGCGTGATTAGCTGAAGTATGTAAAATGCTTTTCGATATTGTGTTCAAATGTATTTCTAAGGCATGATATCTAGCAATAAAATATAAGGACTTAATTTTCAATGAGACTTCTTTGGGCCTTTTCTTTTGTCTCCTTCGCAGGCACATTGTTCCCACTTTGCAATATCCCACTAAGATCCTCACTTCGACTGTAGTCTTAACACAGAAAATAAATAGTCTGACCAAAACATTTTATTCATGTGAAAAAGAAATCCATACTGAAGATTGTTTTTACACTCAGTGGCTTCATTAGTTACACCTGTATACCTGGCCGTTAATACAAATATCTAATGAGGCAGAAACTCAGCTACTCAAAGCAGCAACATAGTCAAAATGTTCTGTTATTGTTCAGACTAAACACCAGAATGGGGAAGTAATCTGATCTAAGTGACTTGGACCCTGGAATGACTATTGGTGGCAGTCTCCAGAGTGTAAACAACCTTATTAACTAGAGAGGTCAGAAGAGAATGGCCTGACTGGTTAAGGCTGACAGGAAGGTGACAGGAACTCAAAGCACCAGGCGTTCCAACAGTGTGAAGAGCAGAAAAAACATTGATGAACTGAAACGGATAAAGACCACTCCGGGGTCCAGTTCCTGGAGCTCAGTGAGGCTACAGTGGGCACAGCCACAAAACTGGGCGGTGGATGATTGGGAAAAACCTTTCCTGCTGTGACAAATCTCTGTTTCTGCTGCAACATGCAGATAGCACAGTGGAACTGGTGGTGTAATGTTTGTTTGGCACACATTAGGGCCTCTTAATACCAAGTGAGCATGGTTTAAACAACGCAGCCTACCTGAGTGCCGTTTGCTGACCATCTGCATCCCTTTATGGCCACAGTCAACAACACATCTTCTGATGCTATTTCCAGCAGGACAGCGCACCATGTCACAAAGCAAAGATCATCTCAAGCTGTTTCCACCAATCCCACAAGACCATGAGTTGAGTGACCCCAGTGACCTCCAGGCTCCAGATCTCAATCCAATAGAGAACCTTTGGGATGTGATGGAACTGGAGATTTGCAGCACGAATATGTATCACCATGAACTGGAAAGACTCAATGGCCTCTATGCTTGCCCAGTGGTCAAGATAACTTTCTAGCTATGCCCCATTGAAGTACATTTGTTAAAAAACGCCCCAAGTTTACTATGAGTTATACTAACCCCTTTTGCCTAATGGTTTGTCCTCTTTGTCTGGGAGACTTCAATAAAGAAAACTGAAATAGAGGGGCCCTAGAAGGCCTCCAACTTCATATTGTGGGAGATGAAGATGGTACCTTCTCTCAGGGATGGTCATAATGTCCCTATATTTGTCAAGATTATCATTAAAATCACTTACGTACATTATCAGTGACACTAGAAGGGTTGTTTTCCAAGGCTGCTCTGTTCTGATACGACTTTCAAAAGCTCACTCTGCATCGAACCCTCAAGTCCCAGAATCCAAAGTCTGAGTCTTGAGTCTAAGCGAGGGTCATAGTTTCCTCCATCACCTGATCAAAGGAACTTCAGCGTTGGACGGACAGGATGGACGATTCCGGATTCGAGCCTGCGGCGGCCGCGCCTGAACCCTGATTATCACTGGTTCACAATTGACGTGAGCGTTACTTTTGAAAAAACTGGGAGCCCCACGGAGGGGAGGGAGGGAGCTGAGGAAAAAAAGGTTTGAACCTACAACCACCAGAGGTTGGTGTAGCTTTGCTCTTTTAATATATTTGAGTCACCATCTCCACAAGCTCAGTGGGGTCCTACGGCCTCCACAGTATCCAAATCTCAATCCAATAGAGCGGCTATTGGTGGAATGACAAATCCGACGCAACTGTGTCACGTCACGTGGAGCAGAATATCTGAGAAATGTTTCCAGCACCTTGTTGAATCCAGGCCATGAAGTCACAATGTTCTGGATATGAAGGGACCATGATGAATGAGGGCTGACAATGCCAAAGATATAGCGATATTACACTACATTCTGAACCCCACACGACTGTATTGTACTGAATCAAACTGAATTCTTGTAAATATGCAACCCCCTCGGATCCCACTGAAGGAATGAAAAGGTTTAATACTTTCCAATGTGTTTCAGTCGATGAAACAAGGTGATAATCCATCCACTGTTCTGGGAAAACAACAGATCACTGTTGAGTAATCGCCAGTGGGCATGAGAGTACGGGTCCCACATGATACTGAGCCGAAGCCAGCGCGGTGCGAAAGCATAAACAAGCCTTCAAAGTGATCGTGTATTTCGGCTCTGTCTATAACAATCAACAAAATAATTGTATAACTAAAAAGATTAAGTGCTTATACTTTAATTTCACTCACTGCACAATATGTACCTATTGCCTAAATAGCTGGAGGAGCTTGGGATTTTAAATTATATCCATTCTGTAAATCACTCCATTTTATATGTGGGGGAAGGTAAAAATATATAGGTCGTGAAAAGACAAAAGACAAAGACAGTTCGATGTGAGCCCTGCACGGATGTACAGTATAGTGTTTTGTTCTGTTCTGTTCCAGTGTAATCCAACATTCAGAAATCTCCACAATTTTCTTTACAGCGGTATAAAATCAGCCAATATTCTCTAGATGAACTGGTATTTTTTTTTTATGTGCACTCGAGTTCTACCTGATGGTTAAGAGTAAATCTGAACCCTGACTGCACAGCAGTGATTCTCATTCGTCAAATAAGAATTTGATAACTGGCAATAAATAGACAGAAATCCTGTTGTTTCGTGTTTAATTCATTCTCACATCTCACATAGAATCAGCCATCCCTGACACACCATTCAAGTTCAGTAACACAATCCTTATTTAAGAGTCTTCTAAGCAGTTTAACAGTGAAGTGAAGCTTTATCAGGGATCTATTGGGTCATTTTGCGCTTACTGGGTTTTGAACTTGAAGCACAAGCCACAACTGATACACATACAATTTAACAACACACGTAACATCCTGTCAGCAAACAATCCCCTTCTCTACTCATAAACTGGAAGCTTGACATTTTTTTATAAGCCAGAAACAAAAAAGACAAAGGTAAATAAAAACATGTACAATAATGCTCAAAATGTCACATAAATGGTGCATTTTCACATCTTGCCAGCAAATTATCTGTGATAAGACAAACAAAATTTAAATATTTGGTCATCCTAAAGCAAACAACACCACAATAGGGGGTAGCGGATAATATATAGCAAATGCATTTATTTGCACCGAGAAAGCAAAAAAACATTGGTCAGAACAACTTTCTTGCTAAATTAGTAAGGAGAATCATGATGCTGTTTTGTGGTGTCCAGACATGTACTGGGATTTAGTGCAGCACATTTAACTTGCAGCATAAACAGAAAATAGTTTATGGTCCCATTATTAACAGCAGTGGTCACCAAATCTGGGAGTGGAGAGGACTTACACAAAAAAAATTGCAGCCGTTAAGGCTTATAATAAGTGACTTGGCCCATGACTCAGTCTTCATACTAACACTGTGTGGTGCTCTCCAGAACCAGGGACAGGGACCACTGCAGTAGTGTAAGTTTGGAGCAGGCAGGGATGGTGCACTGTCCCTCAGTTCTCAGCAGGCTTGTCTAGCATAGACTTGAGATGGGCGTGTAGGGGTTGGCACACGGCCTGGTAGGCCTGAGGGGTCAGGTGGAGATAGTCATACATGTCTTGATGGGAGATGCTGCCATCCGAGTGGACAAAGCCCGGGTCCACATTGAGGAAGGAGGCGTGGGCGAGAGAGGAGACGGCCTCCTTCACAAGATGGTTGACTTGGGCATT
Source organism: Zeus faber (assembly GCF_960531495.2). NCBI lineage: Eukaryota > Metazoa > Chordata > Actinopteri > Zeiformes > Zeidae > Zeus > Zeus faber. The sequence goes on from NC_137195.1 coordinate 15,792,428, forward strand.
CCGCTCTCGGAGAGGATTAGGCATCTTTCCTCTGGGCAAGACTCCCTGGAAAACGGATAAAAGGTGACAAGAAAATGTGTTTTTATGATGGTAATTACATATTTACATTTGATACCCATAAAAATAAAAACCCAACGAGTTAAAAGCTGTAAAACCAAGAAACCTACAAGCACGAGTGTACGCGCGTTGGGCAGCTTGTTCTTGATCACTTGGACAATGGCCATGATGCCTCCACAGATCTGTTCTTCAGTGTGACCATGGTTATTGGTGCCCACCCACAGCACCACGACCTGGACACAGCAGAAAGAAATGTGTGAGAGATAACACCGGACCGTCTGTAAATTTAAATTTCATCATTAAGCAGATGGTTTTGTCCAAAGTGACTTAGAGTAAGTGTTAATGCGCCGTATATCACAGTCACAGCAAGCTTAACATTCTCTAGGAATCAGTGGCATTAGTCCAGTTAGAGATTATTTTTTTTAATAGAAAAGTAAGTTTGGAAGTAAAGGGGAGAGAGATTCAAACCTGAGAAAAAAAGAAGATGAAAGTGATAAACAACAATGTCTCGGATTAACATATAGGCCTGTGCCATGATGACTGATTTTTGGCTGTCTCTACCTTGGGGCTGATGTTGTCCAACTCCCCATTGCTCAGTCTCCAGAGCACATGTTGTGTGGCGTCGCCACCCACCCCAAAGTTGAGGGCGTGGAGAGGAGAGAACAGCTCTCGCCACACCTGTTATCAACAAACGGATTAGGATACGCGCAATCACAAAACGCCGATCAAACCTTAACGTGCAGAAAAAAAAAGTTGATCCTCCTGGCGACTACATACGTTGAGTGTCTCGCTCTTACCCCAAACTGGTGCATGAGCTGAATGAGAGAGTCTCCAACGAACAGAACATCCGGCTCTTTGTCTTTGCTGTCAGATACAAAACGGTTGTGCTGAAGACAAGAAAAACAACATCGATATTATATCTGTAACCAACACGGGGGACGCAAGTCTATTTCAGCAGCATCTCAGGGTGTCTGCAGGGAGTGGCGAGTCAAATGCAACACTTTTTTTGAGACCATATGAGATCAATTAAACATTTAAGACAGATTTTTGGATAATGAAACGCCTCTGGCATATTACGCTCAGGGCTTCAGGATTCCTGACAAAAACGAGACGGAAATTGAGCCCTCACTGATTACAATTTGAGACATGGCAACGATTTGTCCCAGGCTGCAATCATCTGCAGACACCCTGCATCTGTGAGCCAACAACGCAGAAACGTGACTACAAATCCAACTACCGCATGCAACTCATTTTTTACTGCACATTTAATCCCAGAAATCAAGACAGTGGCACACACCAGAGACATCCACCGTGCGTCTCCCTGGATGTCCTCGCAGGGAGTGGGTGTGGCGGCGGGGTTCGAGTCTCCTGCACTCATCACTCTGCTGTATGTGTGTGTGCGTGCGTGTGTGTGTGTGTGTCTGTCTGTCTGTCTGAGTGCGTGCGTGTTTGGGGGGGGGGGGGGAAGAAACAGGCACGGCGGCGAATCTGCTGCACGGATCAAACCAAACAATTTCAACAGAGAGTTAATAATACGGTTTTACCTGAGAGGCCGAAGCTGCGATTTAATGCGGTCGCGCGGAAGCTGTTGCGCAATGGCTGGATGTTAACCCCGAGGAAGCTACTAGCATGCATTCAATTCACTACCACGGATATTACACAACCCTATCATTCCCGGGTTAGCAAAGCATGCGAGGCTAAAATATCATTCACAGCCGCGACCTCCTATCGTTGCACGTACGATAACAAAAAAAAAAAAAACACCCATCTTCACAAAATACCTTATTTATTTTTTTTTGTACAATCTTCCAATTCAGTTCCTGGGTGTAAAAATGTCACTACATCCGAACCTACCATCCGCAATCACGGGTGAGAGGCGTCCGTTTTTTCGCGCGGGTCCGACCTCATTTATCCGTCCGCTGTTATTTGAACGCGTGTAAAACCCACATGGGACGGCAAAAACGACACGCGCCGCGGCCGTGGATCGGGTGGAAAGTCGCGGTAAAAAAAAAACAAAAAAAAAAAAAAACCCGACGGTAAAACGAACTCCCCCGCGCCGCCCTCGCTATTGAAAATGGAATCGTCCCGCCGTGTGCGCTCGCCGCGCGTGCGCGCTGCGCTCAACCCGCACAGGCGGAGCGTTGCCCGGCAATGCTCGTGAACGGTTCGACTCGTTTTTGGAGATCCGGTTCCCGACTACTCACCCAGTTAAAAAAATAAAATAATATTAATAATATTAATAATAATAATAATAATAATAATAATAATAATAATAATCGTTCCATCCCCCCCCTCGTTCATTTGATTCCGTTGCCTTAACTCAAGAGGAGTCGGCGCGGCTCTGTCGGACCCGGAGGACACGCCAACCCGCTCGATGACCCGCATTGAATTCTGTCAGAAAGACTTGACCTCTGCAGTAGAACGCAAACTGCGTCCCCCCCTCTCGGAACCGTCGGGAGGGAGACGGTTCTCACAAAAAAAATAATAATAATAATAATGCGCTTTGGTCAAAATAGTTTAATTTGGTGGAGTCGAAATCCACCGAGCACCCCACCCCCCCCCCCTTTTTTTGTTTGTTTGTTTGTTTGTTTGTTTGTTTGTTTTGAGGCCGCGACGTGGATGCCCGTGCGCTTGGTTGCCGCCTGAACCGAACGAACGAGTCTTTTGCCAGGGTGGCTCCCGACTCCCCGGTTACATGCGAGGCGGCCGGTTCGCCACGAACGAATCGTCCCGCGAGTCTCGCGTCGCTGCCCGGCAGCCCAGCAGCTGAAAGAAGAGAACCCGCCTTGTGGTGAAGTACAAGTGGTGACTAACACACAAACATGACCTGCTGATGCCTTTTTTTGGGGTGGGGGGGGGCACCTTATATCACGAGTTAGTTTTAGAATCTTCAGAAAGCTTTTAATAACGCGAGGTTGAAGTTGACAAATGACATTGTTTTGCACCTGGTACATCGCCCTTGATTGGAACCCTGCGCGTTGGAACTCCAGAAATGACCGTTAGGCCCGACAGCGCCGGGGAGCTGCCCTCACCACTAGGTGGCGCGTCCGTTGTTTGCACGTTTCAGGAAGACCAGTGGAAATCATTGGACCTGTAATGCTTTCCCTGGTTTTCTGTCGTACATGTCATGTGGCAGCGTGGGGTGTTCGTATTGGACGCGGCCAAAGTGTCGAACAATGAGGTAAAACTACTGATACTAGTCGCCGTGTACAAAATGCTCAGGCCTCCGAGCGACGTGTGCGACGAACCGTCTCTTGAGCTTGAGCTCCGTTTCCAACGGTTGACACCTCGCCAGGGATTTCCTTACACGGTCAACTGCTCCCTCCGATCCGCTGTGCGTTTCTCCAAACAAAGACAATAACAAATATTTTGATTGTTATTGGAGATGTATACATTTTATAGTATTTTCCAACGCTTACTATTCGAAAGAAAGAACCCCCCGTGCGGCGTCCGTGTCCCCCACAAGCTCGGAGCATGGCATTGCTTATTTCTCGCGAAGAATATCAAGTACTGGATTTTAGTTCTACTCAATGAAGTTATGTAGCAGGCGAAAACATAGCAAGTACCGCAATGAGTTATCACTACTCATTGCAGTACTTTAGTACTTCCCGCCTCTATTCATTTGTCAAGCATTGATCCCTCAATTATTCTCAAGTATTCACCACAGTTTTATCAGGTCTTATCAGCTTTTGCTGATCAATCATATTATTTCCCTCCAGGCCACCAGCTGAAATGAGCCATCCACCAGGAAGACATAAGAACAAAATGAAACCACTCAAGAGTCGCAAAGAAAGGGATGTCATCAGGGGCAGTGTTGCCACGCCAGCAAAATGTAAAAAACATCACCACCACCACTCCAAAAAACCCCGCATTAAAGAAAAGCCACATTTTCGTAGCATCGGTCGATGTAACTGTTCTTCTCCTCAAAGAGGAGAGATACGATTTGCACCAATCTTTCCCTCTGCAAGGGAACCCAGCATGATCACAGACAGTCGGCTGATCGGGCACCACGGCCTGTTCAACCACGAGGTGAAGTCCACAGACATTGCGCGCAACGACATGGGCGCTTTGCATCGTCTGCCAACCTGTGATGCGAATGCTGCCAGTCCCAATGACTGTGTGTTGACTAAAGGTAGTTCAGACCTAGCCATGGGTCAGGGAGACGACAACATGCCCTGTCAATCAAATAGCCACGGATCTGATCTAACACCAGGGCAAAGGCCACCTCCACAACCACTTATTTTTTCAGGAAGTGAAAGTCGCATGTTGTCACCCAGAAAAGGTCCAGTTAATATATTAAAAACAAAACGCAAGGAAGCCAATCCTTCCACACCAGACACAGAGAAGGAGTCACAGCCAAATCCCAGAGGAAACAACAGAGAAATTAGGACAATTAACAACTGCAAGGAAGCCCAGTTGAACTGCAGCGCTGCAAAGGGCAGCATCCCTAAGAAGCGGAGTCATCCACACCACCGAACACTGCACTGGGGTCCCAGCCCAAACCTCCCCCCTCAGCCCTCCAGCTCCCCTGCAGCTGGAACCAGTGGCGCCTTCGACGCCCGACAGCCGACGCAGAGTCTGGGTCGCACGTCCAACTTTGTCAGTGCAGTGGCAGCGCAGTTGTGTCGCTCACTAAAGATCCTGTTCATCAGTAGGTCAGACTTAGTATCAAAAAGCAGAGAGGTGCTGCTTAAGGCCTTGCGGGAGCGGCACGGAGCCCGTCTGCAGGAAAACCTCCTCAGGCTGCAGCAACGCCTCAGCTTTGGCCATGGCACATTCCAGGCGCAGGAGAGCCCTCCACCCAAAATAGATCCATGCAGAGTCTCTCACGTGGGTAAGAAGACATGCTCTGTGGCTATCTGGTTCTTAATATTCACACAAAATGTGTTTTTAATATAATTTAAATGATACTACAGTCTGCTCCGGCAAAGTGGTTCTAATGCAAAGATCACAGAAGCCAGTGTCTTCCTAGTCAAGTGACTTCCTAGTCAAATTTTCACTAGATCTACCAAAACTGTTTTACCGTGTTTCTATAGCTTTGAATTGGAGCTCATTTTGTATGTCGTCGTCATAGAAGTACAGCTTTGTTTTCCATCTCCCATTTTCAGATGAATTCAGTGCTATGTTTCAAGCAAGCAAATCGGATGAGCCTGACTTGATGTTCCCACAGCAGACACATCTGAACCTGGACCAGGTGAGAAGCCCCCCTTAATTATCTTCTCTGGAAATGAGCCCTATTTTTACACCTCCATAATGTTTATGTGGTCATGCAGTGAACAGATGGCCCCCATAACAGATAATCATTATTGTTTTTTTTATTTGTCTCACTTATACAGGGTGTGATATGGATGACAAGACCAAGTATGGAGAAAGTTGGAAATCTCTTGGATGATCTGTTGAGTCCTAGTCCCTGCTCTCAGTTCTTCACGGGTTTGTGCCACACTGGGCCTTCATTACCTGATCCTTTCCCCTCTTCATGCTCGGGCATTCAGGATTCCCCGTCACACCTCTGGGAAGATGGATATAGTAGGGCAAGGACAAGGACATCACCTTGTTTGGGTTTTATTAAAAATTGCTCATTAAACCACAGTCAAGCAGAGCTCGAAGGGCGGAGTGGGCCTCGGTTCAGGGAAACGGGAAGGTATCCCTTCCTGCCTTACCCACTAAGACACCCAGATTCAAGGCGCCTTCACCAGGAGTATTCTCCCTTGGAACTTGGCCGGTGCACCACTGGTTTTTCATCATCTGCTCAATATCGTTGGGGGAATGGTCAGCTCCGCACGTTCCACCATGTCGCTGACCATCCAGCCAGCTCTTTTACCGAGTCCCGACATAGTGAAACGGTGTGTTATCCCCCATCTGTCCTGCTGGAGAGAAGCCGCTCACCCCCACAAACCTCCTCTGCTAGTCCCGAACCCTGGTCCTTCCCCCCGATGAGACTGTACTGATTTAGCTTTAGTATTCTTGTGAAAAAAAAAACCCTCACTAGTGGCTTTGTGTTACTTACACACTGCTAGGACCATTCTGCGATTAGAGTTAGTCACCTCTGAATTTATGCAATCCATATTCGTAGTTCATTGAATCTTACATTACCAATATTCTAGAATTCTAGAAAATGTATAGAGTACAATGTCTGACCGGTTGCATTTCTTTTATAATCTCTTTAATTACTTTGTAATATTTCAACATGGTCCTCAAACATGCAATTATATATCATAGCATGGCATGACAAGAGCACATTTAAATACAGAAACGTATATGAATGCAATTATTACAGGGCTAATATGATGATAAATTCATTGTTAAGTACAATTTCTCTTTTTACCAAGAACATGCTGTTTTTTGTTTTTTTTTTGTTTTTTTTCAAACCATTTTCCTCTGTTAACCTATGAAGGGAAATGCAATTAAAAACATGACTGTGTACAGCGTCGGAAAAGCAAATAGTGCAGACGGTGGACCTAGATTTCTGTTTCACATTCAGTTAATCTTTAAGCTTTCTAAGCATGGGATGACAATTGGAGTGCCGTTTCCAGCCATCCCTTTGCAAATCCTTCGTAACCTGATAACCTCTGCTATTTGTTACTTTATTTTATGGAAATTAAAGGAATACACACATTAATACTGCAATAAATCCTTACAATTTTGGATAAGCTGCCTTAAATATTTTCCAAAATGTTTTTTCAAGGTAATAATTAATATTTTTCATCCGATGTTTGATCCACAAAACAATCAGGTTCATCCCCGTCAGCCATCTTGCAAGCTCTGTTTTCATCTGCTTCTTCCTCTTCCTCTGCTGTGTCAACCCTCCTCAGTGCCCTCCTCAGTTGCTTCCAAAACAGATCTTGGGCCTGAGATGGGTTGATGCAGTCTGAGCCGGGCCACTGCAAATAGGTCTTCTTCAACATGACCTTCCTCATGCGGTGGTAGGACGACAGCTTTCTCTCGGGGATGGCCTCCAGAAACACGAGCAGGAGAACGTCCCGGTGCTCGTCAAACAGTCGGTAGCTGGCCAGCTGGATCTCCAGCGAACACCATTCACTTTGCAGAAAATTCTGGCTCACCATGCAAATTGTCTTGCGGCTGTTGTACACTGCGGAGACGATGTTGTCCACGATGTTGCGGCCCAGCTCAAAGTCTCTGTGATGGAGGCAGAGCTTAAACGAAGATCCGTTTCCCTCCAAGTTGGGCAGCAACTCGTCCAGGATCCAGGATTCGTCGTGATAGTTGTAGGAGATGAATGCGTCATATTTGCATTGTTCCTCCTCCTCCCTAAGTCTGCGCCACTGTTCTCCGCACCAAGCATTAAATACATAAAAGGTGTACTTAATTTGCCAGTAGAGTTTGACAGAAAGTATTGGCACAATTGTAAACATAAAAGCAACCACAGCTGTGGCCACAAAAATGTACTTCTCCACATCAAGGAAGCAAACTTTGCTGTCAAAGTTATAGAATTTGAATTTGTTGTTGTCATCTTGGCATGGCAGAGTATACAAATATGTTATCTGAACTTTGCCGTTATTTTTTGTCCAGCTTTGCAGTATACTGTTTTGGCAAGTACAGCTGAGAGGAATGTCTCTTATGTCAAGGTAGCGAAGGCCGGGCAGAGCCTCGAGTGCATCCACGGCAATGCTTTGCATCACGTTGTGGTTGAGTTGCAAGGTGTGTAGCTTTGTAAGATTTCCAAAGACCTCCCTTGAAAATTTCTGAATGCCCATGTTTTCCACGAAAAGCTTTGTCAAGTTCCTCAGATTTTTAAAGACTCCCGGTTGCAGCTGCATGACGCCGGCGCAGGAGTTATCTAGTGTGAGGAAACGGAGGTCATTCAGATCGTCGAAGGCGTTAGGTGCAAGATGGGCGATGCGGTTGTTAGTAAGGTAAAGAGATCTAAGAGAATGGAGGCCCTGAAAAAATGCATATGGCAGAAGGTGAATCCCATACGGCCTTTGCCCATCTAATTTGAGATCACTCAGTTTGGTGAGGTTTATAAACGGGGAGCTGCTTTTTTCAGAGAGGAAGCGAATCTCATTGCTTTGCAGATCCAACACTTTAAGGGTGTTTTGCAATGTACCATACAGGGCGCCGTCTATCTCCTTCAGATTGTTTCCGTCCAAGTAGAGATTCGAAAGACTTTTCAGTCCCTTGAGGCCAGACGGCTCAATATGACTGATTTTATTCCCGCCCAGGTCCAAGGTGGTCAGCCTCGCGAGACTGACGAATGTGCCATTGAAAATGACGGCGATGCGGTTGTTCCGGAGGTTGAGAGTTTTCAGGCTTTTCAGATCTCGAAAGGTGTCTTCGAACAAATCTGTCAAAAGGTTGTTGTCCAGACGGAGGGTCTGGAGGCTTTTTAGGCCGTTGAGGGCCTCTCGATCGAGATAAGCAATCGTGTTGATGTTGAGCTTCAGTGTCGTGATATTTGGCGTGTGGTGGAAGGCAAATGAGTTCACCGAAAGGATGCGGTTGTAACGGAAGCTTATCTCGTTAAGACTTTTGAAGGAAAATATTGCTTTTTGCCTACAGGACTGGAGGGAGGTGATGTGGTTGTGCTCTGCGTGTAAAATTTGCATTTGTCTCTGTCCTCTGAGAAATTGAAGACAGCCGATGCTCTTCAGATTGTTCCGGGAGATGTCCACGGTTCCAATGATTTGGGGGCATCTAGATAGTGAGCTGTTTAATTCAACAATGCCATTGCTGCCCAGCATAATTTTCTTAACTGTTTTTACCCTTACCCTCAAATATTTGCAGAGGTTGTTTATCTGCCTGCAACTTTTTAGGCCCATGCCAGAAAAGTCTACATGATTAGGATGAACATTGGTTAAATGAAATAGATCTAATGCCTTGACATTGGTTGAACGCAAGCGTATATAATTTATGTGACTCAAATTCATGCCTTTAAAAACAATCGAGGGAAGTTTTGGATTATATGATAAATCTAGCAGCTTAATGTGACTCAGAAACGAAGACGAATTGGACAAAGTGGACAAATTATTTCTGCATAGATACAAAATGGTGAGGTTTTTCGGGAGCGTCGTCTTTGAACTCAGGGATGTCAGCTTGTTAAAGCAAAGGTCCAGTATCGTCAGGTTCCCAAGGAGCGAGACGGAATGAGCCACCTCCGAAAAATCGGCAAAAAAGTTTTGCCTCAATAACAAGGTGTTCAATGCAGGGACAGTGGAGAAGAGGCTCTCAGGGAGGACCTTTAACCTGTTGTGTGTCAGTGAAAGATGAAAAAGGTTGTGGAGGTCCTTAAACAGCAGTGGGCTGAGTTCCGATATGCTGTTGAGAGACAGGTTCAGAGTCTGAAGGCGATGCAAATTTTGGAAAGCCCGTTCCTCCAACATCTTCAAGTTGTTGTGATCCAATCGTAGAAATTTGAGCTGGGGAAGATGAGAAAAGCTCCCGTTGGGTACGTTCCAAACAGGGTTCATTGAGATTGTTACGTTAACGGCGGAGTCCGGCAGGTCCCCTATGAGGGCAAATATGTTTCCGTCTTTCCGCAGGGTACAAGTGAATCTTTTCTTATACGAGGACGGTTCTTCGATGCAGTTTTTAAAGCTGTATCCCTCGGTCAGGTGAACGACGTTAAGCAGAACTGAAAGAAAGATCCACCGCTGGCGTGCAAGAGCGGCCATTGTGTTTTCGTTCTAGAGGAGCCGCAGCAAAATTTCTTGCAACATTTCCGAGCGGTTTTGTCCTAGAAACCTAAATGGGGGGGGGGGGGGCACAAAGCATGTTCATGGGTTGTGACATGATTTTTACCGATGAGAACATATTGTTTCACCTCCGGTCAAGAGTAGAAAGTGGTATTACAAATTACGCAATGCGAAATGACTTCATGTTCATTTTGATCATTTCAATATGAGCCAATACACACATCTTGTCGATCAATACGTTTTTGTTTTATGCCATATGTACAGAAAAAAGCTGACGTTAAGCTTGCCCTACCGTTCTTATCCGGTTTGGTTATTGACTTGATTTATTGTATGGTGCGCCTAGGACCTGTTGGGGGGGGGGGGGGGGGAACAGAAAAACAGAAGAACAGTTTAACTGCTGTGGTGCTGTCAGTGTAAAAGTTATAATAGAATGTAAGTATACTCTAAAATCCAACCAGACATGATTAACTCTCGCACTACTTTACATTACATCACTTTATAGGGTTGTGTGCCGGCGTGTCCTTGGGTTTAATGAAAGGCATTTAGAAACTAAAGAGATATGTCTATTATTAATTACTAGATGGTCAATATAATCATGTTTTGTTTTTGTCACAGTTCTATGTCTTTACTCCGTTGCCCACAGTGGCGAATGAGTAATTCTTAATAAATAATTTCTCAGTTCCTCTCGGATCCGGCCTCAATGTGTTGTCCTGCTTCTCGTCCTCCCTGGGTTTCACTTCACTTTAGACACACGTGAAATGAGAAATCCCCCCCGCCGCCACCGCCACTATGACGATGATTTTCTGTAAATCATAGTTGATAGTGCAGTTCATACGACTCTGCTCAGCTTCCAGTCAAGGAAATATGAATGAAATGATTGTTAGAAAATGTGCAAGAAAATGTGCTTTAACTTGATCAACGATGCACTCGTACTATAGATACTAAAATTTAAATCATCATAGTCACCTAGGATTGTATTGGTCTGTGAATGAAGTACAATTCATTTGCAGTCGTTCACCTTGTGTAATGAAAAGCTACAGTTTAGGGGGTATCGCCTAATTTCATTATCTTACATGTGCAATGCAATTCAGCGCCGAAGCGTCGGCTTGTTCCACTATCCAACTTGTACAATGAAAATTTAACCAGGAAGGAGACAGACACAGCTCGCCCCTAGGAGTAAAAGTTGCACGTCTTGAAGCTTGTTGACTGCAGAGGTCAGTTGGAGGAGATCTAAACCAAATGAACAAACAAATAAAGCATAAATAATGAACATAATTCACGAGTGTGAAACAGTCAGTTGTGGCTGGCCTGTCAGATGTTAAAGATACTGAAGAGCCTTGAACAGCCATAGATTTATTAATTCTTGGCTGCTTGGTTTTGTTTTGTTTGTTCCTAATGTGAAGAGGTGAGTTCGTTTGAAAAAAAAAATATATATATATTTTTTAATGAAACTCAGAACCTGAGTCTGATCTGTTTATTACAATGTATTGACAATTTGAAATGACCATATTGCATGACACTTGCTGTGCTTTGACGAGTGAAATGGGTTGAATCAGGGCTGTTTGGTTTACTTTAGCCTACTGTGTTACAAAATATGGAACATCACACAAAACCATGGAGAAAATGACAGCAAGATTACACAATAACAACTTTATTAAAAGCCACATAACAAGGAAATTATAGCTTTGCCAAATATTGTCACAGCATGACACATGCATACACAGTGTTTAAAGTGGGCATGGATTTCAATAATATAAGTGAAAAAAATTACCAATGAAATGTCATTTAACAAGGAAGCAGCAAAAGTAATGATTATTAGTACTACTTAATAAACGATAAATTCGTCTGAAAAAAAGTTTTATGATCAGTGGTCGATTTACTGATGAGTTATGTCCGCTTGAATACCTTGATAAGTTATGTACAGATCATGCAAATCCCTGCTTGTGCCGTGACATTAAGTCATGAATCATTGAAATAATTGATTTTTGTTCTGACTGAAGCACCAACACACGTGTTATTCAATGCGAAAGAGCTGATTGGCCGGCCTGAAATCCATGTTACCCATAATGTCAATGGGCATCTGGCATGGGTGTAAAAAGTCTCTTGTTTTTTAAAAAGCGAAAGTAAGTTTCACTTGAAAAGGGAAAAAACGGTTTATTTTATTATTGTTAATAGCCACTGTAATAAAGACCCGTGTTACACATGAGCAGAGAACCATGGAGGAGGCTGTCATATTGAAAACACTATTTATATCAAGGTTAGTCACTTAGAACAAAACTGTGGGTGGTTTGCCATGCTAGTGGTCCAGATCATTGCCCCAAATAGCAGCTCTTCATTTAGTATCACACCTGGCTTTTATACTTCAGCCAAATTTAGCAATCGTTTGACCTGTGACTGGTGTCTGTGCACATATGTTACTTCAATTATTCAACGTCATTATACCAATAAATAAATGGGCTCTCAGATGGGAGGCGGCTCCCATCGTTCACAAGAACGACATATCACTACGCGGCGCTCCAAGTGGGCGTGGTTGGGAAAGGATCCCCCGGGTCACCACGCCAACAGTGACGGGCACCAAGCCGCCGCAAGTCACTGACTTTATACACACAGGATAAAAAAAAAAAAAAGCTATTTTACCTATTTTGGAGAGACGATCCCGTTTTTGATATCGATCCTATTGGCGCTAGAATCGATCTTCAAAATGAGACGTAGTATTGTAGTATCGATACTTTTGGTATCTGTCCGCCCACCCCTACTGTTTACTGACATTCATTCATTTTGGTTTATTATACAGGCCAGAGGATAATCCACCGAAAACATCATGAGTTAAGAGAGAGAACGGTGAATAAAGCTGAAGGATTCTTACATCGGATGGCTTAGTGGCGTTGTTCACAATCAGTTTTTTGAAAGTGGCAGAAATATCATTATATAATATCATTATATATTATGAATTATGTCAATTAGTTTGGCTTTATTTGTTAATTTATTTAGTTTAGCTCTCCTTAAATTGACCGCTTCAGCCAATGCGTTTTAAACTTTTACTAATAATCCTTAATCCTTTGCAATACAATCTTAGGTGGCTATGCAGATTTAAATGATAGTATCCATAGTACAAGTGCATAATTGATCCAGTTAAAGAAAGTTTTTTTTTTTTATGTTTTAACAGATACAAGACTTTGTTTCACTTTTGTTCAGTTGACAAATGGTGTCTTCTCATCTACTGCCGTGGTTTGTTTTTTTTTCACAATATGAGGAATCCTGAGAATAAAAGCTGACTCCTCACAATAAAGCGGATTATTAGGACATGTAGTAGCGTGGAGCACTTACCTAGCGGCCTGCAGCACCTACGTCTCTTTCCATCTGAAAACCACCTCTGTTGGAGCTGCGGTAGCATATTGGAAGTACTTGAGCGGTGATAGAGGAAAGTTCCGCCCCGCCTTCACAGTCTGCAGGGACTAGTTCACTTCTTCAATTCAGTACGTCATGACACGACAGCACGGCTATAACAAATGTGGTTTATTGACATATTTTGTTATGCTTGAATACCTATTCTACTGAATGTGTATATTTCCAGAATAAATTAATAAAATCAGAGCACTTCACTTCAACTGGAATTTTCTGACTCACGGATTTCTGAGTCAAAGTCAGTCCATTACAAGGTTTTCGGCTAGCGGCATCGCATGCCGTAGGTCTTATTGTGATTCAAGTCTTTTAGGACACACAGATAAAGCACAGTACAAGACAACGAGTCCTTAGCCAAAAAAAACCCCAGGACGAGTGAATGTGTTTGCGGAATCATCCTCTGATCTTCTGCTCTCGAGCCATCTGACACAGTCCGCAGAACGGCAGGCACGTCATCACCATCCAGTCATCACACACATTTCCCTGGGGAGGAAAAACATGGGATTTTAAGAGGGTAACAAACACATCTTATACCTACATCTAAATTCATAAAACCATCTGCGTTGGCTGGATCACGTTTCGAGTCCCAGAATTCCATTCATGACGCCAGAATTTTTATTTTATTTTTTTTCCAACATCCAGGTTTATCCTGACGCTTTTTTTTTTTTCTCTCTCGAAAGTTTGCCTTCTTCTGATCGATTCATTTGTGTCTGCTTTCTTGGTCACATGAGGGGTGGGGATATATATATATATATTTTTTTTTTGTGAATGCTCATATCATCCCTACTGCCCACAAATGCACCATAGCTGCCTTTCACTTCCTGTGAGTTCCACATCTGTGCGTTCATGCCAGGAAAGGTGGACACCGCCACCAACAATAGAAACAGCATACAGTATAGAAAGGCACAAACATACTGTTTCTTAAAAAGTGCCGGCTAAAAAACATATGAGACATTGGATTTTTTTCAATGAAATTATCTGACGGATTTCTACTTTAATAGGAAGATTTACCTTCACACACGATAATGACCATCCCATGCTACAGACATCTCTGACTTCATACAAACTAGACATAATCACAAACAAAATATGTGCATGTTTTGTTTCTCAGGGCTCCATTGTGAAAGAGAACTTGATCCTCCCTGATTAATTAAAGATTCAATCAATCAGATTTTTTCAAAACCCTCCAACAGTAGGAACACATTATTGAATGTGTTGGTGACTTGTTCCCAGTAAGAAGAAACCTTTAAAAAAAAAGAATAATAATAATAAAATAAAATTATAATAGCTTCCATACAATGATCACAGAATCGATAACATTTGCCCCCAAAATCAAGTTGAGTCCTGCTCTGCGTGTCGGACGGGCTCCTTACGTTGATGCGGTATCTGTCGCGGATGCTGGTCCTGAGGGCGATCATGGCTCCGGGGAGGAAGGGCACGCAGCAGCTGTCCCCGTTGTCCTGAGCCACCTTACAGGCCAGGATGCAAGGGAGGAACGTCGCGCACAGACCTGGTCGAGACGGGAGAGATGCCCTGCCTTATCTGGTTGTCTCATCAGAAAAAAAACAAAAAACCCCAAAAAGACAAAAACTAAACAATGTTAGCTTTTAAGATACGTATATCGGAGAACGTACAGATTCCGCAGTCTTCGCAGCAGTCGCACATGTTGGTGCTCCAGTCGGACGAGCCCGAGGACACGTTGTAGCTGGTGACCGTGACCTGGGGCTGAGAGCTGATCACAGTGGACTGGAAGGCCATACCTTGGTTGAGGTCCATATGAAAAGGGTCGACAATTACAACTTTATTCAACAATAATATGAATATATATCGGTTTAAGCATTCATCTCTCACCTGAAATAGTTCCCTAAATGCAGTCGGCAGCTTTGGATGATCCACAAAATGGGAACGTCGCACTCCCCATCCGTCCTCTTATACCAGGTATGACGTCACAGTCACGATGGAGCTAGGTTTTTACACTGATTAAGCAAGCTCACAAGTATATCAATGTTATATAGATATCCGCCTGCCCATATGGGACTGTGTGACCGACTTGTTCGGACAAAACTAAAATGTTTGATTTTGGGGCGTAGCGTACTTGGGGCCTTCCCAAAGGGCAGCTACACACACCCACCAAGACAAAGTCTATTATCAGTGGATTTGAAAGACTGACGGTGGTTATATAGTGTGTATTTGTGCTTCAGCGTCTCATGAAACGGGCCTCACCTTAACAGTAGGTGTGGTGTGTGTGCAGTGTTGGTCCTCACCATGAAACGTGAGATTGAAGTATGTGCAGGGGGGGACCAAGGAGAGACACGGGATTTGTCGGAGCAGCTCTGTGCTCACACTATATAAAATAATAACCATTATACACTTTATTCGACCGTCCCCTTTCTAAAATCTGTTTTAGAAGTGCTCCAGGTGGCATTTCAGAAATGAAACACAACAATTAACAGTCATGAATGAGCGATCAAGGAACAAAAAAGATTTAAAAGAATATAAAAATAATAAAACAATTGAATAGGAGGTAATGAATAAAATTACATTAGCTATAATAGGTAAAGCCAGAAATGCTAAAATAAGACAAATAAAAAATTAAGGAGAACTAAAAACAGCAAATTTGTAAATGGATACTCAAGTGTGTGCTTAAGCATGTCTGTGTAGGTGTGTACCTGGAGGGAGATGTTTAACGGCCTATAAATACTGTACATTTTTTGAGAATACAGTTTATTTACTTAAAAGCTATGTAATAGCAGGGTGTGTGTGGGTGTGTGTGTGTGTGTGTGTGTGTGTGTGTGTGTGTGTGTGTGTGTGTGTGTGTGTGTGTGTGTGTGTGTGTGTGTGTGTGTGTGTGTGTAATGGCCCACATATCTTTAACAAGCTTAAGCTTTTAGTACATTGCAGTAACCACAAGCATTTACTACTAGTATTATGGTCTGTAGGATCCCTAAACCTGTATTCCTCACAGGAACCTTATAAAATTTGTTGAAAAAGATTCAATAAAAAATGAACCATGAAACTAAGGTTCTAAAGCTATTTTCTAAATATTTTAATTGTAATACCACCAATTTTCAAGTTTTCAAGCTACAGTAACTGTAAAATTCCTAATTAATTGTATTTTTGTGGAAAATATATATAACGAGTAATTTCTTTGTTTATTATTTATAAATTAATTTGTTGACAAAATCTAGTAAAAAATATATGTTCTGTCTTCGAATTCCATTCAGTTTATTTAAATCCAGTTTGCCTAAATTCATTTGGGCACCGTAGAAGCCCCATGTATCTTTCACTTCTTACCCTGTCCTCTAACCCTATGACAACATCAGTAATATTGATTTAATAAATGACAACAACGTCAAAGATGATGCAGAATGATTCTTTAAAGTACAGGTCCATGAGAGATGTTTTATTGTATATTCAGGTGGCATTGTTCCAGGAACATGAGTGACGTCTCTGGGAGAAACAACAGGACTAAGAGCCTCATCTCAGCATGAACGCATGCAAAAATTTAATACAAAAATAATAATAGAGCAAGTAAAATAATTTTAATGGATTGATAAAATAAAAAATACAACTTGACAATAATTATTATTATTATAGTTTTATTATTATTATTATTATTATTATTATTATTATTATTATTATTATTATTATTATTATTATTGTTATTATTATAATTATTATTGTTTTATTAGTATTATTAGTATTATTATCATTATTGTTGTTGTTGTTGTTATTACAATAATAATTGTATGCATTTTATCTTTAGTGTTATTCAAAAAATTCTAAGTTAAGATATGTTCTCTCTGAAACATTTTGAGATGAAAAAATTTCACATAGGCAAAAATAAATCATGTTTGTCTGTCTGAACGTCTGAGTTTGCGGCTGCAGTTCCTCAGAATTTCCCGCACACAGTCAAAGATTCCCACTGTGCTATGTTTGTAAGTTCGAAATACTAGAGGATTCAGTTCCTCAAACAAACTACTAACTTCTGCTTTATCCCATCCCAGGGTTTTAGTCATTGCATCTGCCTACAGTGTAGTAAACTTTATTTCTTTGGAGGTTGCAAGTGTTCTGCATTCACCGCTCTAACTACTGTACGGCAGCATGGATCTTGCGACTCCAACCACAGAGGATTACTGGGTAAGTGGCTTTTCATATTGTCCCACTTGTGGTTTGGTGAAAGCAAACAGAAATTAAATGCAAAGGGGATGAGTTGATCGTCTTTCATGTTAACTATAACATAAGTAACTGAGAATCCAAATAACATGTCCATCTACTCTATTATTATGCCAGTTCTCCAATATTGTATTATATTATCACTAGAGAAGACATCAGCAGTTAATAGATAACCGTGCTTGAAGTGGTTGTGATCAAGTAAAAATTTGAATATACTGTAACCATACAATATATTACAAATAAGTGTCTTTTCTCTCTCTTTAAAGCCTGACTATACAGATGGGAGCACCTTTTCCCCTAACATGGACAAAGTCCATGTAGCTCCATGCATCCAAGATGACATCCATGGCTTTGCGCAGAGCTACTCCCCTGCGGTCTACAGCCTGGTATTCATTCTGGCTGTGGTGGGGAATGTTCTGGTGTTGTGTGTGGTCCGCCGTTACCGAAGCTCCCAGAGTGGTGGGGTCTGTGCCTTCTCTCTAACTGACACATTCCTCCTCCACCTGGCCATTTCCGACCTCCTGCTGGCTCTCACACTGCCCCTCTTTGCTGTGCAGTGGGCCGACCAGTGGGTCTTCGGTTTGGCCGTCTGCAAGATCTCCGGTGCCCTCTTCTCCCTGAACCGCTACAGCGGCATTCTCTTCCTGGCCTGCATCAGCTTCGACCGCTACCTGGCCATTGTGCATGCCGTCAACTCTGGCTTGAAGCGCAACACCTGCCACGCCCAGATTGCATGTGCCCTAATATGGGTCATGTGCCTTGGCCTGAGTGGGGTGGACATCACCTTCAAGCAGGTGGAGAAGGTTGGTTCCTTCAGTCAGCAGCAGCGGCCCATGTGTGTGACCTGGTTCACTGAGAAGTCCTTACAGTGGCAGGTGGGGATGCAGTTGGTCAACATAGTCCTGGGCTTCATTCTGCCCCTACTGGTCATGCTCTACTGCTACATCCAGATCTTCAGGTCACTGTGCAATGCCACACGCCGCCAAAAGCGCAAATCCCTCCGCCTCATAATCTCCCTGGTGTCCGTGTTTGTTCTGTGCTGGGCACCGTACAACTGCTTCCAGCTCGCAGACAGCCTCCAGAAGCTGGGTGTGGTTAGCGGAGGATGTCAGTTTGTGCGCACCGTCGACGTCGGGACTCTGATAACTGAGAGTGTGGGCCTGTCGCACTGTGCCCTGAACCCCTTGCTGTACGGATTTGTGGGTGTGAAGTTCAGGAGGGAGCTGGCCAAGATGTGTAAAGACCTGCTGGGAAGGAGGGGGCTGGGGATAGAGGAGTGGGGACAGAGGAAGAGAAGGAAAACGACCGTATCGCTCAGCTCGGCCGAGAGTGAAAACACATACTACTCTGTGATGGTGTGACCTCTGATACCAAGACATCAAAACAGGCCGAGATGTGTGCGTCTGCATGTGCGTGTGCGTGTGCGTGTGCGTGTGTGTGTGTGTGTATGTCAAATGTAGGGGCGTGCGAGATGATGGTATTCGATTGTGAGCAATTTAAATGTCTCCAGGGTCTGCCCTGACAGAGAGATCGTTCGTATTTTTATATCTCATGTAGTATGCTTCTCTGACGGCTTATTATGGCAATTTGCGGGACAAACTGTATTGCTCAAACTTACCCTAACATTGCTGTGATAGTGACATAGGATTTTTTTCATATTGTTTTCTGTATAGTTTAATATGCATTCCACTCATTCATTATATTTGTAGTAGATCATACTTCATTACAATACGTATGTGGGACTGCATTCTGTTTACAAATGTTTTTTAATACATAGTTGATGTGCTTGGTAAATATTCTCACAGAACTTTCTTTGTTAAATGTTGTCTTTCAACATTATCACTTCATTTCAACACACCCCTAAAAAAGCTTGCTCAACACTTCTAAGTTAGGCTGTGGCCTTAGCATTCACATGCTAATTACCTTGGTAATCAATATCTGGTCTGTTGCTTTCTTTACATGAAAATTTGGCTTTGAATTTTAAAAACAATTAAAGATACAAATGCATATCGTGGGGATTCAGCAAAATGGTAACTGATATATATATATATATATTAAATAGGAACTGAACACTTTTTTCTTTTGTTTTCGTCCTTTAACCCTTTCTGTTCCTGATTATTGTTTCCTTCCTTCCCTATTCTTTGTCTCTTGAGAAATAGAGACAGGCCAAAAGTTTAATCCTGATTTGCTTGTTGGTTTTATCTTTATCCTTATTCATATTCTCATCATGTCTATGTGATTGCCTCCTATTCATGTAAAGCACATGTTGTTGTGTATGAAAGATGCTATTTAAGCAATCTTCTTATTATTATTACTACTACTACTACTACTACTACTACTACTACTACTAATAATAATAATAATAATAATAATAAGTCATTTAGCAAATTATTTTGTCCAAAGCAGGCAAGCAGGTAACTTATAATAAGAACATTTTTTGGTAGTAGTCAAACTAACTGTATATCACAGTCAGAGCCAGTGAAACCTTCTGTATGAGTTGAGTTGAGTTTTTTTTATATATTTTTTTATAAGCTGGGATCCTTTTAAGACAGTTCAGTTGGTGCATTATTATTATTATTATTATTATTATTATTATTACTACTACTATTATTATTATTGTTATTATTATTATTACTACTACTATTATTATGCTGATTATTATTATTATCATCATCGTTTTTGTTCACTAACATATTTCCAACCTGTGACATGTGTTACTCTTGGTGTTCAGAAGTTCCTTCCGCTTCTGGTTTCAGAAAGTGCACATTCAAATGAAATGAGGAGCAAATCATGTAAAAAAAAAAAAATAATAATAATAATAATAACAACAATGAAAGCGATCAAAAACAAACGCATTCTTGCTGACTTGCAGCCCTGACTCTTGACTCGAGCGTCTCTCGCTGTCCGCTCGGTGACTGCGCCACGGCGACGTCACGCGCCGCGGCAGCGCCACCGAGCGGACAGCGGCCGCCGGCGCGTGTTATTATTGCTTCGCCCGCCCGCCCGCCCGCCCCGCACGGCCCCGCACGGCACCGCTTTGTGTTCAACCCTTTCGGGACGCGAGGCGACGGCGCGTGGGCTGCCGGTGCTCCCGGGTTTCGGGGAACGGCGCCGGGCGAACCGCGGCTCTCCTGGCTCCCGCGGCTGGAAGGGCGCAACGTGTACATTGCGTCCACTTCAGAGAGACGCGCCGCGCGGAAGGTTCCCGCCGGAACCGAGGGGCCGGAGAACAGGTCCGCGGGGTTTGTTTATGGGGTTTGTTTGTTTTTTTTTGTTTTTTTGTTTTTTCCGGGACTTGACCGGTGAGCGTTGTGAAGGGGGTGGCGAAGTGACGCCGGAACAGCTGCAGCCCCTTCCTGGGCCGACGTCCTAAAAAGGAGGGTGTCCTCCCGGAGCTACTCCCACCGTAACCGACTGAGGCCCCCACCCCGCGTCTCCCCCGCGTCTCCCCCGGGCTCAACTTTTGCATTCGCTCTCGGTTTATATTTCCCCTCAACCTGGTTTCTTCCATAAAATCCAGCGGTGAAATAAGCGACTGGGTAGACGACGAAATATCCCGGTGAGTTGAAAGACGACACCTCTGTGACGTTAATGAGTTGACATGTTTAAAGATCAAATAAATTGGCCTGTATTAATTGTATCTTTGTTATTTTTAAAAAAAATCCTATCTTCTGGTAAAACAAGTGTGTTAGAGTTTTAAACACAACATAAAAATACAAATATTGAAGCACAAAACGAAAGGCGTAACTGAAGGTCCCACATTGGCATTTCTACTTCAGTAAAGTTATATGAGTAGTTGCCTTTAAATGTATTACGGTCATTGTCCTGTCCTTGTTTTTTGTTTGGTTGCTTTGGCTTGCTCTTGATGTTTATAGAAGTAAAGCCATATTTTTAAAATAAATAAATACATTCACTTTGAAATGTAGTGGAATATAAGTCTGAAGTCTCTGAAACCACTTTTACTTCAGTAAGCACCCATACTTGAAAATTGTTCTTATAGGAGGAGTATGTAAGAGCCTAACAATAGTGCTTAGACAGTCTATGTTATCACTGTCATGGGGCTGTCAGTGACCATTGTGTAAGGAACTGTACTTTCCAGTAAAAGTCTACTGGATTGCCTCATAGGGACATCGCACCCATGTGAGCTGTGAGCAGCTCTGAGGGTTTCTTATAAAGCCGGAACCTCTCCTGCGAGAGAGGATTTTGGACATCGAGGCACCGTTAACATTATTAGTTCACTCCCTGTCTGTTTTTCTATTTTCTCTCTCTCTCTTTTTGACTACCGTGACAGTTAAACAGACGACCATGGAGGTGAACCTTGACGGGATCTTTGTCCAGAACAGCACCTACAACTACGACAATTATGAATATGAGGAGGAGTGCAAGCCTGGCCGCGGCGGTCGTTTTGAAGTTGTTTTCATCCCATTTCTCTATTCGGTGACGCTGCTGGTGGGACTTCTGGGAAACGGGCTGCTGCTGTTCCTTCTGTTCCAAAAGAGGCAGAATTTGAGTGTGATGGACATCTTCGCTCTCAACTGGGGTGTGGCTGATTGTCTGCTGTTGGTCACCCTCCCCTTCTGGTCTGCACAGGCCGCCCAGAGCGACGGATGGATCTTCGGCACCCCGCTCTGCAAGATCACTGGAGCTGTGTTCAATGTAGGTACCAGGCGATGTATAGCACGGAGAAGGAGTGGGAGTTCTGTATTTGTGTGGCTGTGACCGGGGGGGGTTTGACCTTGGAGTTTTTGGCTGGACTGTTCTCCAGCTGTTGTCCAATATTTTGTGCTGAATCGCTCAGTCGACACAAGTGAATCTGACTGATATTGAGCAAGTATGCTCCCATGGGAACGCTCAATTTGATTCTGTCCTTGCGACATTTCTGAGAAGAGGAAGCAAAGGGATGGTAGAAATGGAGGGAATCGTCAATGTTAACTGTTGTAATTGACTTCAACATAAAAGGGAGGAAGACTCGCAACCTTTGATAATGTTTGGCTTTTTATTTTTGGCTGCATAGACATAGACGCACTGAAATGCTCCACATGCTGGTACTGGCCATTCATTTTTTTTGCTGATATGAGCGTTATATTATACAGGAAGTGTATCATTCATGCATTGCAGGATGATGCATGCATGCATTGCTTATCCTGTATTGCCATCAATACATTTGTCCTTCTCTTAATCATGACCTATGTCTCTGTTTCTTTCTCCCCCGTTCCCTGTCCTCCCAGATTAACTTCTACTGCGGCATCTTCCTGCTGGCCTGCATCAGTCTAGACCGCTATCTCTCCATCGTCCACGCTACGCAGATGTACTGCCGCAGGAAGCCCTGGTTGGTCCAGGCCAGCTGCCTGTTGGTCTGGCTCCTCTCCCTGCTCCTCTCCATCCCCGACTTTGTCTTCTTGGAGGCTGTGAAAGAGGACAGGCAAAGCGGCAAAATGGAGTGTCTTCACAACTACCCGCCTGCCTCCCTGTCAGCGCCTGACTGGCGTCTGGCGTCACGGCTGCTGTACCACGTCGTCGGCTTCCTCTTGCCCGCTGCCATACTGGTCTTCTGCTACTCCTGCATCCTGCTGCGGCTTCAGCGAGGCTCCCAGAAGCAGAGAGTCAGCGTAAGGTTCACTCTGGCTGTGATCATGGTCTTCTTTCTCTGCTGGATGCCATACAACATCTCCCTCATAGCGGACACCTTCCAGAACAAGTCTAAAGCACCAGACGAGGATGGATTGGCATCCGGTTCCTGTGTCCAGCCCAGAACCTCACTGGAGAATAGTCTGGTGGTTACTTCTGCACTTGGCTGCTTTCACGCCTGCCTCAACCCTCTGCTCTATTTTGGCCTCTGCCAAAACATCAGGAAAAGGTTGTTGGACATGCTGAGGGGTGCAGTGGGTGCACAGGAGGATTCCAGGAACTCTCTGTGGGAGTTGGCTATAGGAGAAGAACGTCTGCCCGAGGGGCAGGCCCATGAGAAGGTGATGTTGAACCAGGTGACAAGCACTGACCAACAGCTACAGGCCAACACAAGCTAATACGAGAGAATGACAAATCTGTGACTCAGCTGGCATTCTGTCCCCAAAGAGGAAGTTAATGTGAGGGTCATGGGGTGGAGGACCTTACCTGATGACATTATGAATGACAGTGACATCCTTCTGAAAGGGGTTTTCCCAAGTTGCACTTTAATTGTAAGCTTTTTATATCTTAATTAATGTGACATGGTGTTTTCCATTTGGTTTTACTTATATCTGTTTTCTACTCCACTTTTGTTTTTTTACCTTATATCACCATTTATTCCGTTAATAATAAAATTAAAATTATATTCTACTGCTGATGATCATTGCACAGCATTTGTTCTTGTGGGGCCATTAATAAGCTTTTACTACAGTATTATCGATGTTGATTACATTTTACATTATGACAACGAATGACAATTTACTTTCACATTTAAGTTATTATTGTGGAATATCCCAGGACATATTGGACACTGGGGGAAATTCCAAGAGTGGGAAGATTCAAGTCTTTGCATAATCTTCTCTTCTTTCCCCGTTCAAGATTTTGTTGGGTTTCATTATTCCAATATGGTGTTTGGCCCACAGCAGACAAGATGACACAAGCAGTGCTATGATGTCAGCAATCAGGTGACAGAACAGGGGACGGAGGGAGGGAGGGAGGGAGGGAGGAAGGGAGGAAGGAAGGAAGGAAGGTAGAGAGAGAGAGAGAGAGAGAGAGAGGGACTCAGACTCAGACTCTGTGTTGGCGTCATGCCCTTTTCGCTGCTCGTTGTTTACATTATAACCATGTGAACACTTGCTCTGTTTGTTTGGTGCAGAATGACAAGCCTGGTGCCAGAGGACAGTAAAGGGCAAAGAGGATAATTTTGAAGATTTTACAATTGGTGTCTTTAGAACTAATGCTTTGTTTTCATTGTTAGTTCTGGTAGGTCAAGCAAACCGGGTTTTTCTTTTAGGTCAGATACGATCAGGAATAGTGGGTTTTCTCATGAGTTACATGTTACTATGACACATCATGTTGTCATGCCGCTTTTCACAGGTGACAAAGTTTATCTGAACCATCTCAGAGCTTTTCCTTCTTTCTATGGTAACCGGTATTCTGCTTCAAAAGATCCCACAATGTGCAAACTGGGCAGTGTAAAAGTATCTTCTGGCAAATGCTGTGTGCCTTTAAGTGCAAACTTGCAAAACAAGTTGTTGCTGGTACATCCAGCTGAAGCTGTTCTGTAAACGGAGTAGATGCAGCTAATGCTGCTCATCAGACGTTGTTCTGAGTGCACAAGAGTCTGGGCTATGAATTTGCATGAGGCTGTAGCTAAACAATTTTTTTTATTTTGTATTTATTTTCACCTACAGTGCAGTGAGACTATCAATGGCTACACAATAGCAGGGATTAAACTTCAATAATGATCAACAATCATAAGAGTCATTTGTCTGTAACAAGAATCTTATTTTGAATACCATAATCATCTGAAGCTTTTCATGGGCTTGTGCAGATTGGGGAAGTTTATTTCAATGTATTGCATACGCCTAAGTCTGCCGTAGAAAAAATAACTCCTCCTACACGTTGCATTTCCTGTCAGAATTATGCAAAAAAGTTTCCCCATCTTCAAAGTTGGTGAAGGTTTATGGTTGATGGTGTTATCTGAACCCTTACTAGAATGGTTCCAATTAATGTGGTCGGTAATGTTTGAACTTAAATATACATGGATGCATTCTGCATTGCATTCAGCATTCTGAATCATCTTGACCTCATTATTCATCACATTTTGTCTTTGTTTCTCTACTTGTCATTTATAAAAAAAATTGTTAACAAGTAAACCAATAAAAGTTGAATGGCATGGCTGTGTGTACGTGTGAACATTATATGCATGTGCAACAAGTCTCTTATTGGTTGAGGTGTAGAGAGACAGGTAGAACACAAACCAGCCTTAGCTGGGTTTTAATGCAAACATAAATCAACATTTTTGTCTGAAAAGACAAATGTTTTCGTCACCAGCGTTGGGTGCTGTCTGTTCAGGGACCCAGCCTTGCTGTCAGGAAATGTGAAACCACAACCGCTTTTAAAGACTCCTAATAACCCGAATCTCCTGCAACTGCCTCCCCTGGCCCGGCCATGTCACCCGCTCAAAGCCGCCGGAGGTCCAGGACAATGCCCCCACGCCACTGCTGGTCCCATCCGCCCCATACTTTGCACGGATCCCGTGGGAAACCCGGGCCACCACCCGCCCGAGTTTGGTTTGCCGGTGCCTAGTCTCCCCACCTGCAGATGGTGCAAAATCCTCACTACTACAGCATGGTAAAATAACTAATGGATGAATTTGATAAGGTTCACAGGTTTACATTGTGGGGGGAGAAAGACAGGCTGTTGCAGCATGACATGTCTCCTGACGAAGGAAAGCCGAAGTTAGCCTCATAAAAATAAACCTCGTGGTAAATCAGTGGATGAAGTAACAGGAGCACTGTGTAAGATTCTCTAATGTGCCTCCAACTGTTTACAAGGCCAGTGATCAACCACCGTGCGTGAACAATGCAATTCATTCATCAATTTACCTACCCTACATATGTATCAGGCTAACCTTTAAGTCCAATCAAAATATATTTACTATTCGTTCCCACTTAGATTTACTTTGGTGAAGGTGAGCGACAGGTCAGGACAACACTATCCTCATTTATCATTTTTAAATGTAATTATAATTTAGTTTTATCAGTTATAATTTTACTGCTTATGGAACGATTTCATAACATGGCCTAGTTAAAGGGCAGATCAAAAGGGAAATGCATTGCTATTTAAAGTTGTTTACTCACTGTGTAAATAGCGTAATACCAGGCGCTATACCAGACATTCTCACATAAAGCTCCTTTAAAAATATTTCTAAGTCAACTTTAATTGATCTGATGTTATCCAATAGAAGTGATAGAATTGTTGCTTCTGGTGTCTTTGACCTGAGAATAACCGACCACTGCCCCACAGCCTGCATTCGGGATACGCGACTGAAGAAGGTTCAACCGCAAGTTGCTGTTAAGAGAAAGCTCATTAATGCAAGTTGAGAGCGAAGCCCAGCCCGTCTGGTCCGATCCCACAGAAGAGCGACTGTAGCACAAATTGCTGAAAAAGGTTAAGGCTGCTCTGATAGAAAGGTGTCAGAACACACAGCGCACCACAGCTTGCTGTGTATGGGGCTGTGTAGTTGCAGAGCAGATTTTGTTCACTAACATATTTCCAACCTGTGACATGTGTTACTCTTGGTGTTCAGAAGTAGCTTCAGCTTCTAGTTTCAGAAATTGCACATTCAAATGAAATGAGGAGCAAATCATGTAAAAAAAAAAAAATAATAATAATAATAACAATGAAAGCAATCAAAAACAAACGCATTCTTGCTGACTTGCAGCCCTGACTCTTGACTCGAGCGTCTCTCCCTGTCCGCTCGGTGACTGCGCCACGGCGACGTCAAGCGCCGCGGCAGCGCCACCGAGCGGACAGCGGCCGCCGGCGCGTGTTATTATTGCTTCGCCCGCCCGCCCGGCACGGCACCGCTTTGTGTTCAACCCTTTCGGGACGCGAGGCGACGGAGCGTGGGCTGCCGGTGGTTTTGGGGAAACGGCGTGGGGCGCCGGGCGAACCGCGGCTCTTCTGGCTCCCGCGGGTTGAAGGGCGCGGCGGCGCGGTCAAATGTGTACAATGTGTCCACCTCAAAGAGACACGCCGCGCGGATATTCCCGCGGAGATTCCCGCTGGAGAATCCCGCTGGAGATTCCCGCGGAGATTCCCTCCTGGAGCTACTCCCAACGTCAACAACCCAGGCCCCCGTGACCCCCCCCCCCCCCCCGCCCCGCACCCCCCCTTCACTGGGGATAACTTTTGCTTTAGCTATCGGTTTCTATTTCTCATAAACCTGGTTTCTTCCAGCGGTGAAATAAGTGAGCGGATAGACCGACGAGATACCCCGGGGAGTGAAATACTTTTCATAGTCCTCCGAGAGAGGATTTTTGGACATCGAGGCACCGTTAACATTATGAGTTCGCATCCTGTCTGTTTTTCTTTTTTTCTCTCTCTCTCTCTCTCTCTTTTTGACTACCGTGACAGTTAAACAGACGACCATGGAGGTGAACCTTGACGGGATCTTTGTCCAGAACAGCACCTACAACTACGACAATTATGAATATGAGGAGGAGTGCAAGCCTGGCCGCGGCGGTCGTTTTGAAGTTGTTTTCATCCCATTTCTCTATTCGGTGACGCTGCTGGTGGGACTTCTGGGAAACGGGCTGCTGCTGTTCCTTCTGTTCCAAAAGAGGCAGAATTTGAGTGTGATGGACATCTTCGCTCTCAACTGGGGTGTGGCTGATTGTCTGCTGTTGGTCACCCTCCCCTTCTGGTCTGCACAGGCCGCCCAGAGCGACGGATGGATCTTCGGCACCCCGCTCTGCAAGATCAATGGAGCTGTGTTCAATGTAGGTACCAGGCGATGATGATATTGAGCAAGTATGCTCCCACGAGAACGCTCAATTTGATTCTGTCCTTGCGACATTTCTGAGAAGTGGAAGCAAAGGGATGGTAGAAAGGGAGGGAATCGTCAATGTTAACTGTTGTAATTGACTTCAACATAAAAGGGATGAAGACTCGCAACTTTTGATAACTTTTGGCTTTTCGTTTTTGGCTGCAGAGACAGACGCACTGAAATGCTCCACATGTTGGTTACAGGCCATTAATTTATTATGCTGATATAAGCGTTATATTAGACAGGAAGTGGCGCCGCCCCTAGCGGTCGCCTGCGCCGGCGCTCCGGTTACTTTCTTACTCTTTAGTATTTTTTTCCTTTTTTTATCACAATGTTCGCCAGAAAAACATCAACAATTAACTCATACGACCGCGATGCACTCATGGATATAAAAATTTCCCTAAATGAACAACTTTGGGACTTTTTATCCGTGGGAGCAGAGTGGCCGGCAGAAATCCTACGCGGGAACACTCGCAACAACTACAACAACAAAAATGGAGTCGCTGTTCCACGAGCCGGCCCACGGAGGAAGCACCGAGGTAAACGAGGCGGCATTCGGGTCAGAATGAGGACGCAACCTTACCGTCCACCTCTGCCAAGCATCCTTCTTGCTAACGTCCAGTCCCTGGAGAACAAGATGGATGAACCTCGAGCGAGGATTCAATTCCAGCGAGACACGAGGAACTGTTGCGTCCTCTGCCTGACAGAAACATGGCTGAACCCACTGGTGCCAGATGAAGCCATACGTCCAGCCGAGGCCTTCTCCGTGTTCCGCGGCGACAGAACGGGAGAGTCGGGGAAATCCAAAGGTGGAGGCGTCTGCCTATTGGTAAACAACCGCTGGTGTAACGCCAACAACACCAAATTCCTCTCCCACTCCTGCTCGCCGAACCTGGAACAGCTGACCATACTATGCCGTCCATTTTATCTCCCCCGGGAATTCAGCACGGTCATCATTACAGCCGTTTATATCCCACCGCAAGCGGACACCGACGCAGCTCTGTCGGTTCTGTACGATGTGTTGTGCGGATTTCAGAACAGACATCCCGACGCGGCTGTGGTGGTGACTGGGGACTTTAACAGGGCCAACCTTAAAAAAGTTCTGCCGAATTTCCACCAACACATCACGTGTGCCACCAGGGGAGACAGAACTCTGGACCATTGTTACACTCCTTACAAGAACGGATACAAGCCCGTCTCGCTCCCTGCTTTCGGGAAATCAGATCACGCCGCGATCTCGCTGCTTCCTGTTTACAGGCCTCTGATCGCGCGGGATCTGGTGATGACGAGGGAAGTGAAGCGGTGGACGGACCAATCAGAGGCTGCGCTTCAGGACGCTCTGACTGACGTAGACTGGGACATGTTCCAAACAAGTTCAAGTGACGTCAGCGAGTTTACGGAGGCTGTAGTGAGTTTTGTGGCTACGCTCGCGGATGAAATCGTTCCCACGGTGAAAGTTCGGATATTTCCAAACCAGAAACCATGGGTTGATAAATCCATCCGCTGCGCTCTGAATGCGCGCACGGCCGCTTACAACGACGGACTTGTATCTGGTAACATGGACAATTACAAAGCGGCGTCGTACAATCTGCGGAGGGCGGTGAGGGACGCTAAACGGACGTACAGAGACACCGTGGAGCTGCAGATGGAGCGGGGGGACACAAGACGCTTGTGGCAGGGGCTGCGACCAATAACAAACTACAAGAGCAGCTCCTCCCCAGCCACGAGTGTGGACGCCTCCCTGGCCAACCAACTGAACTCCTTTTATGCGCGGTTCGAGTCTGGCAGCAGCACCGCTAGCTCGCCGGCTAATTGGAGTTACACCGCTGGGGACGAGCGCGCACTCTCAGTGTCGAGGTCAGGAGGGCTCTGATGCGGGTGAGCACCAGGAAAGCTGCGGGCCCAGATGGCATATCTGGACAAGTACTGAAGACCTGTGCTAACCAGCGAGCTCCGGTGTTCACCACAATATTCAACATCTCCCTGGCTGAATCAGTGGTCCCGTCCTGCTTCAAGAGGTCCACCGTCGTTCCTGTCCCGAAGATCGCCTCTCCAACCTGCCTGAATGACTACCGTCCGGTGGCCCTCACCTCGGTGGTCATGAAGTGTTTCGAGAGATTGATTAAGGATTACATCTGTGCCTCCCTCCCCCGCACCTTGGACCCGTTGCAGTTCGCGTACCGGCAGAACAGATCCACGGATGACGCGGTCTCCCAGGTACTGCACACCACGCTCACGCACCTGGATGGCCAGAAGGGGGCCTATGTGAGAATGCTGTTCATTGATTATAGTTCAGCTTTCAACACCATAGTTCCCACCAGACTGGCTGTCAAGCTGATGGAGCTAGGATTGAATGCTCCGCTGTGCACCTGGATCCTGGACTTCCTCACAGGCCGCCCCCAGGTGGTCAAGGTGGGGAAGTACATGTCAAGCTCCCTCACCCTGAACACAGGATCCCCCCAGGGCTGCGTCCTCAGCCCCCTACTGTACTCCCTGTACACACATGACTGTGTGGCCAGGTCCAGCTCCAACACCATCATCAAGTTTGCTGACGACACCGTGGTCGTGGGCCTGATCACCGACTGCGATGAGAAGGCCTACCGCGAGGAGGTGGCTGACCTGTCACTCTGGTGCCAGGACAACAGCCTACACCTGAACGTCAGCAAAACCAAGGAGCTGATTGTGGACTTTAGGCGTGGATCACAATCGAGGACGCACGCGCCCCTGTGGATTAATGGGACTTCTGTCGATAGGGTGAGCAGCTTCAGATATCTGGGAGTCCACATCACAGATGACTTAACATGGACTGTTCACACAGACACTCTGGTGAGAAAGGCGAGGCAGCGTCTCTACCACCTCAGGCAGCTGAGGAAATTCCGGGTCTCGGTGAGGATCCTCAAGTCCTTCTACTCTGGAGCAGTGGAGAGCATCCTGACAGGCAACATCACTGCCTGGTTTGGGAACTGTACTGCCCAGGACAGGCGGGCCCTGCAGAGGGTGGTGCGTTCAGCTGAACGTACCACTGGAACTACCCTCCCCCCCTTGCAGGAGTTATACGCCAGGAGGTGTAGTAGCAGAGCCCATAGGATCATGAAGGATCCTCATCACCCCAACAACGGACTGTTTCAGCTGCTGCGGTCAGGCAAGCGCCTCCGCAGTCACGCAGCGAGAACAGAGAGACTGAGACAGAGTTTTTTCCCGCACGCCATTAGAACTGTCAACGCTGACCTCACCAGGGGTCCTAACTGAGCCATGCACTAGGCTCCACTACCTACTGTACTGTATGTAGCATACTGTACCGCATACTGTATCACTGTTCAGGGTTGTTCGTGATGCCGTATTGCTGCGCCGTACTGTTGTATACTGTGCTGTATTATCCCAAACACTACCTCACATTCACATTCACATGCCACTTTAATTCACATGCCACTTTAAATGCACATATCTGTATATACATAGGCATATTCCTTCTATCTATTCCATTTTATTTCAATTTACTTTTATTGTATTTTATTCTATATATTTTTTATCTTATTCTATAAGTATTCCACTTACTGTATTACGTTTTAGGAGTCAGTTAGTCGGTCTATTAGAAAGGAATTTTCCACTTTTTATTTTATTTTATTTTTTAATTTTTTCCTAGGACATAGTGTGTGCTATCACCGGGTGCGTTGCATTACATTTCACTGCATATATGTATGGAAGTATGTATATGTATGTGACAAATAAAAATCTTGAATCTCTTGAATCTTGAATCTTGAAGTGTATCATTCATGCATTGCAGGATGATGCATGCATGCATTGCTTATCCTGTATTGCCATCAATACATTTGTCCTTCTCTAAATCATGACCTATGTCTCTGTTTCTTTCTCCCACCTTCTCTGTGCTCCCAGATTAACTTCTACTGCGGCATCTTCCTGCTGGCCTGCATCAGTCTAGACCGCTATCTCTCCATCGTCCACGCTACGCAGATGTACTCCCGCAAGAAGCCCTGGTTAATCCAGGCAAGCTGCCTGATGGTCTGGCTCCTCTCCCTGCTCCTCTCCATCCCCGACTTTGTCTTCTTGGAGGCTGGAAAAGGTGCCCGGCCAAACGGAAATACGGAGTGTCTTCACAACTACCCGCCTGCCTCCCTATCAGCGCTTGACTGGCGTCTGGCGTCACGGCGGCTGTACCATGTTGTCGGCTTCCTCCTGCCCTCCGCTGTCCTGATTTTCTGCAGCTCCTTTATCATGTGTCAGCGAGGCTCCCAAAAACAGAGAGTCAGCGTAAGGTTAATTCTGGCTGTGATCATGGTCTTCTTTCTCTGCTGGATGCCATACAACATCTTCCTCATGGCGGACACCTTCCAGGACAAGTCTAAAGCACCAGACGAGGATGGATTGGCATCCGGTTTCTGTGTCCAGCCCAGAACCTCACTGGAGAATAGTCTGATGGTTACTTCTACACTTGGCTGCTTTCACGCCTGCCTCAACCCTCTGCTCTATTTTGGCCTCTGCCAAAACATCAGGAAAAGGTTGTCGGACATGCTGAGGGGTGCAGTGGGGTCACAGGAGGATTCCAGGAACTCTCTGTGGGAGTTGGCTTTGTAGAAGAACGTCTGCCTGAGGGGCAGGCCCATGAGAAGGTCATGTTGAACCAGGTGACAAGCACTGACCAACAGCTACAGGCCAACACAAGCTAATACGAGGGAATGACAAATCTGTGACTCATCTGCAATTCTGTCCCCAAACAGAAAGTTAATGTGAGGGTCATGGGGTGGAGGACCTTACTCAACAACGTTATGAATGACAGTGACATCCTTCTGAAAGGGGTTTTCCCAATTTACACTTTAATTGTAAGCTTTTTATATCTTAATTAATGTGACATGGTGTTTTCCATTTGGTTTTACTTATATCTGTTTTCTACTCCACTTTTAGTTTTTTACTTTATATCACCATTTATTCCGTTAATAATAAAATTGTTTGCTGACAATCATTGAAATCATTGAATTGAAAGAAAGGACTTTTTCGTGACAAAGATAATCAATGCTGGTTGGTCAAGTGGGCACAGTTTAGCATTTGTTCTTGTGCGACTATTTATAAGCTTTTACTACAGTATTATCAGTGTTGATTACATTACTATTACTATTAAATAAAATTACATTTTACATTCTGACAATAAATGACAATTCACTTTCACATTTAAGTTATTATAGTGGAATATCCCAGAACATATTGGACACCGTGGGAATTCCAAGAGTGAGCAGATTCGAGTCTGTGCTTGCCAGGGAATAAACACCATAGTCTTCTCTTCTTTCCCCGTTCAAGATTTTGTTGGGTTTCATTGTTCCAATATGTTGTTTGGCCCACAGCAGACAAGATGACACAAGCAGTGCTATGATGTCAGCAATCAGGTGACAGAACAGTATGCAGAAGGGGAAAAAAAGGAGAGAGAGAGAGAGAGAGACTTGACTTTGAAGGTTCCTTATTATTAGTAAGTGGTGTCACAACAGCAGAAACTTGATTACGAACAAATATGTAGAAGTAGAATAATCTTTCATTGTCACACGACACGTCACTACAACATATGCCTACACACACACATAGATGGTGGCCAGTGAAATGGGTTCTCTGCATTTAACCCAACCTGGCTTGTCCTTCCTCCGGGGGGCGGGGGGGTGGCAGCCAGGAGCAGTGGGCAGCATTCAACGATGCGCCTGTGGACCTGGTTCCATATGTCCATTGCTGGTCAAATGATGATGATGTGTATGTTTTTGGTGGAGGTCCTTACTGATGTTAGTTGGAGGAAACCCCACGTGGGCACAGGGAGAACATGCAAACTCCACACAGAAAGGCCCCTAATTTAGAGATAACCCACTGGAGCAGGGTGCCAACAGCGCCCCAGGCGGGAGTTGAACCCAGGACCTTCTTGCTGTGAGGCAGCATTGTGCAACTGGGCACTGGAACCAAAAAACAACAAAAATAAAGACAAACCACAGGAAAATCACAGGTCCGTAATGAATATTAAGAGTACAAATATCTTCAGAGATAACTAGGTAGCAGGGATCTGTTGATTTCTTCACCAGGTTTGAGACAGCTGTTCACTATAAGGACAGCTCCCTTTGTAGCCCAGACTTCCTCCTTTGTATAGTTTACCTCCTTGGAGAGAGAGAGAGAGAGAGAGAGAGAGAGAGAGAGAGAGAGAGAGAGAGAGAGAGAGAGAGAAATCACAGCTACCACAGGAAAATCAGGTTAATAATGAGGGAATCATTCTGGGCAAAGCACAGCACCTCCCCAGCACCCGAAACACTTTTGAAAGTGTCCAATTTTGTCAGTCAGTTTGTAAAAACTCAAACTCCACCCTGAGGGAGAGAGAAAACCAATCGTCATCTGGGCTGGATCCACTGACCCCTGACCCCTCACAGCGTTCTTCCTGCTTTTCCAAATAGCCAGTTTGCCCACCCCTGAAACAGTGTTCACCAGGAATGGACAGATTTGTTTGACACAGTGTAAACTGGACCGAAAATAAAAAGTTTAAAAGAGTAGCTCTCCTCCAGACCCTGAACCCACCGCTCCAGTAGCCCAAACAGCCCCTTCAGTCTAGGACACAGAACAAACAGGTGCTGCAGCGTCTACCTCTCAGGGCAGAAGATACATCCCACCACTGTGCTGGAATCCAGGCATGCCAGAAACCCGTTTGTGGCTACCACCCATGCATGATCCTCCACTGGAGGTCGCCCTTCCGTTTGTTGACGGGGGGCTTGTACAGAGATCGCGAGCGGCCAGTAGGTAAGGCAGAGTGCGGTTCTCCATAAAAGCCCTATAGGGCACTGGCAGGGAAGCACAGACTTCATCCATTAACCTGTGCAGCAGTCTGGAGAATCTGATGCCCATTGTCTCCATGAGCTGCTCCACGGAAGCCTTCAGCAGAGGACCTAACTTGACACACCCAGCCCTGTGCAAGCTGGAGCGCAGGCTGGAGGAGGAAAGCAGCCCAGGGGCCAGCAGTGGTTCCCAAACAAGGGCTCCCCAAACAGCCACATCCCAGGGGTAATTATGGTGTTACGGTTGACCTTAAAAACCTGGCATGACTGCAGCACTGCCTGGTAGAAGGGAGTCAGCCCTGTTAAGTCCATCCCCTCGGTCCACAGCAGGAACAGTTGCTTGTCATCAGCCTCTGTGCCATTTGGAGGCGGAATGCCGTGACCTTGGATGCAATGTCAATGAGGCCTTGACCGCCCTCCTGGACTGGTAGATACTGGTAGATACTAGCACTGGATCAGCTGCTCTGATCCAGTGCTGACCGTACCAGAAAAAGTTCACAATGGCCCTCTAGATCTCCTCTAGCAGGCCTCTGGGTGGATGCAGAACGGTTAGTCTGTGCC
This sequence comes from Zeus faber, assembly GCF_960531495.2. Lineage (NCBI taxonomy): Eukaryota > Metazoa > Chordata > Actinopteri > Zeiformes > Zeidae > Zeus > Zeus faber. Next base: position 15,827,587 of record NC_137195.1, read on the forward strand.
ATAAGGTCGAGGCAACCAAGTTATTAGCAACCAGTACCCTCCCCCTGTAAGACAACTGGGGTAGCAGCCATTTCCACCTAGACAGTCTGGCACCCACCTTCTCCACCAGACCCTACCAGTTCTGCATCTGGTACTGCTTTGAGCCCAAAAACACCCCCAAAACCTTCATTCCTCTATTTTCCCACCTCAGGCCCCCTGGTAACCTGGGAGTCATTTTCCCCTCCCACCTCCCCATCTACAAGGCCTCGCTTTTTTCCCAGTTTACCTTAGCAGATGAGGCCATCTGATACATTCTTAAGCAAACTACTAACCTCTGGACATCATCCTGGTTGGTAATGAAAACGTTGACATTGTCTGCATAAGCGAAGATGACCAGAGGAAGCCTCTGTGGTAGACCCAGTTGGGAGAGCCCACTCAGTCTGTTTCTTAAAATGTATAGAAAAGGTTCTATAGCAAGGGAGTAAAGTTGCCCAGAGATGGGACGGCCCTATCTGATCCCTCTCTGTACAGGGAGTGGATGGCTCAACCCCACACCCACCTTGATCATGCAGGATGCTCCCCTGTAAAGGAGATGTACATAGTTAAGAAACCCTTACCCAAATCCAAATGCCTTCAAGGTTGAAAATAAAATGCCATGGTCCACAAGGTCAAAAGCTGACTTTAATGCTATTGTCCTTAATAGATCTGCCTGGTACGCAATAAGACTGGTCTTTGAAAATCCACAGCTCTAAAACAAAAACAAAAACCCCTCACATATTGCATTTCCTGTCAGAAATGTGCAAAAAAAGTTTCACCACCTTCAAATGTGGTGATGGTTTAGGGTGAATGGTGTTGAGGTGTTATCTGAACCCTTACTAGAATGGTTTCAATGTGGTCGGTAATGTTTGAACTTAAATACACATGGAAGCATTCTGCATTGCATTCAGCATTCTGAATCATCTTGACTCCATTATTCATCACATTTTGGTCTTTGTTTCTCTGCTTATCATTAATGCTATTTTTGTTAACTATCAAACCAATAAAAGTAGAATTGGCATGGCTGTGTGCACGTGTGAACATTATATACATGTGTAACAAGTCTCTTGTCGGTTGAGGTGTAGAGATGGACCAGGAGACAGGTAGAACACAAACCAGCCTTAGCTGGGCTTTAATACAAACATAATTCAAGACGTTTGTCTGAAAAGACAAATGTTTTCGTCACCAGTGTTGGGTGCTGTCTGGACTGGGACCCAGCCTTGCTGTCAGGAGAGAGGTGAAACCACAGCCGCTTTTAAAGACTCCTAATAACCCGAATCTCCTGCAGCTGCGTCCCCTGGCCGGGCCATGGCCCCCGCTCAAAGCCGCCGGAGGTCCAGTACCATGCCCCCACGCCACTGCTGGTCCCATCGGCCCCATACTTTGCACGGATCCCGTGGGGGACCCGAGCCACCACCCGCCCGAGTCTGGTTTGCCAGTGCTGAGTCTCCCCACCTGCAGATGGCGCCAAATCCCCACTACTACAGCATGGTAAAATAACTAATGGATGAATTTGATAAGCTTCACAGGTTTACATTATGGGGGGAGAAAGACAGGCTGTTGCAGCATGACATGTCTCCTGACGAAGGAAAGCCGAAGTTAAAAATAAACCTTGTGGTAAATCAGTGGATGAAGTAACAGGAGCACTGTGTAAGATTCTCTAATGTGCCTCCAACTGTTTACAAGGCCAGTGATCAACCACCGTGCGTGAACAATGCAATTCATTCATCAATTTACCTACCCTACATATGTATCAGGCTAACCTTTAAGTCCAATCAAAATATATTTACTATTTGTTCCCACTTAGATTTACTTTGGTGAAGGTGAGCGACAGGTCAGGACAACACTATCCTCATTTATCATTTTTAAATGTAATTATAATCAGTTTTATCAGTTATAATTTTACTGCTTATGGAACGATTTCATAACATGGCTTAGTTAAAGGGCAGATCAATAGGGAAATGCATTGCTATTTAAAGTTGTTCACTACTAGCAGAGTTGTGTAAATAACGTAATACCAGGCGCTATACCAGACATTCTCACATAAAGCTCCTTTAAAAATATTTCTAAGTCAACTTTAATTGATCTGATGTTATCTAATAGAAGTGATAGAATTGTTTCTTCTGGTGTCTTTGACCTGAGGATAAGTGACCACTGCCCCACAGCCTGCATTCGGGATACACGACTAAAGAAGGTTCAACTGCAAGTTGCTGTTAAGAGAAATTTTAGAAAATTGAATGAACAGGCCTTCTTACATGATCTTATCTATAGTGATATTTCAAATACATTAGAAATCCCGAACGTTGTTCTCGCACTTGATCATTTTATGAATACCTTCAACTCAGTGGTGAACAAACATGCCCTGTTTAAAAAGAACTAAAGAGGACTGAAGGTCTAGTCCTTGATTCACCTCTGAACTATTATCCTTGTTCAAATTGAAGAATAAAGCTTGGGTCCTAGCTAAAAAATCTGAAAACCCTTCCCATTGGCTTGCTTTTAGGTATTTCAAAAATAAATTGACATTGTCAATGAGGAAAGCTAAATCTGATTATTATTTGAAAAATCAAAAAACATCTTGTTATTCAAATCAAATCTGGTTTCAGGGCTCATCACAGCACAACCTCTGCAACATCGTCAATTTGAAATTATATTGTGATAGTGGTGGATAAAAAGAATCATCGTGCTGCTCTGTTAATCGACCTATCAAAAGTCTTCGATACAGTCGTACATTCCCTGCTTTTACACAGACTGCTTATAGATGGTTCCAAAACGACCTCTCTGATAGACAGCAGTGTGTGAGGAACGGGTCATGTTCAATCTACATTTTTACGGATAACAAAAGTTTTCCCTCAAGGTTTGATTTTAGGACTGGTCCTTTTCACAGTTAATATCAATGCTATTGCCCAGTCTTTGAATACCTGTAGTGTCCATCTGTATGCAGATGACACTATCTTATATGGTTGGGCTGACAATAGCCATACATTTGGCTATTGACAATCTGCAACTTTCTTAAAATGTTCTTCGAAAGGCACTTATCGATGTCAAACTTGTTTTAAATCCTGAAAAAAACAAAATATATGCTATTCACAAGAGCTAAGGAAATCGATAATAGCAAACTTCAAATTAGCACTTTACTCTGTACAGCTATTGAAAGAGCCCCACACTATAAATATTAAGGCATCTGGATTGATGATAAACTCACTTTTAAAGTTCATATTGATAAACTGGCTAAAAAGCTGCCGGGACATTTTAAAAATATGCATACAAACCTCAGTGTTTTAGAATGTAATTTTTTAAACTAGTAATTGCTTTAACCAATGTTGATGTTTGTGTTCTTATTGTCTATTTTTTTTTTCTGCCTAATGCGATCTCGGCATCATTGAAAATGAGGGTTCATCCCTCAATGTATCCCGAGAACTAAATAACGGTGAAATGAAATGTGCCTTGGCAATTCTTGGCCCATTCGATCTGAGATTTCATGACCTGAGTAAGACAATTAATTAAATACCTACATGGGTGGGGCTCAGACAGATAAGAGACCTAGGATCCCTCCTCCTGGTCCCACATGCATTATCTGTGAGTAGAATATATACAAGATATACTTACAACAAAGTTGCCATATACTATGTCTTATGGCATCATGATGGCAAATGATAATAACAGCGTTTTTACATGTGGAAAATGCAAATTAGCATAGCTACAATATAGTGGTACACAAATATTATACAGAATTGAGAAGAATCTGATGTAAATTCTACTTGCATTCCTATTTCTACATATTTTTTACTTTGCTTAGCTGTATAGGTGTTCCTGGTGCTCATCTAACTCTCTTTCCTGCTCAGATAGCGATGGAGTTAGAGGTGTGTCCAGACTCAGACCAGCTGGAGCTCCTTCTGTTGCTTGCAGTAGATCGCATCCTGAAGTTGGTCTCCATCTTGCAGCCCAGAGATCTCAAAATGTCCATGAGCTGGCGACGGAATTTCACGCCCACAAAGGCGTACAGCACAGGGTTAAGACTGCAGTGGAGATAGCTCAGGCAGGAAGTGACAATCATGGTGTTTTCCATAGATGTTCTCATCTCACAGGTATCTGTAAGGGTGTCGTTGGAATAGAGCGTCTCCACCATCAGGGTGATGTTGTATGGTGTCCAGCAGGCAAAGAAGGCCACCACTAAGGCGAAGATGACCCTTACAGCTCTCTGTTTCTGGAGGCCCTGGGAGCCTCGCCGGAGCCGCAGCAGGATGCAGGAGTAGCAGAAGACCAGGACGGCGGAGGGCAGGAGGAAGCCGACGATGTGGTACAGCAGCCGTGACGCCAGACGCCAGTCAAGGGCTGACAGGGAGGCAGGCGGGTAGTTGTGAAGACACTCCATTTTGCCGTTTGGCCTGTCGTCTTTCACAGCCTCCAAGAAGACAAAGTCGGGGATGGAGAGGAGCAGGGAGAAGAGCCAGACCAACAGGCAGCTGGCCTGGATTAACCAGGGCTTCCTGCGGGAGTACATCTGCGTAGCGTGGACGATGGAGAGGTAGCGGTCGAGACTGATGCACGCCAACAGGAAGATGCCGCAGTAGAAGTTAATCTAGGAGGACAGAGAAGGGGTGTATAAACTTAACTTTTATGTTCAATATCATTTCAAGAACTCTTTGAGTGCTGCTTCCTACCGTGAATGTTGTTCCAATGATTTTGCAGAGAGGGGTCCCGAAACTCCATCCATCCTTTTGAACGGCTTGTGCGGCCCAGAAGGGGAGGGTCAACAGCAGCAGGTTGTCTGCCACTGCCAGGTGCAGGATGAAGGTATCTGCGACGCTCCAATGCAGCCATCCCTGAGCCAGAACCCCCAAAAGCAGGCCATTCCCCACTAGGCCCACAATCAGTGCCAGGGAGTACAGAACTGGGATACACACAGCCTCAAAATTCCTGCTGAAGTCCAAATCACATACCACACCTTGGCAACACGTGTAATTTTCTTCAGTGGAGACATTCTCAAAATATTCATACAATTCCAAGGAAAGTTTGTCATCAGGATTCAGTGTGAGAACTTCACCAATGGCCATTGCAGAGGTCTGAAAAAAACCACATACATAAATAAATAAATAAACAAATAAATAAACAAATAAACAAACAAACAAACAAACAAACAAACAAACAAATAAATAAATATATATATATATATATATATATATATATATATATATATATATATATATACAGAATATATGTATGTATATATACACCGATCAGCCACAACATTAAAACCACTGACAGGTAAAGTGAATAACATTGCTCTTCTCATTCCAATGGCACCTGTCATATTAGGCAGCAAGTGAACATCAGTTCTAGTACCACTGAGTCAGTTCAGTACCACTGCGTCAGAGCATCTCCAAAACGGTCGCTCTTGTGGACTCTTCCCAGTATGCAGTGCTTACAGTAGTACCTATCAAAAGTGGTCCAAGGAAGGACAATCGGTGAACCTGCGACAGGGTCATGGGCGCCCATGAGCTCATTGATGCACGTGGAAAGCGAAGTCTAGCCCGTCTGGTCCGATCCCACAGAAGAGCTACTGTAGCACTAATTGCTGAAGAAGTTAATGCTGCTATGATAGAAAGGTGTCAGAACACACAGTGCATCACAGTTTGCTTCGTATGGGGCTGCCTAGCCATCAGAGTGCCCATGCTGACCCCTGTCCACCACCGAAAGCGCCTACAATGGTGTGTGAGTGTCAGAGCTGGACCATGGAGCAATGGAAGAAGGTGGCCTGGTCTGATGAATCACGTTTTCTTCTACTTCTTTCTTCATCCATCATGTGGATGGCCAGGGTCAGGGATCCGATCCCCTCAAGCATCTGTGAATGGGATGTGTTGTAACAACAAGCCCGATCCATGGGGGCCCCACCTCGCAACTTGATATGCTGCTAACGTCTTGGTGCAGGTACCACAGGACACCTTCAGAGGTCTTGTGGAGACCATGCCTCAACGGGTCAGAGCTGTTTTGGCAGCACGAGGGGGAACTACACAATATTAGTTGTTATTAGTGGTGGTTTTAATGTTGTGGCTGATCGGTGTGTGTATATATATATATATATATACATATTTATATATATATATATACTATACACACACCCACATACAAAGCATATATTTATTTACATATTTTCATATTGTTCAAGATTCAAGATTCAAGATTCAAGAGGTTTATTCGTCACATACATACAGTATACATACTTCCATACATATATGCAATGAAATGTCAACGCAACGCACCCGGTCATTACGCACAATGTGTTTTAGACTGAACACAATAGCTACCTAAAAAATTCTACTTGACTAACTAACTGATTCCTAAAACGCAATGCAGTAAGTAAGTCAAATAATATAGAATAAAATAAAATAAGAACTCAAAGGTAATGCAGATTGGGGGTACAAAATGGAAATAAAGGTAATAGACTTATGTATATGGGACAGGCTATTATGTATATACACATATGTGCATTAAAGTGGCACATATGTGCATACAGTACAGTACACAACAGCAATACAGTAACTCCGAACAGAACAGCAATACAGCACAGTATGCAGTAACCCAGAACAGTGATACAGTACGCAGTACAGTATGCTACATACGGAGGCGCTTGCCTGTGTTGTATTCATTCGGACACATGATGGCACTGTGTGAATTTCATGTCCAGTGCCCCAGTGTCATTTTAATAATTTTAATGATGTATACATGTGTATTTGTTTAAAAGAAAAATATTATTCTAACTTGCTGGCAGTTCTGCTGCCAAAAAAGTAAATGGTTGCAGCCATTGTTAAGAGTAAGCACATTTTAGTGTTTTTTGTATTTTTCAAGCTTAATGTGTCATGACGTTTCACTGCATATATGTATGTATATGTATGTGACAAGTAACCTCTTGAATCTTGAATCTTGA
>NC_137195.1:15839526-15852026 GCF_960531495.2 Zeus faber
CCTGACCATAGGCCTTAGCTGCTCCAGTACGAGCCTCTCGAAGGTCTTCATGATGTGGGACGTCAGAGCCAGTCCTGAGGGCCGCTGGGACGCGGCGTCTTCGGCCCAGGAACGAGGCAGGATGTCTTCCACAGCACAGGGACGCTCTGGAGGTGCAGGCTCAGGCTGAAGACTTGGCTGAGTACTCCACACAGCTGGGGGGCACAGGCTTTAAGCACCCTGGGACAAACACCATCGGGGCCTGCAGCTTTGCCGGAGTGGAGTCTCGTCAGCTGTCTTCTCACCAGGTCAGGCGTGAAGGACACTGTAGAGGTGACAGTTGGGGGAGGGGTGGGGTCCTCAGGTTGTGAAGGACATGGTGTAGAGCAGGGGGGAGGGGTGGAGTAGGTGGGTGCGAATTGAGGCGGTGAGGAGCAGACAAGGGGTCTGTAAGGAGGAGGAGTAGGGGGAGATAGAGTGGCAGTACTTATTGAGCAGCCAGCAGGGGAGACTTGTGGGGGATGGGCCGCAGTGTCAAACCTATTGAAAAATAGGTTCAGTTCATTGGCCCGGTTCGCACGGCCCTCCAACCCCATGCGACCAGTCTTCTGGAACCCAGTGATGGTTCTCATGCCACTCCACACATCCCTCATGTTGTTTTGCTGGAGTTTTTTCTCCAGCTTTCTCCTATAACTGTCTTTTGCCTCCTTGATTGTAAGTTTGAGTACCCCCTGCACTCTCCTCACCTCATCACGGTTGCCATCTCTGAACGTTGATCCGAGTGCTGCTTTGGAGCAGTACTGAATCTCTCTTTATTCTGCAGAATAAATAATCTCGGATATTCTCAGTTTTGTTTTCTTGTAGCGGGCAGATTAACCTCACCGATCATTGCGGAAGAATTTCTTCCACAGTTTGGCGTTGTCGGCAGGATCTCTCCTTGCCTCTGTTGGAACTCTTCATGCCCAGGTTATGTGCACAACGGGCAGGCAGGAACCGACCGTAAAGACATCTGAGAAGGAGTCGTCTGGCATGACTGGCAGATCCAGCAGAGAGCAAGATTCAAGATTCAAGATTCAAGATTCAAGATTTTTATTTGTCACATACATATACATACTTCCATACATATATGCAGTGAAATGTAATGCAACGCACCCGGTGATAGCACACAAGAAGTCCTAGGAAAAAGTACAAAAATAAAATAAAATAAAAAGTAGAAAATTCCTTTCTAATAGACCGACTAACTGACTCCTAAAACGTAATACAGTAAGTGGAATACTTATAGAATAAGATAAAAAATATATAGAATAAAATACAATAAAAAATAAATTGAAATAAAATGGAATAGGTTGAAGGAATATGGCTATGTATATACAGATATGTGCATTTAAAGTGGCATGTGAATTAAAGTGGCATGTGAATGTGAATAGTGTGAGGTAGTGTTTGGGATAATACAGCACAGTATACAACAGTACGGCGCAGCAATACGGCATCACGAACAACCCTGAACAGTGATACAGTATGCGGTACAGTATGCTACATACAGTACAGTAGGTAGTGGAGCCTAGTGCATGGCTCAGTTAGGACCCCTGGTGAGGTCAGCGTTGACAGTTCTGATGGCTTGAGGGAAGAAACTCCGTCTCAGTCTCTCTGTTCTCGCTGCGTGACTGCGGAGGCGCTTGCCTGACCGCAGCAGCTGAAACAGTCCGTTGTTGGGGTGATGAGGATCCTTCATGATCCTACGGGCTCTGCTACTACACCTCCTGGTGTATAACTCCTGCAAGGGGGGGAGGGTAGTTCCAGTGGTACGTTCAGCTGAACGCACCACCCTCTGCAGGGCCCGCCTGTCCTGGGCAGTACAGTTCCCAAACCAGGCAGTGATGTTGCCTGTCAGGATGCTCTCCACTGCTCCAGAGTAGAAGGACTTGAGGATCCTCACCGAGACCCGGAATTTCCTCAGCTGCCTGAGGTGGTAGAGACGCTGCCTCGCCTTTCTCACCAGAGTGTCTGTGTGAACAGTCCATGTTAAGTCCTCTGTGATGTGGACTCCCAGATATCTGAAGCTGCTCACCCTATCGACAGAAGTCCCATTAATCCACAACGGCGCGTGCGTCCTCGATTGTGATCCACGCCTAAAGTCCACAATCAGCTCCTTGGTTTTGCTGACGTTCAGGTGGAGGCTGTTGTCCTGGCACCAGAGTGACAGGTCAGCCACCTCCTCGCGGTAGGCCTTCTCATCGCAGTCGGTGATCAGGCCCACGACCACGGTGTCGTCAGCAAACTTGATGATGGTGTTGGAGCTGGACCTGGCCACACAGTCATGTGTGTACAGGGAGTACAGTAGGGGGCTGAGGACGCAGCCCTGGGGGGATCCTGTATTCAGGGTGAGGGAGCTTGACATGTACTTCCCCACCTTGACCACCTGGGGGCGGCCTGTGAGGAAGTCCAGGATCCAGGTGCACAGCGGAGCATTCAATCCTAGCTCCAACAACTTGACAGCCAGTCTGGTGGGGACTATGGTGTTGAAAGCTGAACTATAATCAATGAACAGCATTCTCACATAGGCCCCCTTCTGGCCATCCAGGTGCGTGAGCGTGGTGTGCAGTACCTGAGAGACCGCGTCATCCGTGGATCTGTTCTGCCGGTACGCGAACTGCAACGGGTCCAAGGTGCGGGGGAGGGAGGCGCAGATGTAATCCTTAATCAGCCTCTCGAAACACTTCATGACCACCGAGGTGAGGGCCACCGGACGGTAGTCATTCAGGCAGGTTGGAGAGGCGATCTTCGGGACAGGAACGACGGTGGACCTCTTGAAACAGGATGGGACCACTGATTCAGCCAGGGAGATGTTGAATATTGTGGTGAACACCGGAGCTAGCTGGTTAGCACAGGTCTTCAGTACTCGCCCAGATATGCCATCTGGACCCGCAGCTTTCCTGGTGTTCACCCGCATCAAAGCCCTCCTGACCTCGTGCACGGACACTGAGAGTGCGCGCTCGTCCCCAGCGGTGTAGCTCCAATTAGCCGGCGAGCTAGCGGTGCTGCTGCCAGACTCAAACCGCGCATAAAAGGAGTTCAGTTGGTTGGCCAGGGAGGCGTCCGCACTCGTGGCTGGGGAGGAGCTGCTCTTGTAGTTTGTTATTGTTCGCAGCCCCTCCCACAAGCGTCTTGTGTCCCCCCGCTCCATCTGCAGCTCCACGGTGTCTCTGTACGTCCGTTTAGCGTCCCTCACCACCCTCCGCAGATTGTACGACGCCGCTTTGTAATTGTCCATGTTACCAGATACAAGTCCGTCGTTGTAAGCGGCCGTGCGCGCATTCAGAGCGCAGCGGATGGATTTATCAACCCATGGTTTCTGGTTTGGAAAAATCCGAACTTTCACCGTGGGAACGATTTCATCCGCGAGCGTAGCCACGAAACTCACTACAACCTCCGTAAACTCGCTGACGTCACTTGAGCTCGCTTGGAACACGTCCCAGTCTACGTCAGTCAGAGCGTCCTGAAGCGCAGCCTCTGATTGGTCCGTCCACCGCTTCACTTCCCTCGTCATCACCAGATCCCGCGCGATCAGAGGCCTGTAAACAGGAAGCAGCGAGATTGCGGCGTGATCTGATTTCCCGAAAGCAGGAAGCGACACGGGCTTGTATCCGTTCTTGTAAGGAGTGTAACAATGGTCCAGAGTTCTGTCTCCCCTGGTGGCACACGTGATGTGTTGGTGGAAATTCGGCAGAACTTTTTTAAGGTTGGCCCTGTTAAAGTCCCCAGTCACCACCACAGCCGCGTCGGGATGTCTGTTCTGAAATCCGCACAACACATCGTGCAGAACCGACAGAGCTGCGTCGGTGTCCGCTTGCGGTGGGATATAAACGGCTGTAATGATGACCGTGCTGAATTCCCGGGGGAGATAAAATGGACGGCATAGTATGGTCAGCTGTTCCAGGTTCGGCGAGCAGGAGTGGGAGAGGAATTTGGTGTTGTTGGCGTTACACCAGCGGTTGTTTACCATTAGGCAGACGCCTCCACCTTTGGATTTCCCCGACTCTCCCGTTCTGTCGCCGCGGAACACGGAGAAGGCCTCGGCTGGACGTATGGCTTCATCCGGCACCAGTGGGTTCAGCCATGTTTCCGTCAGGCAGAGGACGCAACAGTTCCTCGTGTCACGCTGGAATTGAATCCTCGCTCGAAGTTCATCCATCTTGTTCTCCAGGGACTGGACGTTCGCAAGAAGGATGCTTGGCAGAGGTGGACGGTAAGGTTGCGCCTCATTCTGACCCGAATGCCGCCTCGTTTACCTCGGTGCTTCCTCCGTGGGCCGGCTCGTGGAACAGCGACTCCATTTTTGTTGTTGTTGCGAGTGTTCCCGCGTAGGATTTCCGCCGGCCACTCTGCTCCCACGGATAAAAAGTCCCAAAGTTGTTCGTTTAGGGAAATTTTTATATCCATGAGTGCATCGCGGCCGTATGAGTTAATTGTTGATGTTTTTCTGGCGAACATTGTGATAAAAAAAGGAAAAAAATACTAAAGAGTAAGAAAGAAACCGGAGCGCCGGCGCAGGCGACCGCTAGGGGCGGCGCCACTATCGCCAGCAACACGAGATCTTGGAAAAATTAAGGTGAGCACTAACTGAGATATTGTACCGATCAGAGAAGATCGAAGGAAAAGCTATTGTGTTCTGTTGCTATTGTCTGTAAGCTTCTTTGTTAACTGAGAACCCCCCCCCCCCATGTAGATGTATGGCTTGTTTGCGTGTGGCGCAACTAGGAAGGTTAAGCGGATAATTGGTCTGGAGGACTGGAAAATTGGCCAGTATTGTTCGATCAAGATGATTGTGGGTTTTTGTTTGTTTATCTCAATTTTTTTCAATATATATTTTTTATTCAATAATAACTCGACATTATTGAATACATAATATTATAGAGTATTGTTGATTCCTCCTAGCAGAAGCGTTGAGAAACTTCTGGTGTTGTAGAAATACTTAAAAATAAAAATGAAAAATATTTTATTAATAACTAAAGTAAAATTGTTATAAAGAAAAAGGGAATAAAAATAAAATCAAAGACAATAATAATAATTGTTATTATCATAATTTGAATTATTGTTTTGTTTATTGTTTTTTACTATTTTGTTTAGATTTCATTTTGTAGGTATTGATAATCCAGCTGTGCAACTTACTTTCTAACTAGTTTCAGTAAGTTTTAAATAGTTAGGAGAATGGAGTTCAAGGGCCCACTGTCTGACTCTATTTGCAGTATAAGACACTTTCATATGAATCCTGTGTGATCAGATGTTATGTTATGTGATGACGTTAGTTAGTTCTAAACTATAATGAATAACTAAGTTATAAAACATAATTAAACGTATAATTGCACGTATATAATAATAATAATAATAATAATAATAATAATAATAATAATAATAATAATAACAAAAGCACAAATGCAATTGTAATATTCATGTGATATGTGTATTCCACAGGGGCCTAATTCCTGCAACATTGTGGAAATACACTTTCCAGCATCTTTAACGCTGATTTATTTCAGCAATACATTTTGTAACATCATGGTAGAAGGGTCAAAACATAGAAACAAGATCTTAGTTGTTCTTTGTTTGATGCAGCTTCATTTGTAATTATTTTTGATGATTATTAGCTGTGAAGCACTGCTTCAAGTGAGTTGCAGGGTTGCCAGGTATGAACTGCAATGCCTCGCGCCAGAGCATTGATTCAGGTGACTGAACTGGCAACCCTACTATCCTATAATCACGGTTCTGCCAAAAAGAGGTTAAAAAAGATCAGTTGTGCTCCGTCCTTGCGTAACCCTTGGGGTGCGGGATTTTCGGCACGCAGGATGTCTCCCATAGCTGTGGTACTCTCCCCAGCTTCAGGCTAATGTTGAACATGTGCTCCACTATCCCACAGAGCCGGTCTGCGCTTGTCTCCAGGAGCCCGGCGCTGACCTGTCCGGTCCGTCCGGACCTGCAGTCTTTCTCTCCTTCGTCTTCCACTGTGCTTACCACGTAACGAATAATGTTTAAGTCAATTCAGACGAGATGAACACCGGGGATCAAGTGGCATTTACTTAAAGGTGAAAGTAATTTTCACCCTTTCCATTTGTTGCATTTTCATATAAAGCATTTCGTGTGTGGGTTCTCTCTCTGTGCGCCTAAATTCACAAGTATTGGGTTTCGGATTCAAATTGTGCCCTTCATATACCAAAGCGGGTAGATACAGGGAAATGGGAGGAGCTATATGGAGCATACAAAAGTCATTTTGTGATCTTATATAATAACCCTTTTATGTTAGAGAGATGCAGTGGTAGAAAAAGCACTTGAAAGCTGCACTTGAGTGAAAGTAGAGATATCTTAATAAAAAACTACTCCCAAGTAAAAGTCAAGTAAAAAAAATACTAAAAGTAAAAGTCACTCATTAGAATACTACTTGAGTAAAGTTCTAAAAGTAGCTGATATTAACCGTACTTAGTGTAAGTATCTAAAGTAATTATATGGTATTGAATATATTTAAGAATCAAAAATAAAAGTAAACGCTGTGTAGAAAAAAAAAGCCTTTTTTCTTTTTACTATGTGCCTTGTTTTTATTTTTTTGCTCTGGTTGCCAAAATTTCCGTATTTCTCGGTCAACATGAGAGGCGCTTCATTCAGTGAGAAGCATCTTTCCCTCCGACATAAGACATTGTGGTCAACGTGGCCACGGGCGTTGGTCTCCATCAGTCGTAGCCGGCGCAGGTGGGGAAGCATCACCGCTGGAGGCCGTCGCTGTGGACGTGGCTCTCCAACACGCTGCTCTAGCTGTGTCTCTCTGGGGACACGCCTGTGCTACTTCAGCAGCAACGCAGCAAAAACTAAACTGAACACAGGCAGGGTCGCCAGGTCTCCATGACAAACCCAGCCACCCCCCAATTCCTGGACAGAAAAAACAATCCGCTTCAGCACTTAAAAAGTAGCCCAATTCCACTTGAAAACTGCACATCTGGCAACACTGAACAGGGGCTGGAGAGTAGTGGTTGATGACCCTTGATTCATTAACATGAACCCAATGATAACTGGGAAATACCTCAAACGGAAATGAAAAATAGGTGAAGGAACTGAAAGCGTTCGAAGGAAACCATTTTGCAGATGTATGGTTCCCCGTTTTATACACTTCCTCCTCCACTTCTCCAAATGAATAATTCGAAATCAGAAACATTTTGCAAAGTCAATAACACATTAAAACTCTTTTTAAATTTTATTTTTGATAGCTGATAAAGCTGATATATAGTTCACAGGTATTGTATTTATTCATTGTGTGTAAGCACTATGCATAATTGCTATCTATTCATAGTTATAACATGAAACAAACAAATAAAAACAAATAAATATAGATAACAAATGTTTCGAAGATTCCCCCTATGGTTATTCATTACTTTCATTTCATTCATTACTCTGCTTGACCTGTAACGGACGTTTCCAATGCCCAGGGAAAAACTCAGGGAAAAAAAGCCCATGAATGAGACAGGATCAGGATTTCCAATGCTTCATAACCCAACCCAAGTTTGTTAAAGCTGCTTTCTGCTTTCTCTGTGAAATGTAACTGATGGAACATTGCTTTTGACGTCACCTTTAGGTGTTGTGTGTAAAAGCCACCGCAACTCTGGGCTTCCTGCTGTAGCCATGTCTTCCTGAAACGTTAAGGAGACACATTACTTATGAGCTGTGGTCAGGGCCAAGTGCACTAGTTTTACTCAAACATACACATATATCATTTGGAGCAAAGCAAATGGCGCAGCGTAGTGTGCTGTGTTAGCTGTTTATATTGTGATATTATTATGATACTCCACCTCATGCAGTGGATCATCCTGGTGCTTTTCTTTCAAGAATACTAGGATTTCGGACATACTAAAACGTATTATTTTGGCATATTAAATATGATGCTAGTGCGCCATTTTGAATGCAAAAGTGCAAAAGAGATTCATTTTAGCAACTAACATTTTATTAAGGCCAGGGTTGAAACATGGTGAACCTATCATTTACTGTAAGACTAATCCACAATAGTTATTTTACAGCAATAGTTTTTTGCCTGTTATGATTGACTCAGTATTGTTACGGTTCTCATGTAAAATGGAAAACGTTAAAAACATTATTAACCGAGCAAAAAAACAGATTTTTGCTAGGTAGGACAGAAAACAAAATTAAAAGAAGAGTTACAAAATAAGTCAAGCCCATAAATTATGAATTGGAGAGTAAAAACATATATACATTTTAAATGTTTACTCACTATATATCTTTTTTAAATTCTGTATGATGATTCATTTGACCCATCTGATTGACTCATTAATGTCTTTAGGACAAACACAAGCATAGACAAGCATCATTTCTAGATTGTAGATTGTTGTTCCAGATTGTTTTATATTTTTAACACGAGAACTAATAAAAGCATTGGCGGTATTTCAGACGTCCAACTTTTCGTCCAACTGTTTTAAATGGCTGCGACGACAACGCCCTGGACGCCTGTGCCCGGTGAAAACACGCTCCGCCCCCCGCGCCCCACGCTGCGCCACCGCGCCTGGTTCGGGGTAGAGTTAAGGTTAGGGTTAGGGGCTCCATCTGTTGGATGCTACTAAAATAAATTGAATCGCTTCAAAGTGGTACTCACGTATTACTGATTAGAAACCCAACTTTGCATGTTCTCTCTCTCCACGATTGTAAAAAAATAAATAAATAAATAAATATATATATATATATATATATATATATATATATATATATATATATATATATATATATATATATATATATATATATATATATATATATATATATATGCCTTTCACGGCTTTGGGAACGATAGAGCTTTGTTTCTCAACCTGTCAATCTTTACAATGGCCTCCTGGAGGATAATAAGGACTCTGAAAAGCTTACAAATAAAGAAAAAATAGCACAACACAAACCAAGGATTTCTGTAGTTATAATAATACAAAAAAAATTATAGAACAATTTATTTACATAAATATTGGATGTAATTAATATTAGGCCTCCTTAATATATTATTAATATACTATATTGTACTATACTATTAATATACTATTATGGATAGTTGAAACTCGAAGCAACTAGTAAGCCTACTTTAATTATTTCACATGCAAGATTTATTATTATTACTGAAGTGGCAACTCCATAAGATTATTTTGTTAAAAAAAATTGTTTGATCTCCCATATTTATCCTTTTTTGTTTAATCTGGCTTTTATCTGGCTTTTTAAATATACATCCATGCTATGTGTTTTTTCCCCGGCAAAAATCCACTCAGTCACACGGCCGACAAGAAGCGAAAAGCTGCCGCGGTGAATTTGATAAAGCAGCCAGTAAACCGTCACTACACAAAGCAATCGATCAGAAGAGGGTATACTTTGGAGTAAGGAAAGAGGCTACTTTGAAGCTTAAATGATGATAAAAAAAATGTTGCTGTTTTAAATAGAATTCTGGGACTTGTAGTGCAATCCACCCAACACTGGTGGCTTCACGGATTGACACTTTAATTGGAGAACTTGGAATCATACGTGCAATTATTAGTTTTTTTTAATGTGAGTTTTACATATATATTTTTGTAACAAGTCGTATTCATTCAGTGATTGATGGTCAGCGAAATAAATTATATATATACGATTATTTACAACTCTGTTACAGCAGCTCAGTGGGGAACATGAAGTGAATTCATATGTGTCAGATCCAAAATGGGAAAGTAATTAATAAGCTCATTAGTTGATGCATTAACATCTGTGAGAACATGTCGTTCATTATTTGCCTATTTACATGTAGGGCAATTACACATAACATATATGTCAAACAAATAGAGACAACAACGAAGGAGAAGAGTTGCTGTGGTTCATTTAGACCCACCGACCAGATCCAGCCAGTGCCTTATTTATAGGAGAGATCCACCCACCAGAAAACGAACCTTACACTGAATTAACAAAAATATATGCACGTACAAAATGAAAATAAAAGTCATTGACAGCTCAAGAAATATACAATGTATTTATTTTCTACGAAACACAAAACGGAACATAAAATATAAAATAAGTAACGTGTTAGCAAGGCGGCATTGTTATTATTGTAATATTATTATTTTTGCAATGAGGCTCCCTGGCCACGAGGGGGAGCCCGGTAAAGCTTCCTACAGGCTGGAGGAAGGAAGCAGATACGGACGTGAAGGTTCCCCTGCCCAGGCTGTCTCCTTGCGTGAGTATGTCAGGGCGTTTGTCGCCGTATTAAACCAACCCACGGTTAAATGTTTTGTCTTGGGTTTGTTTTTATTCCATGTATATTTGTATATATATATATATTGTTGTAAATATGTTGTTTTTTCACTTGTGAGGTGTTAAACCGAAAGTGAAAGTAACCTCGCCCGGGCCGTGGTCGCCAACGCGATGGACCAGGAGATGACGGAGGCGCCCCTGGGTCTGCAGGTGGACCTGAGCTGCCCCGTGTGCCAGCGGATCTACCGGGACCCGGTGCTCCTCCAGTGCACCCACAGCTTCTGCCGGGAGTGCCTGCAGAGGAGCTGGGAGACGCTGGGGAAGAAGTGCCCCGTGTGCCGGAGGGTCTTCGACGGGGAGGAGCAGCAGCCCGTCACCAACCGGGCTCTGGGCGACGTCTGCGAGTCCTTCCAGAGAGACTGGAAGCCGCAGCTCGGCTGCGTCGTCCGGGACCGATGCCCCTTGCACCGCGAAGAGCTCCGGCTCTTCTGCATGAAAGACGAAGAGCCGGTTTGCGTGGAATGTGTGACGCAACATCAGAACCACGATCTGTGGCCTCTGAAAACGGCTCTGCCTTACTGTCAGGTACAGTTCCCCTCTTTTATTATTTTATTATTATCATCATCATTCTCATTATTATAAAAAAATATTATTATTTGTTGTTGTTATTATCATTATCATTATCATTATCATTATTATACAGTCATAATAACACTAGTAATACCATGTCCTACCCTTTCCGTCACTGCAGGAGCAGCTGAGCTTCAAAATCAAAATCTTTCAAAACAAAGTGGACTTCTACAAGAAAACCAAACATGCGTTTCGTGACACCGTGGGCTTCATCAAGGTATACACTCATTGCCCTGTCATTCTCATTACTGCATTTATTAAAATTGCATTGTACCCGTAGCTGCTGAGAGAAATAAGTCTGGAGCTCAATCTAAATCTAAAAAAACAAAACAACAACAGCTTTCTAGCTTTCTTTCTTTCAGAGTATTTCAGAGTTGGCATTGTTACAAGTACCCTAAACACGTTGTCTATAGTCATTAAGACAGACTGGCATTAAGTATGACTTAATATTTGATGATTTGATGAGCATGTTTAAAACAAAAGAAAATAAAAGTGCAGTAAGTGCTAAGTGAAATAAATGTTTTTAAATTCAAGATTCAAGATTCAAGAGGTTTATTCGTCACATACATATACATACTTTCATACATATATGCAGTGAAATGTAATGCAACACACAATATGTCCTAGGAAAAAATTTCTTTCTAAAAGACCAACTAACTCACTCCTAAAACGTAATACAGTAAGTCGAATACTTATAGAATAAAAATAATAATATATAGAATAAAATAAAATACAATAAAATGGAATAGATAGAGGGAATATGCTTATGTATATGGAATAGGCAATTATGTAAAATAAGGACATTCAAACAATAGCAACTAATTTCCGGATCTGCCAAAAAAAAATACTGTTTTATCTAGACAACAGCAACAAAATACAAATGGGTCTCTGGATAACATCAGGAAACACTCAACCACATTGATTCGCTTTGCTTTGACAGTCAACATACAGTATATGCACATGATCCACTCTCTACAGCCCAGTTTGGGATTAGAACCAGTTGAGAACCACTGCAATATAGGAATACAAGGGTGTCAATGGCTTAGTGAATGTGTTTATTAAGTAAAATAGCCATCTCATGAAGTAACTTACATATTTGCCTTAAGAAATCTACTTTGAAAGACTCACCCGTGAGTGTTTTGGGAATCAGGAAATGAGGAACGTCAGAATCAAAAGTCATCACGAAGAATACATTGCAAAAATCTTGGAGCGTGTCACACAGTAAAATGCTGAAGAAGTCCCAAAACAACCTCACATTCAACGATGTGTTTAAGAAATGAAAGATGTTCACCCTCTTCTTCCTCCTCGTCACAGCACCAGGCGAAGCAGGCCACAGTGCAGATCGAGGCAGAGTTCGAGAGGCTCCACAAAGTGCTGGTTACAGAGAAAGTCGCGCGTCTGAAGGCTCTGGCCGACGAAGAGAGTGAGAAGGTTTCTGTTTTGGAGGAAATGATGGTGAAGATAAGCAGCGACGTCGCCTCTTTGTCCAAGATCATCGAGAACCTGAAGAGGGAGATGGGCGATGAGGATCTGAAATTTCTGAAGGTAAGCTGGGGTGAGATGACTCCGTCCGGGACTAGGACGATAGTGGGGTTTTTCATTGCTCAGATTTCAACATAAATCTACAACTTTGTGATGTGATTGTG
>NC_137195.1:15857026-15929526 GCF_960531495.2 Zeus faber
TACCAAGACATAATCATTATACATGAAAATAGATTTGGCCCTATTCAAAGATTATGATTTGGTATAGTATTGTGATCAGGACTCTAATCACATCTTTTTTTTTTTTTCCCCCCCTCCTAGCTCCCACCAACAGTCACCACATTGTCTTGAATTTCACCTTCATGGACACCGAGTGCACGTATGACTACTTGTTTGTTTACGACGGGGACTCGTACAAGAGCCCCCTGCTGGCCAGTCTGAGTGGCAACACTCTGCCCCAGCCCATGGAAGCCAAATCTGGCAAGGTAACATGTTAGCAAGATTATATTACGCTATATTAGACAAGGTTATATCATGAAAACAAACAAACCAATATTTATATTTCATTTTCATTATTGTATCACAATTTCCTACCCTCCAGATGCTGCTCCATCTCTTTAGCGATGCTAATTACAACCTCCTAGGCTTCAACGCCACCTACACCTTCTCGCTGTGCCCCGGGGCCTGTGGGGGCCACGGCCGCTGTGACCCGGCCATGTCCCAGTGCCACTGCCACCAGGGCTGGGGGGGTGCGGACTGCACCAACCCGCTGTGCTCGCAGGCTTGCTCCCTACATGGCCAATGTGATGCGGTAACCCCAAAAAAAACACATCAGTTATCCCCGTCAATAAGACAAAGAATCATTATGACAAACTGTATACCTCATAATTGAAGAATTAACTAATCAGTTTGCTCTTGTGCTGTCCTCATGCGGCTCTTAGAAAAAGGAGCACTGTTTGTGTAGTCCTGGCTTCCTGGGTCAGAGTTGCCAACTCGGGCTCGGCGATGACCACGGGACAGGTCAATGGTGGAGAGTGAGCGAGGGTAGTTCCGAAATCCTGCCCAGGACGGGCTCTGCCGGGGTCTACCTTTCCTCCACTGGAGCCATGTACCTGTTTGGAGGTAAGAGCAACACACACTTGCACTAGTTCATTGTCTTCATTAGGAAAATACAACTTCAGCACCATTCAAAACAGTCTACTGCTCTTAAGTAAGGATGTTCTTGACACTGAAGTTTACACGTAGACTAGTCGATTAGTCTAAAAGTCCCAAACAATATTGTGTTTATTATAAAAGATATTGCGTATATTATAAGAGCCATTTGAAACCATTAATCACATTCTTCAATAACCAAATCGCGCTCAAGCTCCACCTCCCTGACGGAGGTACGATGTACGCTATTAATCAATGTCACTAATAGCGTACATCCCCACTCTTTTAGTTATACCAATTATGTCATTATCAAATTAAAATGTATTCAACTGACTGACCATTGACAACTATTTGATGTCAACCAAGAAAAATGTAGACTAATAAAATATAAACAGATGTCACTGGGCGTTACAGGGAAACGTCAAAGTTCCTCTGTAATTCTACCTTCCATTTGTTGTGTATTGAATGCAGTCCATCGTCTGGGAACCAGATGAATCTGCAGCTCATGTTCAGAGTATTAAATGAACTAGGCGATATATTTTCTCCAAAAGGTTTGGTTGATAAGAAAGATGTTGTTTGTTGCACTTCCGACAGGATTTGGTAAACGTTTAATTTACCAATTCACTCGCTCAGGGCTATGGCACATGTTTGGTTGCTCTGATTGGTTGTAGGTCTATCCAGTGCTCTGATTGGTTGTAGGTCTATCCAATTGCCTCCGGAGACATTTTGGTCTGCGCCCGTTGGTAACGCACCTTGGAAAAGAAAAATGAACGAAAGATTCCAGACTAATATGCATTTGTGAATTAGTCTGGTGATGGTAGTATATGCAATCCAGGGAGGACGGCTTAAAATATTGAAGCTCAAAAGAATGTTTGTCGTTTTTGTTGTGATATTCATTTTAAGTAAAATGTATTCTATTTTGATTTTGTTGCCGCTCCAGGTTCTTACTTGCATGACTAAAATGATATAAAAAAAAAACGTTTTTTTTCTAAATAAAT
This sequence comes from Zeus faber, assembly GCF_960531495.2. Lineage (NCBI taxonomy): Eukaryota > Metazoa > Chordata > Actinopteri > Zeiformes > Zeidae > Zeus > Zeus faber. The sequence continues at coordinate 15,858,976 of NC_137195.1, forward strand.
GTTACACAGAGCTGCCAAGTCTCACGCTTTGGCCGTGAGACTCATGCATATCAACCAGTCCACACGCCATGCCTCGTATTTCTCACGCTGAGAATCCCAAAATAAGTAAAATTCCCTCCTTTCTTTTTTTTGGTTTAATCCTGCGTATATATATTTCCTCGCTCGCGCTTGCTTGGTGTCCGTCGCTGTTCGCGTGGTGAACGGGAGTTCCCTTCTGCACGGCCGTTACGTGAACAGCCACGTGCAACTTCCTATTTGGAATGACATAAAACAATCCGTTCTCCCCGATGCAGCCTCAAGCTTCACTGATTCGCCAAAGAAAACAAATAGGGTTTTTTTAAAAAGCGCCTTGTGCAACCGTGTGTAATAGGAACACTTTTTGCGGCACTCTCTAACCCCCCCCCCCCCCCCACCCGTTAACGACGGCAATAATATTCAGTATCGCAATACTGGCCGGCTGCATCACGATATTACATTTTGGATATCGCCAAGCCTAATGATGTCTTCAATAAATTAATAAATACTTATTATTGCTTTTCTACAGGTTTTGATCTCAACAGGGCTCTAGGGGACCTGCTTAAATACAACTTCACCTCCAACCAATGGGATAACAGGTCCTATGGTTACTCCCCAGTAAGTGTCTACTCAAATACATTGGGTAATTGTGACAGAAAACTAAGAGTTTGATAGTTTTTGTAATATGGAATTAGATCTATGAAGCCACTCAGGTATTGCAGTAAAATTAGGTGATGCAGTTGCGACTGGACAGCTAGCGTCAATTCACATGACATTACAATCAACAGCGTGCTGATTTGCATATTGAGCGGGAAGGTGCAATTTGATCTCCTGTGGTCACTGGACACGCATGTTAGAGGCAGCTCCTGTGCTGCATCTGGAATGCTGTGGTACATGCTGCAAATGCATACCTAAGTATGTGTGTTAAAAGATTGATTTGGACATACTACGTCGTCACATGGCCACGGCGCTGGTCTGACTCTTCCTCTGCCATTGTTTGTTTTGTTCTGTCTAGACCCGCCCCCTACAGTGTTGCAATGCATTAAGTGATATTAATGCCAGCATAGTGTGCAGTACTTGCATAATACAATATTTAGGATGTAGTATGTCATCCTGGTACTTTTTACATAGTAAATGAGCATACTCTGATTTTGGCATAATAAATAGTATGCTAGCAAGCCATTCCTGACACAGCACATGTTTGAACAGGGTCTGTCTCTGACTGTTTGTTTGAAACCAAAGTCTTTCTCAACTGCATTTGTTTATTATTTTTTGCTATTTTTTCTGCCTTCCTTTGCCTTTATTCATCCTTACGTACTTCTATGTTACTCCCCTCCTCTTCTCTCTCTTGCTCCTCTTTTCCACTTCAGGCGGCTCGTCATTCCCACACAGCCGTAGAGTGGAAGGGCAAGATGGTCATTTTCGGAGGAGAGTTGGCAAATGGCTCTCTGGCTAGTGATGTCTGGATGTACCGCCCAGTTGATGATGATTGGCAGCAGCTTGGCTCTTCAAACGCATCGGGGGCTCCCAAACTGGCCAACCACGCAGCAGCTGTGGTGGATTATCATCTCTATGTATTTGGAGGTGGGTTAAACATTAAATTGCTTCTCGTAATTGCCTGTTATTCATTGATCTGTTTTCACAATGGCAATTGAGAAGTCAAAGCAGAGTAGTGCTGCAATTGATGGCAGAATTGAATCCCTTAATATACAAAAGAGACTCCAGCAAACCAAAATAATTCAACAGCTTTATTCACCAAAAATGATTTTAATTGCCAGTCAAGACTGTATGTGGGAGTCTCTTTTGCATAATTTTTGGACTTCTAGTTCTTCTCTTACACCCTGTTCTCTTGACATAGGTGTGCAAGGCACCAAATATTGATATAAAATAATATATATATATATATATATATATATATATATATATATATATATATATATATATATATATATATATATATATAATATAAAACCAGTGTCCAACTGGTACTTTTTTAACCTTCCCATCTCCTTCCTACGCTTCAGGTCGCACAGAAGAGGACATGTTCTCCGCTTCTCTATATCGGTTCAGCCTGCAGGGATCTGGGCTTTGGGAGACCATTGAGCCCACCGGGGGAAAGCCCCCCGCCACAGCTGGCCACTCCATGGTGTTTCACAGTCCTTCCAAGACCCTCCTGGTCTACGGGGGCCACAGACCCACCACTGCCAGGTACAGACCTCAGTCATGTAGCAGCCTTCCAAATGCTGCATGACTGTGGAGTGCACATGTAGTACCTTGAAGGAATTATTTCAGCTGCTTATTATGTTTGTCTTTTCCACCCAAGGTTCAGTGTCAGAGTGAACAACACAGATGTGTTTCATGTCGAGCGGCGGTTCTGGACCTCCTTTCGCTCCCGTTTCCCTGCCACTGGTCCCAGAGAGAGAGCTTTCCACTCTGCAACTGTCATTGGCAACTACATGGTGGTCTACGGTGAGTGCAGCCACTTTGTACAGAATAAAGGGACCTAAGGATCTTGATTCCTAAAAACGAAATTCTCTTTTTTCCTGCCCCTTGCCATTCATTTGTATTTTAAGGAGGTAATGTGCATATTCATTATCAAGAGGAGAAGTGCTATGACGAAGAGATCTTCTTCTACCACCTGGGCTGCCACCAGTGGGTGTCTGGTGGAGAGAGTCTGCAGCACAGTAAGTCACAGCAGACAATGCCTTCACACTTATGTCAGGGTTTGGCGGTGCAAGGATTTCAGTCTCATTTGGGCATAAATACAAACCTGTGTGAGTGACTTTAATACATTTTGAGCACGTGTGACCACATTTTATCGCAGACTTTCTCTGCGATTGCACTACATTACACTATAGTTTACAATATGATGGCGCACTTACCATTCTGTTGGTGTGTCAAACGTAATTGCCAAATCATCTTTTATCTCATGCACTTAATGCAGACTCATATGACGTTATATATATATATATATTCTTAAGGAATAAAGCCAAATAATGTACATTCCATAACTGTCCTCAATTCCCTTCCTTGCCCCTCAATTTTCGCATTGATCCCTGATACACTCTTGCTCCGATATTCCACATCGGCTGTAAAGAAAGTTGTGTTGTTTTTGCTTTTGCTCCAGGAGGAGAGGCTGTGAGGGGGCGGTACTCACATGTTGCTGCTGTGATGGAGGGAAGAGTGCTGCTGGTTGCCGGGGGTTACAGTGGCGTTGCCCGTGGAGACCTGGTGGCTTACAAAGTTCCACTGTTTGTCAGTAGTGACCTCGGAGGCCGGGTATGTAGGGGTCAAAAAAACAGAAGACAAAGTCATGTGATTGGCGGAGGAAGTGTCCTGAGAATCCTGAGCAGGATGATGAGCCAATGCACAACTACACATAGGTCAAGTTGTAGTCCACATGGTGCTATGTCTCATTTATCCCCTGGGCCATTACAATGTTAAATATGCTAAGGAAAAAGACGGCTATTTTAGCTTTTTATGATATACTGAGGTTGATGGATCTTGTATAAGCCTGCGATGTTTACCAGGGGTGGGCCAATCACATGATGAAGTCATAATCAGATTTGTATCTGTACAATTTACCCCAAAAGTCATGATCGGATGGTCGTAATATGAAAAACCGGAAGTTGCCTAAAAAATGCAGTAAAAGTAGCTACTCGCTTTTGTTGTGAAAAAAAACAACCTGTTATTTTTGCCTGAGGAGAGCACTGGTTGTCAAAGGCAAATTAAGTTGTACTGTACTGAGGCTACCTGTGTCTTCTACATGTACTACAACGCAATGGACAAACAAAAAAAAAGCTTTGGTTAGGCTCAGTCATCAACCCTCACCTTATATTGTATATTGTGCGGTAGCAGACACTTAGCAGCAGTCATTTAGTCATTTTGACACTTTTGTCCAAAGCAACTTACATGAGAGGCTAGAAACAACCAAAGCATACATCGACCATTGGGGCAGCCTTGAGTGTTGCTCCAATGGGCCCGGAGCACCTTGCACCTTGTTTCTAAATTCAACCAGAATCAAGTGCAAGATAGCTATAAGGAATCAAAATTAAATAATAATAATACAAAAATGTTGTTGATGCTGATGCTGATGTTGCTGTTGCTGTAACAAGTTTCAACAACAAATAAAGAATCTTCCTCGAATGATGTGACTCCTGTGGAGGGTGAGCTTTTCCTGGCTGTGTCGTTAACTGCCGTATATTATGTGTGTATGTTGGCAATGCTTTATCAGGATGCTGTTTGTGCTGAGGCGCCAGATGAGAGCATGTGTCTGAAGAACCCGGAATGCAGCTGGTGTGAAGGCCGCTGTCGGGAGTACCAGCCCACCTATCCAGTAATACATATTACACTTAACTGCATGGCAAACATTACACCGACTTACAATATTGCAAAAACTGTATTTTTTTTGTCACTGATTTTTCTGGAGAATCCCACTGGAGAATACATGTACACTTTGCCATAGCCATCAATAACTGCAGATTGTTTCCTCAGTGTGGGAGCACCGGCTGCTTGGGCCTGGCTCGTTTCCTGTCTGACTGCCAGTCCTGTCTGGTGTTCAGCGGCACGCCGGCCTCTCTGTCCCACGCCCCTGGAGACTTTGGCTGGTGTGTGCAGAATGAGTCCTGCCTGCCGGTTTCAGGTGAGACCCAGGGAGGGAGGAAAGAGGGCAGAAGAGGGAGGGGCTGCTTTCCAAACGAAAACACACGAAAGAAGTTGGGAGGTGACGTGGGAGGGACCGGACTAAGCTTTCTGTATTCAGAGGTGAAGCGCGGTGACACGACTGGATATATTTACGATCGGAAAGGCTTCTCCGGCCATGGCGAGTCACCACTCCAACCGCAAATGTTCCTGGGTGTTAGTTGGGTCACCTCGTTTCATCCCCATTGCAAGCCCTCCAAATGACATGCATCGGCTGCACTGTCTTCAGAACAGCAATGCATTGTGGGACACTGTTGTGTTGTAAAATAATTAGAGGTCCGGTTTGTTTTCTGTGTGTTGACCTCTACCTCTCGGTCTCGCAGAGCGAAGTGCGTGCCGTGTGGACCAGATCTCAGGGGCGTACGGCTGGTGGGGGGAGCGTACCCGTTTCCTAACCTCCCTCCACTTCTGTCGCACCGAGAACTATGTCCCGGGACTGCACCTGCTCACCTTCCAGCACCCCCGCAACGACTCCCAGCCTGACAAGGTATGGAGTCCCAGTGTCACCCTGCAGCTTTACTGTGCTATGACTCCTCCCTCTGCTTCCACTGAACCCTCCTTTCTCCTTCCACCCTGCTTTGGCTCCTTGACTCCAAACGCAGGCCTCTAAATCCAGTGTAACACTTCAGTCTCCGGTTGTTTTTATGTTTGTTAGAATTTTATTTTCTTCCATTTTTGCCCATTTCCACCTATTAGTCCTATATACAGTATACACACACATTTATGAGTAGCACTTTATGCCGTATTATGGTCTCTGATATAAAGTAAGTAGCAGGTCTGAGCACTTCTTCTCCCACTCCCGACCAAAAAACGTTATACTTGCCTTCATACTTGCCTGCATTACTTACCTGTTTGGAAGTAACTCACAATAGCTGACAAGAATCCAAGAAAATTCTTGTAATTTCCTGTCTTAAGTTATGTGGGAAAAAAAGTATTGGGTAGATTTATTCCACTACTGTATTACTTAACTTGCAATGTTCGTAAAATCCAATACATACCTCTGCCCTGTACCAAATATATATAATATACTTTATTGGATAAAAGAGAGATGATTTGTCCAAACATCTGTCTTGAATATCATTACGATTTTAATTTAACGCTCATGATACACACAGTCGTTCCATCTAAATTGTTCAGAAATAATGCTCACTGCTCATTTTATTATTTCTTCTACTCTTCTCATCTTGTAATGGACTCCCAGAAAGACCTCCCTTTCAGATAGTGTCCGGTCAAACGTGTGTTAGGCTTGGGCTATCGTGCAAAATTACAATCGCTGATCGCTGGGGAGCAGCGAAATACGATTTTATCGGGGGCGCACACGATGGGGTTTGCGTGCGCATAGAATTTAATATAATGTGGCAAGTGTGGTCTCCCCGTTCCAGAAGTGCAGGATTTATTATTCACAAGTAAAGTATTTACACAAAATAGATTAAGTCCCATAGCAACGGGGAGACGTGCGTCCCAACTGTTGGGATGCATGTCTCCCCATCTTTTTTTTCTTTTTTTTGGAACAGTACGGAGTAAGGACTTGGACAGTCCCTTAACTCAGTTGTGCTAAAAAAAAAATGTTTCATACGTGTAGGAAAAAAACTAAAATAAATAGGTCTATATAAAATAATAAATAAATCTAAATCTTTCTCTATGAGATTATATTATATATTGCTGTATTATAATCACAATATTTGCATATTGAGCAGCAGGTATGTGCAGGGGGCGCGGCGAAGGGTACCCAAGCACCTGCCCCATGGACCCCACGGTGCCCTTCTTCTCAGGCGTGCTTTTTTTAATTTTAATTTTTATTTATTTTTGATTGAATTGGTGTCGAGGTAGAGGATTTTCTGGGCAAGATATATTCATGAGTAATTCCTCATGAACCTTGCATCTCGGTGCACCTGTGATGTGCTCACAGCGGCTCCACTGTGCTTCTCTATTTGCCCAGAGCGGCAAAATGCCTAGAACCAGAGCTTGGGTTACATGTGCCTTTTCTTTTTTTTTTTTTAGCACCTACCCAGAGAGCACAGTGAACTGCACTTACACTGTATCAATTCTCAGATTTTTCCTGGCTGATTACAAAAAACAAACAAAAAAACCCCAAAACCAAGCCAATAGACGATATAACCGTAGATCGGCCCAAGCCTCGTGTGTACTAGTTTACAGTGAATAATGTGGTATTCCATCTATCCTCCACTGTCCTCCATTGGCCTCAATCCCCTCTCCAGGTATCTATCCTCCGCAGCACCACCATCATCCTCAGCCCCACCACAGAAATGGATGTAGCGTTGCAGTTCAGGGGCTTTATTCACCCGCTGTGGGGGGCCCCACCACCCGCACCCCCTCCCACCGAGACGGTCTCCATGTCAGCTCGCATCCAGAGGCTCCACTTTGAAGCTCGCATGGCGACAGCGCCCAACTTGAATCAGCTGGTAAGGAAATAAAAAAATTATAATAATTAGGAAGGCACTGATTGTGAAATTCTGGGCTGATACCGATGTTTAAAAAAAAAAAAAAAGTCTGATAGCCGATACCGTTGTTTTTCGAGTTTCCGTGAACACTCCATTACTTCCACCGCAAATTAGTTTTCAGAGTTCCCATGAACGCAGCATCACTTCCTGCTTTGAGTGCTTCCGAGAGCCGAGTCCTCGTCTCGCGGTTGCCGTCGTTCTCTCGGACGGGTAGAAATACTCATACATTTCTAAATTATATATATAAAAAAAAAAAAGCTAAAATGAGTCGTCAAATATAGATGATATACCTTGGCGGACCACCCAAGTAAAGTCTTTCTTGTGGGGAAACACTAGATAAACATCGGCCACTGCAATCGGTGACTGTCGTCTTATTTGCTGGTAGGCCGAAGGCAGTTAACAAGGCGAATATTGTCAGAGTCGACTGCGGCTCCCGGCTCCGAACAGACTTGGAGTCGTCGCATCCCTCAACGCACACTGCACCCGCCCACCTGGTTCGAGGGCTGCAGGAACGAAATTCGAGTTAATTTGAATATTACAAAAAAACAAAAAACAAAGTTCAATATCAGTTTGTTCAGTTTGTTGCACAGTGAACGCACATTAGAGAGAAATATTCCCGGTAACAGTGTGCGCCTTTGACCAGAATGTCCAGTTATTCCAAAGATGTGCCGATGAAGGTGCGAAATAAACCCAACCATCACCGACGGAATGTCCTCTAGTGCGGAGGTTCCTAACCACCGGCTCGTGGACAGTGCTGGGCTGCAGGGTATTGGTCGCCGGACCGTGAGAACATGGGCGGGACTTTTTGAGGAGCGATCTGCTCCACAGCAGAGCAGCTGCAGGAAAAGGAGTAAATTATATACATCTAGAGTTTAGTTTGCTTTTCTGGAGAAAAGACAACACTTATTGCACTTATTTTGTTGAGTAACTTAAAAGTAGTGTAATAAGAGTCTAGTTTTGCAAAAGCTAACTATTTAGGTGTGTTGTTTAAATATTCTCATATTTGTGTTTATTATTGATAATTTTTAATATAAAAAAAAAATATTGAGAAACAAGTGTTTTTTTTTTTACAAATCAGGACGCGGTAGTCAAATAAATGCATAGCTGTCAGTGCTGAAAAAAATACATATGTTTAAATCGAATCATGGCCTTGAAATCGAATTTCAAATCTTATCGTGGATTTGGAGAGTTGTGACACTCCTGATGATAAGAATAATACAAACTTCTCAAAGTGTTCAAGGGGACTTAGATAACAACATCTTTAGTAACTATAGGTCTATATCCAATTTACCCTCTATGAGCAAGGTACTAGTTTTCTATCAACTAAGTACTTTTCTGAAAGAAAACAATATTCTATAGAAGTTCCTGTCAGGCTCGGTTGTTCGTCGGGCATCTTTGCGACTCCGACAAACGTAAATTTTCAATTTAGTCAAAATCAAATAGATCAGCATTGCCTGAAGGGAATAGGCCAAAATGTGCTTTCCTGGGACTGTCCCGTTTATTCTGCTTGTCCCAGTTAAATAAGCCAACAAACTGCTGGCCTGTTTTATTTTCACTTGACTTTGTCGGGGCTCTGTGTCCAGAAGACACGTATGTTCACCTTCTCCTGTTTGAGGCACGAGCGGGAAGCTGTGACTACGTTTCCAGCAGTACTAAAATCCCATTCGGATGCATTATTAATATACATATTATTAGGGGTCCAGTGCGCACGTGTGTGTCGCCTTACATGCTTGACATCGGCGGGGCTTTTCACTTCATATTTTATGTCTTTTGTGTCTTTTCTGTTGGCATCCAACCCATTGCCGTGTCCGTCCTTGTTTTGTGGCATTCGAGCCAGTTGTAACACACAAACTGTAGGAGTTGATAACAGTCAAACATATCCTGTATTTGTGTCCTCACACATGCAGTTCAGAGAACTCCAGAGAAACGCATCCCAATCGTGTCCGTTTTATTTTAGTCCCAAAAGTTTAAAGAGTTGATAAAATGTCTCTGAGGGACATGCAGTGTTTTATCCGTTTGAATGAAACCGTGTTGTTGGGAACTTCCACACAGAGTACTTTCCTTCCACAGAGACACCGTGAGGCAGGACTCGATGTACTACAGGTAGTAGAAAGCCACATTCTATTGTTAAGGATAAAGTAATAACATGCAACAAGTGTATCGGCTTGTAGTAGTAATTCTGCGTGTCACCCGGACTCTGAAACTTGCGCCACCGCATCATTACGTCAGCCGATGCTGCGTTTAATGGAAACTCTGAAAATTTTAACTTAGCAGTAATGCTGACGTAAAGAGGAGAAACAGCACAAACTGATGCTACGTTCCGTGGGAACTCGAACAATTGTAATATGTGTCGATACTTGACCCTGTGTATTTCTGCCTGCAGCTATACTTTTATTATTGTTCTTATTATTAGTAGTAGCCTGGTTGATGTTTTAATTATTATAAGACTATTATTATTATTATTATTGTTGTTGTTGTTGTTGTTGTTATTATTATTATTATTATTATTATTATTATTATTATTATTATTATTATTATTATTATTATTATTATTATTATTATTATTATTATTATTATTATTATTATTATTATTACATAAGCCCCTTTTACACAGCCTGAACTTGGAATGGGGGGGCATTGTTGATGCGTCTCTGAGCCGGCAGCAGAGGTAGTCACAGAGCTGAAACAGGACCAAAATGCCGTCTGTGTAACGCTCTTTCCCACATGGATTCGGTAACATTGCTGGATAAGAAATATCCTGCAAAAGCAGTAGGTAGTCATTTCCACATAGTCTCCTTTAGGGAAAAGTTCCAAATGGAGTCTGTTCCCACATCACGTGAGACTAAGCAACTGAGATGGTTTTAACGCCAGCGCTTCCCTCCCCATCTCCCCGCCCCATGAACTCTTCCCTTGGCTTACGGAGCTGGGACAGAGCCCTCGGAGAACGAATGTTCTCCACCCCCAGCTCCGCGCTGTGGTGCAGCTGGCGGGCAAGCGAAGCACTTGTGCCCAATGTCAGCGAATTTTTGAATGTTTTTTTTCTTTTTTCTTTTTTTTCCTGAAAACAAATCATTTTTAGAGTATTTGTACAAAATAAATATTTGTATAAACCCATGATTCGTGCTTTATTTGGATTCGGCTCCACCCCTACTTTACGGCAACGTTACTGCTTCCATTCCCACATACTTCCATTCACAGCCGTACTGGCATTTTGCCAGAAATTATACTACTTCCAGAGTGGTGAGATTTACGGAACGACTTTTACTAACCAGAGACCGGCTCCTTTTCCCACATGACAGCGATATGGAACATTGCCAGTAGATTTATGGCTTAAGTGCAAGTGTGAAAGGGTTTAAAAGGCACAGCTTGTGTGTGGTGCGTTTTGGTTGGTTGGTCGCAGGAAAAAGAAAAACTCCATTCGTGAGCTGGGCATTGTCAAAATTAACCCTGAAACCGATTAAGGGCTGCAGATCTGTGGGGTTGGGTATGCACACGGTTCTCTGCAGTTCCGCAGCAGCTTCACACATTCGCCTCCTTTACAGAAAAGTTCCCACATGGAGAAACAATCCAAAAAACTTCTTAAGTCCCATCAGTGCCTAGAGCGTGGAGATGGAATGGACAATAGGCACAATGGGCATTAGAGGGCTGTTACAGACACAGTACAGGTGCAGCCTGTGGGGTTGCACCACCGTCCGCTCACAGCTCCGCTCTCAGCAACTGAGAACTGTCCTCACCCGAGGCTACAGCGTTTATTCAGTGAAATAATTTCTAACAATTTTTTAGCATTTTAAATAATACCTTTATTAAATCAGTGTGATTCTCCTCAACTTCATGTTATATATCACACTAGAGGCCGATGATGTTGTGTGGTCAAAGACGGCGCACTTCAGAGACGGCACGATTGTTGCAGAGAAAAGTATTGTGAGCTTTCTTATAGAAGGATCGTGTGGTGTTTAAGCATACATGAAATTATTTATGTGTATTTATTGGTAAGGTACATTTTTTTTATACATTTTAGAAAAACATGAACAACTGGCGTTATGAAGTTTTTTTTGCCTGTGTTGGTGACCGTTGATAACGGCCAATAACCGGCCCAGCCCTATTATTAATATTATTATTATTTTTAACTATTATTGACCTGACCATGGTCCTATTGACTCCTAAGTCAACAATTATTATTTTTGTGTTACTCCTTTTAACTTACTGTAATTTAAATGGCGAGCCAAATTAAAAGCCAATAATCAACCAACTAAAAGGTCTATTATTGCAATTTTTTTGCTTTAGGTTAACCGTAGCTTTCAGACCTAAATATCTCTTTGTGGCAGGTGACGTACAGTATGTCTCGTTTCACTATGTGTTGGGAGCTGGTTGCAAGGTCATGTATATATGTAATACGTATGTTAATAAACTTTTGTATTAATAGTGGAGTGACTTAGGGTGGAGTTTGGCTTTTTAAATTGAGAAATTCTGCACAGGGCTATAATTGTATCATTTTTATAACCGTACTGCCGCTAACCCTATAACTGCACTTTTCCCTTATTTTGCACTTCATTTGAGAAGGAGGTGGTGGGTCGCTGGGCAGCTCAGCAGGAAAAGGAGCTTAAGCTGCTGGTTCGTCCAGATGGGGGCAGACTGTTCCCCAACCTGACCAGGGGGAACCACTACCTGGTTCAGGCAGAGGGATACCTGAACAACTCGGGCTCGGGACAGACCAGTGAGATGGCTCTGATCTGGAACAGAACGGCCCTGCCTGGAGGGAGCGTAAGTACTAGCACATTTTATCAAACAATCTCATCTGGGTAAACAGTGAATGGCTTCATTATAGAGCTGGGGGGATGAATAAATCAAATATGACTATCACATGTCAAACATGAAAAATAGCTCAACATAAACAATTTCATGGTATTTTGAGAATATAGGTTGGTGCTTTCATTAAGATATTTACACACATGAGAAATGATAATCAGTAATGTGCATATGCCTAATATGACCAAGCAGGTAGAGGAATTGACTAGAAGAGTTTATGAACTTCAGAATGTTCCATTATTTTACTGTAATGCAGCCTAAATGACAACATTTAACTATTATATCACAACATTACAATTACCAAAATTCCAGAATAGGCAGCCTATCAAATATAGGCGCAGCCCTTACATTAAAATTGCGTCATTCAAACTATTAAAGGCACCTGCTGTTCTAGGGAGGTTATTTCACGGATTCTTTAAACTTTTAGATGTAGCTTCATGAACTTCTTTGAACTCAGACATGAGGAGAATCAATGTTGCTCCCATTGACTATGTGGGATTAGGGGACTATGTGGGATTTGTCTCCTGAATTTCAGGAATTAATTAAGAGTTATCTTAGCTTGTCTTAGATGTAAGCCCATTTACTCTTATGGTGGCAAGAAAATAAATCAGGAATTTCATTGAATTAGCTGTTTCAACTTTTTTTTATGGCTGAGGTGAAAAAAAGTTACTCATATAGTATAAAAGCAGGTAAATTGGCCTTGTCAAGCCCAAATGAAAGCATAACAGGAGACAATCTTATCGTCTCAAGACAATCAATTTTACCATTGGGAATGCTGTGTACTGGATGCTCCAAAAAAAACTGCTCCAAAAAAGTCATCTGAAAGAAAATAGGGAAGTAACTGAATTCTGAATCCCCCCCCTGCCTTCCTTAAAATGTTTCCCATCAATTAGGATAAAATCATTTTGTCTCTCCTCTTTCCTCAGGAGATCTCCTTCCTGTTCCTGGAGCCCTACCGCTCAGGGTCCTGCACGGGGTACATGTCGTGCTTGGCCTGCTTGTCAGACCAGTCCTGTGGCTGGTGTCCTTCCCTGTCCCGCTGTCTGCTGCGGGCCGGTCCTGACCCGGAGCCCTGTCCTGAGGAACAAGGAGGGGGCGAGCGCCAATTGCTGTTGGCTCCACAGCACTGCACCCTCTGTGAAGAGTACAGGGACTGCTCCGCATGCACCCAGGTACGCCATGGATGCTGGATTGGATGTTGAAGGGATAGTTGTACCATTTATTTTGGCTCTGTATTTATTTGTATTTATAAATACATTTTATTGATGAAGAGTAAAGGTGGAGGTACACTTAAAAAGAAGTCGAATTTTTTGACCAAAAATACCTCTTAAGAACAAGATGAGAACAAATTGACGCAGTGGTCTTGGTTCTTATGGTGTTCTCAGTGCAAGCCCCCGAGGCGAACTTTGTCTTCCGTCTTTTTCTCGCTCTGAGAGCTCCCCTTGTTGCGATTGGTCCAAATGCCATTGCGTCATGGCAGGGGACGGGCTTCAACCTCCCTTTCCGGGAAACTCAATCTTCTCCTTTTCCCAGGTCAACAAGCTTTTATTTTCCGGAGCCAACATTCGGGGCATGTTTTATAGATACTGTATCTCCTAAAATATAAACCGGTACTCAAATTGTTGAAAAAAAAAAAAAAAAAAATGTTGAACAGGGCTGAATCTGAGTCATGGTGTGTTTTTTTTTTTTTTTTTTTTTTTCTCTCCCCTCCCCCAGCGCTGTGACGCACGCTGAGCGCACCACACATCCCATGTGGTTTCCTGTGTTTTTATTTTAGATCTATTTGTTTTCGTTAGTTTCTACTTGTATTATACGAACATTTTAAACCAAAGGGACGTTCCACCTGGTATCAGGACAGTGGATTGCGTAATGGAGAGAGAGCGACATCTGGTCCACCGTGCGTCGCGGCCATTCCCGTATCTCTGAACAAAAAAAATGATGTACGATTATTTAAGATGTATTTATTATGAGGAGCACGGCACCCCGACGGAGGTTTAGATAAATAAAAGCCTGGTCACTATTCAAGGAAAAACAATGGTACTGTTAATAAATTAATTATTTGAGTTTGATTTCACTCTTTTTTTTCCTCTTCTCTTTTTCATCTTTATGTAAAGCAAATTGACTCCAAACTCCTTTCGCTGTCGCGCTCGTGCTTCTTTCACTGCTGAGTTCTTATCGAGTTCTTATTGAGTATTCTTCCGACGGTGTTCCGGGACATGTTCTCCGATGGTTCTTATGTCTTTTGTTCTCATGTCTTTTTAAGATTACCACCCTGCTTAAATCCTTCCCTGTAGGACCCATACTGCGAGTGGCAGATCAACTCCAACAAGAAAGGTGACTACCAGTGCAGTCGACGGGGAAGATTGGATGGATCCATTCGTGACCCAGGCGGCTGTCCCAAAGTCTGTAACCAGTAAGTCTTCAAACTGTTTTTTGATTTTTTTTTCCTTAAAACATTGGTCAATTTGCTACACTCACTGTAACATGCACTTAATGAAATCACACATCTCTCTTCCTCCTCTGTTCTGCAGAAGGAAGACATGTGGAGAGTGTCTCTCAAACTCGAGCCAGTGTGCGTGGTGCGAGTCGGCCCAAGCCTGCTTCTACTTTGCTGCCTACCTCACTAAGTATCCCTATGGAGAATGCAGGGACTGGTATGACAGGTAAAACACCTGCAGCTCTTTGGGTTTTAGGCATTTCTGTATGTCGGGTTTTTTGGCAAACTTAACTACATTTAACTATCAAAGAACTAAACGTACTGAGAGAAATGCTGCAGGATCACTTCAGATCAACATGTCTCTCCTCCTTCCAAGCGTGCACTCAGTTCCGCAGTGTAAACAGTGCTCGGCCCTGAACACGTGCACGGACTGCCTGCAGACGTTCCAGTGTGGCTGGTGTGGCGACTACAACAACCCCACCATTGGAAAGTAAGAGAATGACACATTATATTGTGATTCTTGTTATGGGACGGCTGTTCCCACGTATGTCTCGTACAGGACAGCACATCCTGGAACTGGAGGGTGGCAACTGCATGGCTGTTTTTGAAATTTTCTGGCACACGCGCTCCAGAATCTCAATCGGGTGATGGTCATTCTGATGTAATGGAAGGATGTAATCAGCTTTACTTTCGGTATATCAACAGTTTAAAGCCCACTGTTCAACTGAGATATCTATGGAAAATGACAAAGTGTCTTACATCGATATTGCCTCAAAAAGTAAGGCTTATATTAAAATAGCATTTAAACAAGCACCTACAAAACAACTGATGAGTTTGGAAGATAAGAAAACTGAACTACATACACACAACTCTGAAACTGACTCCTATAATTAAAAAAAGACGAGGGGGAAAGTTAAAATGGCATCTGTTAGCACTTAATTGTTAGTCCCATTGTTACCAATGACAAGAAGCTCTGATTGCTTCAGAAACTCAGGCCTGTCCGTCAAAAAACAAATTATTTTTACTATCTTGAGATCCACACTATGGACAAAGACAATGTGGTCGTTGTTTGACACATGCTAATTCATCTTTTGTGTGCTTTTATTTTTTACTGATCCATAGTTACTGAGCTTGGCAGGCAAGTATCAGTGATTATGTGGGCAAAATGCCTCTGGGCAGTTTAATAAGAGTCCCTGGCAGTCTAAAGAGCATGAGAAACATCTTACAGTATACGAAAGCTTTGAAATTACCACGTCCAACCATATCAATGGAAAGTAGTCGCCTCAGTTCATTTTGTCATTGGATTTCTCATTTCTCATTTTTCTCCCAAATGCACATACGCAGGGCTCATAGGTACGCGTGTTTTAACCACGTGTATCCACTTGAAATGCCAATCCACGAGACAGACACAGGTTCACTAGCCATTTCTCCCTGACTGTTTTAGAGTTCTTCTTAAAGATGTCTTCTTCAACATGTCATGAATGTTTCTGTGTCTTTCCCAGTTCTGTCAACTTGAGGAGCTGTCACTTTGTCGCACAAATATTGCTCAACTCCATGACTTTCCTCAACATTGTGTTTATTAGACGCACAGGGCAGAACAGGGTGCCAGGTCTGCTGCTTCTCTCCTTTTGCCCATCATTGAATTTGTCAAAACTTAAACTTTCTCTCCCACCCACTGTCTACCCAGGTGTCTGCGAGGGGACTGGGCTGGAATGGACGACCCTTCTGTGTATAACTGCAGTGTGGCTGTGACTGAAGCACGGGTTGCAAAGTAACGCACTGTTTGTTACCCTGTTTAAACACTGTCCACTTACATAACACTGTTTATAGTTTATATTGCATAGGGAGAGTGTCTTATTTAAGCCTATGTTATTTAATATCGACATGTCAAGGGCCAGCAGAAGTAGGAGTGTCCTGGAATCAAAATCTTGTGGCATCCGAGTAACATTTACCCTTCTTATAAAAAAAAGGCTGAATAAAAAACCCTCCTGTAGGGGGCAGTAACTGAAAATAAATTCTATAGAGCAGAGGTTCCAACCTTGGCTCCTCAGAAATGCTCTAAATCAAACCTGATTCACTCTGACATTTAAAAGACACAATAAATTTTTTAAATCTATCTCTTTACAGTCAGCAGTTGACCAAGACCTCTTTGAGGGCCTGGCATCCCAGGTTGGGAAATACTACTGTACTGCAAAATATTTATTTACGTATGCCTTTCACCTTCAAGCTATAGGCCATGATAGATTTTCTGTGAAGTCAACAAAAGATCAAACAATTGGTTGTCGACATATCAGAGCCCAAATATTCCCTCATCTGAAACTCTGAAGCACGTTGTGAGTTCCGTCTGATGTGGCCACCACCTCTCATCGCTCCTCTGGTTCCTCCAGCCCGGAGCCCCAGACGTCAGCCCCCCCACGACCCATGGAGATGGAGCTGGAGCTGGAGCTGGAGCACCTGGACAGTGAGGAGCAGGACGCCGTGTGGTCCTACCCCACCTGCCCTGACGTGGAGGAATGCAGGCTGGGCCTCCACAACTGTCACCCCTTCGCCACTTGTGTCAACACCCCCACTTCCTACGAGTGCCACTGTGAGAGGGGCTACACCGGCGACGGCACCCTGCACTGCAATCAGACGTAACAGTCTTTCTCTTCTTCATATGTCTCGCGTCATTTTGTCATTAGATTGCTCCGTTTGGACCGGGGATACTCAACCCTATTATTTCCCACGACCCCGTTTTTACCTTTCAAAACAGCAATTAGATAATTTTTTTCCTGTTGTTATTATTATTTTGAAGACAGCCCGACTCATTGAATGGGTTCCAGTTCACATTAAGGCGGATGAGCACCAGATGAAGGATAAATAAGAATCTCTTTCTTTCTTACTGTACTTTGCATTCCTGGGCAATTTTAGATATTCCACGTTGCATACTAGACAACTGTTGTATGTGAATTTGAGTATCGAGCTACACATGGAATATATACAGTAGAAATTGTGAAGTGTTTCAAACCTTTTTTGTATTAGAAATATGTCAATCAAATATCAATACATCAGTCTGCCCCATTACCCTGTGTGCACATTAAGTGACCCTACATGTGGTCACGAACACAAGGTTGCGAATGTTGTTAAGACCCCACTCTTGTTTCCTCTCCCACAGCTGTTACAACGAGTGCCGCGAAGGCCAGTGCAGTGGAAGTCCACGCTTTGAGTGTGAATGCTCCCTTGGCTGGACGTCGGACCCCACCACTCTGGTGCTGAGTGGGGTTGAGTGTGATGTGGATTGTATTTGCAACTTCCACTCCACATGCATCACTGCACCTGGGCTCTGCGATCAGTGTCAGGGTGAGACGTTAAGAACCTACTTGGCTTTCCCTGGTTTCTTGTTGTGACTTGCTATTTGAGGGTGTGTCCTGGTTTTGACTGTAGAATCAGAAATGTAGGATTGAATACAATGGAGAACAGAGTCAATTAAATTGTTACTTGCAATGATTTGTATGACAATTAAATGTCAACTTAAAATGTCATAATCGTGACTACCCTACCAGAGACTCCCATGGAGCTGAGCAGACTTCCGCTCACACTCGCACTGATGTATTTGTGTTTCCTGTTGTGTCATCGGTCTCCTAAGACTGGACCACTGGCCCGCACTGCGAGCACTGTCGTCCAGGAAGTTTTGGCTCAGCGCTGGCTGCCGGCGGGGGATGCGTGCCTTGTGAGTGTAACGGACATGGGGATCCGCTCCAGGGCTACTGCCACAACCAGACAGGCCAGTGCTACTGTACACACAACACCCAGGGGCCACACTGCGAATCCTGCCTGCCTGGTTACTATGGAGACCCCAGGTGAAGACCCCTTCTACAAAGAACTCATTCTTTTAATTTAATTTTCTCCTTTAATTGTTTTTTTTTTTGTTTTGTCTTCTTATTCTAACATCTTCTTTCTCTCCCCTTAGCAACAATGGCACATGCTTCCGCCAGTGCCAAGGGCGTTCTGTGCTGCTCTCCTCTTCCTCCCCGCTACCCCTTTCTTCCTCTCTGGGCTGGCGAGGGGGCGTTGGGGGGAAGATCGGCCTCTCCCACTGCCTATGGGTGCTGTCTGTGACGGAGAACCTGGCGCCCTGTATGCCCGGCCAGCTGTGCCCCGCCGTGGTCCTCACTCTACACCCCGACTCTCACACCCAGTGCGCTGTGAGTGAAGACCTCACCTCATGGCTAAAAAACACGGCCGCTATGCTAATGCATGGAAACCATGACAATGGATTGAAGTTCCTTTGAATATCTTTGTTGGTCCCGCAGGGCTCCTATGTCTATGTCTTCGATGGTCTTCCTCGTTTCCTGGGTAACGGTGTGGTGCATTCAGACCACAACTTGATTGGAGCGTTTTGTGGAATAACTAGGACTCAGCCGATCACTGTAGAGGCAACCTCAGGTAACCCTTGATGCTCGAGGCTTAAATTTGTGGTACTAACTTAATATTAGTATTAATTTACTAATGGACATATAATATAAAAGTAGAATGTTTTTATATAGCAATTTAAAGTTATTAATAATAGTAATAATAATTATAATAACAAATGTTCTTCCTGTTCTTATTATTAAATCGTTTAATTTATAATTTATTTTTCATTTAGTTGAAAACAGTGATTGACTGATCACTTTTACAGTACTGCTACTTAGTCTTTAATATTTAGTATTGTCCACTGGCTACTGAGTACCAATCCATTACTTTTGCTGAACAGATAATGTTTGATTGGAGGGATTAGAACATAAGGATGGGCATGTCATCTATTTTTCTCTGAGACATTTAACATGTTTCTCTATGACACGACATACCTACAGTGCCCCAGAGAAAATGGAAGAAGCAATAAACACACCAAAAAATTAGCAGTATGATAACTGTCTCTTACCCAACAGGTGTGATCTCAGTCTATTTTGAGGCCAACGTATCCTCGACAAGACCGCAGGGCTTCAACGCCTCCTTCTGGGTGCGGCGCTGCCACCAGAGCTCTGACGAGGACGGCGCTCCGGCGTGCCAGGGCAGGGCCCGCTGTAAGGGAGGCCTGTGCGAGTGTCCCCAGGGCTACGGCGGACCCCACTGTGACCGGCCCATGTGTCCCCAGGACTGTGGACAAGCAGAGGGGAGAGGAACTTGCAACGTGGTGAGAGGGGACGGTTGATAAAGTGATACTATCGTCCCATCACCCTTCATGGGGACTTTCGTCATCCTGTCTATACATCGTCTTGATTTTATAATTTACAATAAAATGCCCTTTTATTGTGAAACAATGGGGAAGCAGATTGCACCAATAGAGACAGTTGGGTCTCTACTTATAAGTAACAGAGTTCAGGCGTATTATGTGAGTGCAGAAAGTCTAGAAAAGCACAAGATATACAATATACGAGAAACTCATCTGATGTTTTAGAGGTCTGGATATGTTTGCAAATTTATTGGGAAAGTATAGAAAGCTATAGACAAATATTCTCCCTCGGTTTCACAAAAGGGTTTCAGTTTTCTATGGGAACAACATGTCATTTAATATATTCAAAATAAACTTCACCTACAGAATGATCAGTGTGACTGTGACGGCATATTACTGAGGGCTTTCACCCCAGAGTTCTGATCACTTCAGAAAGTGATGTACACAAAGAATAGGAATATATCTCGTGGTAGACCACTGGAGCTACCAACTTCTCTATCTCTATGTGTTGTTTGTCTCAGCCTCTGGGACAGTGTGTGTGCTCAGAAGGCTGGGCTGGATCAGACTGCTCTGTTACTCTCGACTCCAGGAGCTTGGTGTGGGAAACACTACTGGACACACAACTCACAGTGGTAAGAACATTGCACCACTATGTTAACACACAAAGAAAATGACACTGCTCTGTAGGGCAGGACAATCATTTAATATGATTGTTCCTCCTCTTTCAAAGTACCTTCAAGAAATGTAGTTAAACTCCTAGTTTGTAGTCTGTCATTATAAAAAGACTATTTGACTTAATATTTGTCATGATTTCAGGTCTGAAACATTTGAGTGAGTTATTTATTTGAAAAAAATTATTTTGGTCTGTTATACTTTATTTTAACATACAGCTTGTTGTGATTAATAATACATTGAACAAATTAATTATTTATGGGGTTGCGCCAGTCTTTTGGTAAATTTGCTTTTTGTCTTACCTATATTCAGAGGAGGTCAATACCAATTTCAGGTACTTTCCTGAAAAAATGGTCTATCCCTTTACCTTAGGATTTGAGGATGATGTTATCATGTACCAATCCTTACCACAGCAAATGTATTTTATACATAAATGTATTTGGTGGAATAAACAGATTCTGATGTATATCAATATTATATAATATTCTCTGTGATTATTGGGACTCCATATGGCCCAGCTCTACAACAGTAAGTATCTTGCAGATCTGTATTGTTCTTAGTATAGCATGTTTGACTTGTTCTCTACAGAACCAGGCCCACAGGTTCCTCCTCAGAATGGGCCACTCCATGGTTTCTGGTCCCCAGGGGAATCTGTGGATGTACGGTGGCCTCTCGCTCTTGGAGGGCATTCTGGGAAACGTCTACAGGTAAGAGAAAGTAACTAGAGTTGAGGACACTTTCTAGAATGCCACGTCATCTGCTGCACTATGTTTTACTACGTCCAATAGTGCTACAGAATAGTCTGTCTTGGCTACCCTTTGAAAAAGGTTCTGAAACATTATTTAATCCCTACCGATCAGACCGATATGTTCCCAGTCTCAAAACAAAGACCAAGTCAATTGAAAGGATGTGTCTCCAGAAATAGCTGAGTTAACCATAGAGATGTTTTTTTGCAGGAGGCAAAGATTTCAGGTGTTAACTACAGTAATGGTCGTAGTTTTGGGGAGTTTGAGTACTTTTTAGTCGTAGTAGAGTTTTCCTCATCTCATAAATACTTTCATTTGTAATTACTGCAGGTACCGTATATGGTATATAATAGCATTTTAATATTCTTTCTCCCCTGGTAATCGCTATGTCCAGGTATTCTGTGGCCGAGCGACGATGGACTCAGATGTTGACAAGCTCAGTGGAGGAAAGTTCGACTCCCAGCCCCCGATATAACCACGCCTCAGCCCTGTTAACCAACCCGGATCCGCTGTCTGGCAGCCAAGGAGCCAGTCACAGTTTCATGCTGGTGGTGGGCGGAGTAACACAGAAGGGTGTTGCCATGGATATCTGGGCTCTCAACCTGAGCAGTTTAGTCTGGAGAGAGTACAAGGTAAGAATTGGTTCTGTCATGACAATGGAACTTGCTGGCTCTCAGGAAAAAAAAAAGTACCTTTTGGTCGGTCCATTTGTAAGGATAGTTGTAATCTGAAGTGTCGAACAAAGACTCTTTTGACAAATGTTTGTACCTTCTTCCTGTAGAGCTCAGCGGTGCCCCCGGTGGCGGGCCACACTCTGACCGTGCGTCGGGACGCGTCAGTGCTACTGATCGGAGGGTACTCCCCAGAGAACGGATTCAATCACCATCTGCTGCAGTTTAGCCTCCACTCTGGAAACTGGACTGTCGCCCCACACATTGGCACGCCACCTACAGGTCTGGAGGAGTCATGCACACTTGTTGACCGCTTGTTGAGATTTCTGCTTTGTTTGGCCGATAACAGACATGTTATGAACAAACTGAGTCAAAGATACCTATGAATACTATTAGCCAAAACTATCAAATGTTTTTAAACCAATTAAAAAAAAGTTACTCCCTTGGTTTATATGTATTTTTGGCCGATTGTTGTTATTGCGCTTTCCCTTTAGGTCTGTATGGACACACAGCAGTTTACCACGAGCAAACTGATGCAGTCTATGTCTTTGGAGGCTACCGGTTCCATGTGGAGACAGTAGAGCCCTCAGGAGAGCTCTACAGTCTGTACTACCCCAACCTCACCTGGTCTCTGCTGGTGCCCTCGCGGGGCAACAAGGTTGGTCCCCTCTCTGGATTTTCAAATCGCAGTCCATGAAGAACCAAGGTAAAAGTGTTCAGATTTGGTTCTCCCTCTAGAGGTTGTTCACATTCTCTCAACCCTCTCTTTCTTCCCCTACCCCTCCCATTCTCCAGCCCCTGTCCCGTTTCTTCCACGCAGCAGCTCTCATCGAAGACACCATGGTTGTTGTAGGAGGGAGGACGGAAGAAGAGGACTACAGTAACTCTGTGTCTCTCTACCAGATCAACTGTAACACCTGGATAAAGCCAGGTAATGGAAAAAGCAATGTCTTAAGGTCCCCCCCCCCCCCCCCCCCCCCCAATAAAATTGTCTCTAAACCTAGGTGACAATATTTTGCTCTCCTCTTCGTACCCTCTCAGGTTCGGCTGTGGGCGAGCCGGTTAACCACTCAGTGTCTCTAGCCATGACGAGCCTCGGTGGACGTCTCTTCCTGTCAGGAGGCTTCAATGGGGTCACACTGGGACGCCTCCTGACCCTGACTGTACCCTCTGACCCCTGTGCCCTTCTGCCGACGCCCGAGGCCTGCAACACCACCACAGGCAGCTGTGTCTGGTGTGGCGGTGTGTGCGCTTCCTCCGATGCTGCTGAAAGGTAGCGCATTGGAATCAAATGATCTTAGTAGCCACACGCTATGTTCTGCTGCCACACCACCTTGCACACAATTCTTCTGTCAGTCTGAAATCTCAACGCAGAGTTTTATTTTAATTAAACTATTGGGCGATGACAGCATCACTAAAAGTCTTGAGTAAATAGTCTAACAAAACACATTCGTTTATTCATGCCAACTACTGCTTCCTGTTGAAAAGGGAGATTCTGACGCTCCGCTGTTGCCGCATAGCTTGAAATTTGTCAGCTTATCCGTCACACTGTTGTCCACGAGGGTGTTTTGACTCTGTTTAAGAGCTCCTCCACTGATTGACTGACTCCCGCCAGAGCCAACAGGCCATGCGTATGTCAATCAGGAATCATAAGTGCCTAAGTATAACCCACCCAGTAATCTCTTCATGCTGGTCCGTCAGGATGGGCTGCTCCACAGGTCTGTCTCCCTGCTCTCCCAGCCCTCGTCAACCGGACCAGTGCCGCAGACTGAAGACCTGCAGTGAGTGTCTTGCCAGACACCCCAGGACATTCTCAGGCCTCTCACAGGTGAGCATGGTACACACATGTGAAGGCTGAAACTCCAAGAATGTTAGATCCAAGCTAATTTGTTTAAAAATGAGTTCTTTGTTTTATTTAATAGCCTGCGCTGCAGTGTAAATGGTGCACCAACTGTCCAGAGGGGGCGTGCATCAACAGCTCTGTGAGCTGCACGTCAGAGCATGACTGCAAGATCAACCAGAGGGAGATCTTCTTGTCTAGCAACTGCACCGAGACCAGCTGTGAGGCTTCAGACTGCCCCAAGTGCACAGCCTCGGGCAAATGCATGTGGACTCGCCAGTTTAAACGTACAGGTATAGAAGACGGAGGACATTTAAACAATTTTTTTTATTTAAAAAAAATAAAAAAATAAAAAATAGGGGGGTAGTGAACATTTTCTCTCACAAAAAAAGTAAAATTTCAAATTGATGAATAATGGTTGTTAAAAATGTATTTGGGGGAACAGGGCACGGGGATCAGGGCGCACAGAGAGCTGTGTTCGCGTCCCTTTCCGGATGTGGACGATTCACGCGTTTAAAAATATATTTATTTTTCCCCTTATTTGTAATTCCTCATTGAAATCTTCTCCCTGTGAATTTTGTAAGCTTCTGTTTTATCCAGATGTTATGCACACTGACTGGAAAAAAACAACAAAAAAAACAACTGCTTGACTTGAAGAGTCTCAGTCGACTGACGGGTCCCCCACTGATGATTCGACTTATCTACTTTCAGGAGGCAGCCCTATATAATTGTCTAATCGACTTTTACTCAATTACATGTCCTTTTAGGGTACATGTAATTATATATTATATTTTCTCTTTTTGTTTTTTTCCCTAACTGGTTTCAACCTCCTAGCTTCTAATCTTTACCAACCACAACCAGGCTGATCGTTGACTTTCCTCCAGGTGAGACCAGACGCATCTTGAGTGTGAACCCCACCTACGACTGGACGTGTTTCAGCTACGCCCTGCTCAACGTCTCCCCCATGCAAGTGGAGTCGTCTCCCCCCCTGCCCTGCCCTCCTCCCTGCCACAGCCTCCACAACTGCAGCCTCTGTTTGGGCTCCCGGGGCTCTGACGGAGGCTGGCAGTACTGTGTGTGGAGCATGGCTCTGCAGCAGGTAGGGCTGCTGTCTATTGGCTCTATTTGTTGTTTTCCCTTGAAATATTAACTCATGTGTGTATAACACTACCTGCCCCTGTTGCTCTTGTATTCTGCGTATTGGTGTCACGAGTCTCCAAATCCACGATTCGATTCGACTTTCAACTTTGGGGTCATGATTCCATTTGATTTACAATTTGAACATTTTTTTTTTCATCACTGACGGGCTATGCCATTGTTAGACTATCAAGTCTTGATTTGTAAAGAAAAAAACACGTTTCTCACATGAGAATATTATACTGCAATACAACTAAACAGTTAAGAGCTTTAGCAAAACTAGACTTAAGAATAAGAAACAATAAGTTACTTATTACACTACTTTTAAGTTGTGTGATTAAAAAAAACGCATGCTATTTTTTACCAAAGTGGAATGCTGGTAGTAAAAGGCAAATAACTACCTGCAAATCAGTGATTTTGTTTTCTCTGAACAAAGCAAAAAACAACTGTAGATGTATTTAATTTACTCCATTTCCTGCTGCTGCTCTGCTGTGCAGCAGGTCACAGATTGCTTCTGAAAAAAATCTGTATCAGTATTTGCCACTGTGCAGATTGCTTCTGAAAAAAATCAGTATCAGTATTTGCCACTGTGCCCGCCCGCGAGAATGCGGGCGGGCACAGTGGCAAATACCCTGCGGCCCGGCACAGTCTGCGAGCCGGTTGTTGGGAACCTCTGTACTCGAGGACATTCCGTCCGTGATGGTCGGGTTTATTTCCAAACTTTCATCGCCACATTTGTGGAATTATTGGACATTCTTGTCAAGGGCGCACTCGCCCTCATACACACAGTGAAACGCTGGAGGAGAGGTGCTCTCGTCACCGGGAATATTTCTCTCTAATGTGCGCTCAATGTGCAACAAACTGGATGAACGTATATTGAACTTTGTTATTCTTTTGTAATATTAGAAAAAATTACATTATTTAATCCCTGCAGCCCTAGTGCCAGGTGAGCGGTGCGGTGTGTGTTGGATGCAGCTCTCCCAACTCCGAACCAAACTTCATTAAAGTCGGTTTGGAGCCGGGCGAGCCATAGTCGTCACCCCCCAGCGCACACAGCATTTGTTTACCGTAATTCTTGACCGCCTCAATTCGTATTTTTGTGGGGAATATTGTCATGGTCGCCATGACCATGACAAAAATACGGGGAGAATGGCAAACTTGCTTGTGATTTCGAAGTTCGAAATCGAACGCTCATTTCGATTGATTTTCCATTTCGTACCGGAATCCTGACACCCCTGATTCTGTGTACTAAATGTCGACCGCTTTTCTTCTAGTGTATGAGTCCTTCTTTCGTGCCGCTACGTTGCGAGGCGGGACAATGTGGTCGTCTGCTCTCAGGAGGAGACTCCTGCTCCCCGCAGTGCTCCCAGCTCACCCAGTGCTCCCAGTGTATTGCCAGGCCCCAGTGTGGGTGGTGCGCGGCCCGTGGGGGCAATGGCGCCGGACGCTGCCTGCAAGGAGGGCTTGATGGTGAGACAGCACCCAGCGAGCTAGGCAAGCTGGGCCATACGGTGCCGTTGATGTATTGGCTTTTTCAGCTCATCTCCCTCCATCCTTGTTTCCCAGGTGTGAGCGAGGGAGTGTGCCCCTTGAGAAACAGCAGCTGGTCTTTCCTTCACTGCCCAGAGGAGGACGAGTGCGCCAACGTACATCACCATTGCAACAGCACCCAAGACTGCCATGACCTGCCGCAAGGCTACCACTGCACCTGCAAACACGGCTACATTCTCAGCAGGTGATTTATCTCTACTTTTATTTCTTAATGTGAATAACTTAACATTAAGGACAAGGACATTATTTAATGGATTTAAAGCTGTCCCAGCACCAGCGGTACACTGTCTCTGACCCCCCTGCCTTTTTTCCTCTGTCCAGTATTTCGGGCCAGTGTGAGCCCGTGTGCGCGCAGGGCTGTGTGAATGGGACTTGCATCTCGCCAGGGGTGTGCCAGTGTCATTTCGGCTTTGTGGGTGAGAACTGCTCGTCTCAGTGCAGCTGCAACAAGCACAGCAACTGTGCCGGCGTCAGCAAACCAGATGTTTGCCTGAAGTGCCACAACAACACCATAGTGAGTGGCGACAGTGTACCAACAGGCGCCGACGCGTTTACCGTCTCGCCGCCCGGACGTGGACTGATTGTGTCTCTTGTCGCTATCCTTGTTCCAGGGCAAACACTGTGAGAAGTGTAAGCCTTTATTTGTGGGCTCGGCCAAAGGCGGGGGGACTTGCCGTCCGTGCCGAGAATTCTGCAGGGGAAACAGCGCTCTGTGTCTGTCCCGGGACGAGCACAGTAAGGCCCAAGAGAACCCCCATCTCTTCCCTCTGGACCTCGTCAGTGTGAGTGCCTGCCGTCATTCTGTCTCTGATCAGCGACAACTACTCGCCTTTTTCTAGCCCTGTACAATATTTATTGATTTACAATTGTTTTTTTTATGCCTCTATCAGATTCAGAATTGGGTGTCTGAGGGTCCGACGGAGGAGAACGCGGTGTGTGTCAGTTGCCGTAACAACAGCGTGGGGGACAAGTGTGAGAGCTGCTTGAGTGGGTTCTTCCTGCTGCAGGGCAAGTGTGAGAAGTAAGAGATTTTTTTGATATTATGTTATGATGATAATTTGATGTCCCCCATGTCTTAGATGGTAAGTGAGGGTTTCTCTATTGTACAGGAGACTTCAAGTACTTTTAATTTGCAGTGAAAAGTTGCATTATTGTTTCTTTACTACTCATTGTGTTTCACTATTAATCATGTTTATTCACGATTTGTAAAACTAGCTGTTAGTTGTATTTAAGCCATAGAATATATCATGTGAAGTAAGATTCACAGATGATTTGCTTCTCGTGCTTCCCTTTTCTCCAGGTGTCAGTGTAACGGCCACGCAGACACATGCAATGAGCATGACGGCACCGGTTGCCCTTGCCAGAACAACACGGAGACGGTCCCTTGCCCCAGCACCTCCTCAAGCGACAGAAAAGACTGCTACAGGCAACAGGTAGTCCACCGCAGATCTGTTCTGTGAAATATGGCAGAAATTCTTCGGTTCGCAATGTTTGAAATTTTCGATAAAACTTCTGTGCAAGTTGTTTTTCAACTAAATCTGTAAATAAACCTGATTCATTTCAAATGTAAACCTTATTTTGTTTTTGTTTTATTTATTCTTTGACGGTTTTTGATTTATGTGCACTCAAATTGCTTTTCATTGAAAAAACACACGCAGTAATTTTGTATAATCTTTCCACCTCTTTCTGAAATTGCCTTTAGTGCGCCAAGTGTAAGGACTCCTTCAACGGAACACCGGTGAACGGGCGCCAGTGCTACCGTCAGTTCAACGTGGACAGCGAGTGCTGCTTCGACCCCACATCCCAAACCAACTGCTTCCACGACCCGAGCATCCGCAACCTGCCCAAAGGCCGCACCGTCTTCTTCGCCGCGCAGCCAAAGTTCACCAACGTGGACATCCGCGTAACCATCGACGTGACTTTCGGAGAGGTTGAGGTGTACGTGTCCAACTCCCACGACACTTTCATCGTGGATGTCGACCGCTCGTCGGGCATTCACACCATCAAGATAGAGGACGACGCCGCTGCGCGAGGAGCGGCAGGCGGGGCGGACAAGGAGCCGCCTCCTTCTCCCATAAAGGTGTTTGGCAACACCTCTTCGGGTCTCGGGGGCCCCGTGCTGTCCAGCAACCCCCTGCAGCTGCAGGCCAAACCCCCGGGCGCTGAGAGGGAGGTGAGGGAGGAGCGAGCCGAGGGACTCATCTCCTACATCACAGTGTGGAAACCCCAGACCGTGCTCATTGTGCGCATGGTACGCGACCGCGTCGTCATCACCTTCCCTCACGAGGTTCACTCTCTGAAGTCCAGCCGCTTCTACATCGCCCTGCGAGGTGTGGGCACCGAGAGGAGGCAGGGGGAGTCCCAGGGCCTGCTGTTCCTGCGCCAGGATCAGGCCCACATCGATCTGTTCGTCTTCTTCTCTGTTTTCTTTTCCTGCTTCTTCCTCTTCCTGTCCGTCTGCGTCCTCCTCTGGAAGGTGAAGCAGTTCCTGGACTTTCGTCGAGAACAGCGGCGTCACATCCAGGAGATGACCAAAATGGCCTCTCGACCTTTCGCTAAGCTCACTGTCTACCTGGAGCCGGAGGAGCCTCAGCTCATCTATCTGCCGTCGGCGGGAGGAGGCGTGGGGGGCAGCACTGTGTCTCTGGCCCATGCCCGAACTGGCAAGTTAGGGGGAGTAGTGGTGAGCCAGAGAGGCAGAGCCGGAGTCGTTTCCTACAAACACGACCCGAGCTCTGGACCCACCGGCCACCACCATCATCACCTTAACCTGGGTAGTGGGGGCAACAGTGGGCAGCACCTGCCCCTGCACTACCTGAACACCCACCACTACACCAGCACCACGGCTGGCACGCCGGCCTCCCACCATCACCATCCCTCGACGCACAGTGGTTACCAGCATTTCTGTCGCTCAGATCCCTTCCTTTCTCAGCTGATGGGCTTCTCCTACTCCTCCTTCAAGGTGGGGCCCATCACCCTGGAGCCCACGGATGACGGCATGGCCGGGGTGGCCACCGTCCTCATCCAGCTGCCCGGCGGCATCCTGGCTCCAAACCGTGCTTGCCTGGGCTCTGCGCTGGTCACCTTGCGCCAGAACCTGCAGGAGTACTGTGGTCACGGCAACGGAGGGGCGCACCCGGGGGCGGGCGCCGGGCGTAAGGGCCTCCTGGGGCACCAACACCTCACCACTATGGCGATGTAGAAGAGCAACGCAAAGACCTAAATGGGGGACTTGGAGGCCGAAAGAATTAAAAAGGTTCTAAATCGAAAGGGTAAGAAATATTTAAAGCTGCAAGTCGGAGAAAAAAAATCGCACGAGCCAGCTAACGTCAGCATTATGAACAGAATTGTACATACACTGTATTTACTGAGTGTTTTATTGCATCACTTATTGCTATATTTCAATACTTCACAAGACCAAGCACGTCTCTAGAATGCAACTGTGACTGCTACACGTATCTTCAAACAAATGTTGCAACCTGTCTGTGATCACTAGAAAGAGGTAAGCGCGCCAACAACTTGTACACAACAAAAAAAAAAACCACGAACCGCTGAACTTTTTTTTTTGCGCTCTGACCAGTGGAGGTGTGAGGACGACACATGCTTACTATGGAACCGACACGTGCTTTATACCCCTCAAAGTGACAATCGAAACTGCCAATGAGAACAAGAAACATTTGGGCTGCTGCAGCATGATTTGATTGTCAGTGTCGGAAAAAGAAATCAGACCTGTCCGTCTTGGATTTTATATCATGGTAAATATGAGTGAATATAGTTAATATATGGCAAGCTATTTGTCTATGTGAACTGAAGCTAAACCCTGAGTATATTTTTGAATATTATATATATATCCATGTGCGCTGTTACATGGTTGGGGTGATTATTGTTGTTTTTTTTCTTTTTTACTCATTCGCCTTCACTTCTGCTTTCGTTGTCAACAGGCTGTCATTTAACACGTGTTTTGTATTGTATCACGCAGCTTATGGAGAACAGCCTACTTACATTTCCGTGAAGTGTTTTTGTAGTGAATGAAGGATTGTGTCTTGAATATGGATGATGGTTCCTGTCACTATTTTGATAAAATAGCAGGGGAATGATTTTCCATTCACCAATCTCACTAAATGAAGGACCAAGCATTAAAAGATTAACAGTATAACTTGGTGCCTTGTCGGTCCCTCGTATTGCAAAACGCAGCTGCTCTGTTTCACTACAATTCCCATTCGTAATCATAATGCACACAGATCACCTAAAAGTCGGCTGAGTTGACGTCTTTAAGCTCCTATCATTTCAAATGCGGCACCAAAAATTCTTGGTGTTTTTGGAAAACTGTGTTGTATTCCTTTGCTCTTTCTATGTTCCAGGTTCCCACCAGGCCCTCTCTTTGTTTTTGTAGTAGAAGCTGCACCAGCGCATCGCCTGGTGTCTGTTGCTGTAGTAACTGATTCTGATATTTTCTCCATTACGCGATTTTTATATTTTCACACAATACATAGTACGTAAACTGAACAGCTAGTGTATTTTTCACTGCACTGACACTCAGAATCTGCAAACCCTAAGGGTCTCACTGTTGGTTTCACTTGGACTTAGTGAAGCCTAATAGTGATCATGGCTTTCATTTTGCTAAGTTTTTGCTTAAATTTCTATTTTGGGCAACATGTCAAATAATGAATTAATGAAACCTGTATTTCAGGATTAAATAACATTTAAACACATTTATCAAGTTCCCATTTAAGAAAAATGGTAAGGTTTGTAATTTTACTGAGATTATATTGATATTGGCTGTAAGTCGGTGTTGAAGGTTTCTCCTGGTGAGAGATGTAGTAGATCTAAAATCGTATTTTGGGAACATTTGTCATTTTCCATTTCAAGAAAATTGAGTTTTCTTTTTTGGTTTGGCTTCACTTGTTTTGTCTTATTTTATTCATTTTGCACTGCATGGAGGTGTTGGGCTGTTAAGCGCGTGACACGGGAGAGAAACTGATGGTGCTTCTGTTTTTCTATACGAACAAGTCAAACTATCAAGCAAAAAGCACCAATTGATGCTGTTACTTCCTTTGTGCACCGACCCACCCCAAACAAGCATTAATACTTTTCTGTCCTGTTTTTTTTTTTTTTTTTTTTTGTTAAACACATGCTGTCTTATATTTGTACATAATTCTGTTTTACTGTTTTTTTTTTGTTTTGTTTTTTTGTTTTGTTTGGTTTTTAAAGAAGGGAACAGTGTTGTACAGATTATGCCTGGAGATTCTCTGTCCTGGTGATGAGTTGGCGGCAATAAAATCTGTTTGGAAGAGTAGGTTTCTTGTGAGGGATACGTGCGTCGCTGTGTTCTTACAATGCTCATCTGAGAGATTCAACATGTTACATATACCTGGCAATATACACAGTGGACAGTACTGTAGTAAATACTGTACTCAAGCACACATTTCAAGTGTGTGTGTGTGTGTGTGTGTGTGTGTGTGTGTGTGTGTGTGTGTGTGTGTGTGTGTGTGTGTGTGTTAAATTGTAGAAACGTAATGCATAGTACAATACACTGTAGCCCCACTGGGCGTTTTTCATGTTCTCTTCATGCGTAAGGTCGGGGTTGTTCCCCTGCTGCGTACGACAGGAACGAAATAAACAAACCGCAGGTAACCATAGCACCCCGATCATGTGACGACTGGTCCGGTCACATGATCACAGGCCACATCCACCGGAAGTGCAGTGGTTCCAGTTCCGGCGGTGGCGTCAAAGCCAGCTAGCGGCTAGCGCACGGTTTCCGTCCAAGGCTGCAGAGCCCGGTCGGGGCGGAGGTGGGTGCGTGTCCTCTTTGTGTATTTGAATGAGTGACATTTCGAATCGGCCTGTAACCACAGCCTCGCCAGACATTCCAATTCCCATTCCAGCGTTGCCTTCGTGACTGTGTTGTCTCTAAATAGCGAGATAGCGCCACTGTTTTTGGCTAAATCGTGGGTTCTTATATCTCGCTAAGTGTGTACGTAGCAACCATCTGTCTTGTTTGTTGTTTATTTTTAGGTGGTTGTATATTGACATTTATTATATATTTTAAACTGAATCTTGTGTGTAACGATTATACTGTGTGTGTGTGTGTGTGTGTTTTTATATATATATATATATATATATATATATATATATATATATATATATATATATATATATACACACACACATACTTTTCTTTCTACTTTTTACTTTATTGTCCTTCTCCCCGCAGGGATGAAGCGTCTCGCTAATATAACAGAACATAATCCATCCTCACCAACTAACAGTTCTTGTCCACAGCCTGGTGGTGTCAACATGAATTCCAGAAAAAAGTCTTTGCGGAAGAAGTCCAAGAAGACGGCTCAACGACCTGGCGATCCGGCCGTTTCCAAAGACCACAACGCCACCAACGGAGCGGATCCCAGCATCCAGATAAAAGAGGAGCCAGAGGCGCGGGACATTGGCGATGAACGCACAGGGCGCGGTTTGCCCTGCCGCACCGAATCTGGGGAGCTCGGCGTGAAGGGGGAATTTGAGCCGGGGCCGGAACACGACTTCACACCCGCAGTGGTGAAGCTGGAGCCAGAGGGGAGTGACAGCCCGCAGCCCCGGGAGGAGAGGATAGACACCACCCAGAAAGATGGAGGAGGTAATGATGATGATGATGATGATGATGATGGAGGAGAGGACTGCAGAGATAGTCGCAGTTCTATTAGTCCCTCATTTAATAAAGCCTAGATGCGACTGTGCTTTGAAAAAAAAATAATAAATAAATAAAATATATATATATACACACACACACACACACACACAAGTTAGGGATATTTGGCTTTCGGGTGAAATTTATGGAAAATGTAAAAAGTTCACACGACAGTGATATTATGTCATGGAAGTAGGGCATTTAAGTTGAAGCATGCAATGGTGATTTCCTCATTTTAAACAATTTATTGAAACAAAAGCCAACAACAGTGGTGGGTTTACCACAACAAAAAATGTCAATGTCTCAATAACTTGTCATGTGCCCTTGAGCATCAATTACAGCTTGACAACGACGTCTCGTTCTGTTCACAAGTCGACTTATTGTCTGCTGAGGCATGGCACCCCACTCTTCTTGAAGGGCGGCCCTCAGGTCATTGAGGTTCTGGGGCACAGAGTTTCGAGCCTCTACACGGCGACTCAGCTGATCCCATAGGTTTTCTATGGGATTCAGGTCTGGAGAAAGTGCAGGCCACTCCATTTGAGGTGCCCCAGTCTCCAGCAGCCGTTCCCTAATGATGCAACCTCCATGAGCTGGAGCATTGTCGTCCATGAAGATGAAATGATGCCTGTGTTGTTCATGTAGGAGCACAAGGACTGGATTAATGATGTTACTCAGGTAGTATGGGCTTGTCACTGTACCATTCATAAAGTCTAGGGCAGTTCTGTATTGACTAGACACACCTGCCCACACTGTAACACCACAACCACCAAAGGCTCGTCTGGTGACAACAGTGGCTGATGCATAGGGCTCTCCTTGACGTCTCCAACATCGTTGGCGCCATCATTTCTGCTCAAAGTGAATCGACTTTCATCAGAGAACAGCACTGAGGCCACTGGTCCCTCGTCCACCCTAAATGCTCCCTGGCCCGTGCAAGTCGATGATGCCTGTGCCTGGTGGTGTGGTCAGGTACCCTTGCAGGTCGTCTAGCACGCTGACCACGCTGATGTCAACGGTTTCGTATGGTCTGACGTGACACTTGGGTGCCTCTCACCTCCCTTAAATGTGCCTGGAGTTGAGTGGCATTCATCATCCGGTTGCTCAAGGCACTGTTGACAATCAAGCTCTCATCAGTGTGGGATGTGGCCAAAGGACGTCCACTTCTATGCCTTTCTGTGACTCTTCCAGTCTCTGTATCTCTGTTGCAAGCTGCTGATGACACTCTGTGACGCTCTAAGCTCAGTGGCCACTTCCCTCTGAGAACATCCTGTTTGAAGCCTCACAATGGCGAGGTACTGTTGATCAGTTGTTAGGTATCGTCTTGGTCTCATGATGTCCTGAAATTTCACCCGAAAGGGGGGGGGGGGGGGGGGGGGGTGTTAGTTTTGGGACTCCCAAATGTCTTGTGTCATTTTTACTTCCAAGTAAAACCATTGTTTGCCTTTTTCTAATTTTCCCTTATTTCTCAGAGTCTTCATCCGAGTTCTTCCCCTGTTCACACTGCACCGTGTCCTTCACCGACTGGGATTTCTTGGAGAAGCATGTCAAGTGGGTCCACCAGAAAGAGTATCTCGCCAGCTTGAAAAAATGCCTCTCAGGTGGGAGAGTCAGCCCTACCCCCAAGCACTCCTGCACCGTCTGCGACAGCTCTTTCAATTCCAAGAAACTGCTCGGAGCGCACACAAAGGATGCCCATCCCTCTCCCCCGCCCCGGCGGCTCCACCCCTGTCCG
The DNA here is from genome assembly GCF_960531495.2 of Zeus faber. Classification (NCBI taxonomy): domain Eukaryota; kingdom Metazoa; phylum Chordata; class Actinopteri; order Zeiformes; family Zeidae; genus Zeus; species Zeus faber. The sequence goes on from NC_137195.1 coordinate 15,893,619, forward strand.
ACCTGCGCCCGCAGCTTCCAGTATCTGAAGAACCTGAAGAACCACTGCCAGCGTTGGCACGACATGTCTGTGGTCACGAGAGGTAGACACCTCAGTTGCGCTGATTGTGGGAAAAGTTTCAAAGCAACGTGGGGTCAAGGGCCCCACGTGTGCCATCAGCCCGAGGACACAAAACCGCAGAGCAGCCCTATCTGTCTAGACACCGGTGTGCAGTGCACGGAATGTGGCAAGAAGCTGGGCACGCCGCAGAGCTTGGAAGATCACATGCGCATTCACACGGGAGATAAGCCGTTTGTCTGCAAAGACTGTGGCAAGCGGTTCACAGAGCGAAGCAGTTGGCGCTATCACACGAAAATCCACTCGGGGGAGAAGCCCTACAAATGCCAGGTCTGCGGGAAGGCCTTCTTACGGTCGCATCATCTCAAGTGCCACATGACGACTCATTCTGGCAAGAAGGACTACTCCTGCTCTGAATGTGGAAAGCAGTTCGGCTTGAAAGCCAGCCTGAACCTACACCTCAGGACCCACTCAAGTGTCAAACCATTTCACTGCAGTGTGTGCGGAAAGAATTTTAACACTAGGAGAAACCTGAGGGTTCACACTAAACTCCACACTAATGAGAAAGCCCACCAGTGCGGGGACTGCGGGCTAAAAATCGGAGATCTCGGGGCTTTGAAAATACACCTGAGGACACATACAGGCGAGCGCCCCTACCACTGCACAGTGTGCGGTAACAGGTTCATCCGCCTCTCACATTTGAGGAATCACCAGCGCATCCACACGGGGGAGAAACCCTACAAGTGCAATGAATGTACCAAGAGCTTCACGCAATCTGGTGATCTGGTGAAGCACAAGAGGACGCACTCCGGGGAAAAGCCCTTTGAGTGCCCGGACTGCCATCACCGTTATATTTCCTCTGGTGATCTGGGCAAGCACATGAGGATCCACACCAACCTGCGTCCCTACTCGTGTCAAGAATGTGGGAAAGGCTTTCGTTTGTCGGGGCATTTAAAATCCCACATGCTGACCCACACGGGGGAGAAGCCGTACTCCTGCCCCAACTGTCTTCGCAGGTTTGCCCGCTCTCACCACCTTTCCGGTCATGTTTCCAAGTGTATCTGAGTCGGTGCAGGGCGCCCGTAATAAGCTAAAACAGAATCACTACTGGCAGGTTTCCCTTGACATTTCTCTGGTACCGATGCCCCAGCGTAGCAAAAAGACCATCACCACAGCTAGAGAAATGGCCCCAGCAAAATGTATCATATAATTAAAGGTGCAGTGTGTAGTATTTACGAAACAGACTTGGCAGAAATAGAATATAATATTCTTAATTATGTTTTGATTAGTGTATAATGTCACGAAAATAAGAATCATGCTTTTGTTCATTTAGAATGAGCCGTTTTTGTCCACTTGGGCGCGGGTACGCTTCACGGAGGCCGCCATGTTGCACTGCCATGTTCCTTCCACTGTATCACGGAAGGGACAACACTGGCTCCAGAGAGGGCCTTTGAGGGTTTTGCCAATTCAGTTGGTTGTGATCTTCAACCTCGCCACTAGACGCCACTAAATTCTACAAACTGCACCTTTTAAGTAGGGCAGCTCACAGATCAATGAAAAAGAAACGTCATTTCTGTTATTTATTTCTGTTATTTATAAGTGCTTTTTTTTTTTTTTTTTTTTTTTTGTATTAATTTCTCAAAATACTGATATTAAAACGCTCATAGGTTTACCCAGGGTATGAGGATATATTCATATTTCCAACTACTTTTCTACTAAGCTAGCTTTCTCATTGAATGTGTGTAGCTAAGCAAAATGATTAATGTCTGTAATACTTAAGACTGAAATAATATTTTTTTAATTTATTTGGACGTAGGATATTTAAACTCATTTCATACATTGCTTATGTGCGAGACAAGGACTGGTATTTGTTGTCTCTTGACGGTTTGGAGTAATTTACTCATCTCAAGTCACGATTCAAATTTACTGTGAATTTGCTGATTTCGACCGCAAACAAAAGTTTTATGTTGAGAGAACTTATTGTAATGCATGAACACAGTACATCACGTAATTGTATCAGGCATTCAGTTAATTGTAGAGGACTGTTATTATTTTTATTTTTTTCAATAAACCATTAGGCTTCCTTGATTTTTATTTATTTTTATTTTTTTATACAATTGTATCCCCTTAAGTGTTTTACTTTTTACAGTTTTGTCCAATAATGGGGCTTTTCCATTTACAAGTAATATAGTCTGATCAATGTAACTCTGACTGTGTAAAATGTTTATTTTCTAACTAAACAAATACAAAATATATCAAGCTTCCATTTCCAAGCTTTCCATTGTTTGCTTCCCTTTCTCAGAGAATTATTTCACTTCATTCACTTTACAAATTAAGTGAGAATTGTGCGAGAACTATTACGATTGTTCCACCAGGTTTATTTTAATCAGTGTAAAATAAAAATTGTTATACTATACACCGATCAGCCACAACATTAAAACCACTGACAGGTGACGTGCATAACATTGCTCATCTCATTCCAATGGCCTCTGTCAAGGGGTGGGATATATTAGGCAGCAAGTGAACAGTCAGTTGTTGAAGTTGATGTGTTGGGAGCTGGAAAAATGGCCAAACGTAAGGATCTGAGCCACTTTGACAAGGACCAAACTGTGATGGCTGGACGACTGGGTCAGAGCATCTCCAAAACAGCAGGTCCTGCGGGGTGTTCCCGGTATGCACTGGTTAGCACCCACCAAAAGTGGTCCAAGGAAGGACAACCGGTGAACCAGCGACAGGGTCGTGGGCTAATTGATGCACGTGCGGAGTGAAGTCCAGCCTGTCTGGTCTGATCCCACAGAAGAGCGACTGTAGCACAAATTGTTGAAAAAGTTAATGCTGCTGTGATAGAAAGGTGTCAGAACACAGTGCACCACAGCTTGCTGTGTATGGGGCTGTGTAGTTGCAGAGCAGTCAGAGTGACCATGCTGACCCCTGTCCACCACTGAAAGCACCTACAATGGGCACGTGAGCGTCAGAACTGGACCATGGAGCAATGGAAGAAGGTGGCCTGGTCTGATGAATCAGGTTTTCCTCTACATCATGTGGATGGTCGCGGTTAGGGTCCGATCTGATGAAGCATCTGTGGGATGTGTAACAACAAGCCCGATCCAGGGGGAACGCACCTCACAACTTACAGGACTTAAAGGATCTGAGGCCGACGTCTTGGTGCCAGATACCACAGGACACCTTCAGAGGTCTTGTGGAGTCCACGCCTCCACGGGTCAGAGCTGTTTTGGTGTGGAGTGACCTACACAATATTAGTGGTTATTAGTGATGGTTTTAATGTTGCGGCTGATCGGTGTATATTGCTTTATAGTATACTGATGCAATGTGCTTTACTGTATATAATGGTTGAAAACAATGATTTTCAATGTTTCCCTGTTATTATGGGTCTCAGATTATCAGTCTTGGACCACTGTAAACAATTCTGAAAATAGTCCTCAATAATTAATGACCCCTTTCAATAGATTCCGCAGTGGGCTCTACCCTCAGCCTGTGGCCGACATCACAGTGACACATTCACTGGTACTGGTACTACGCACACTGGGAATATATAGTTGTCTATCATCATTTAGTAAAGCTCATTTTGAAGTCTTCATAACATTACCTATCTTGGCCTGTTCCTAGTCGTAGCGGGAATGGGGGTGTCGTTTTGCAAGGACATTGGGATATGGAAACAGTCGCAAATACCCTGATCCGATCAGTTATGTTTGCCCGGGTCGATATCAGCACTGTTGGGTCGACACAGTGCTCGATGCAGCCGGCGGTGATGGACGCAGAGGAGAAGGACGGGGGGAGGGCGTTGCGGTGGCGTGTTGGAGGGCGCGGCTCTCCTTCCTTTTTTTTTTTTTTTTGCCGGTGAACCCCGAACTAGTGCCAGGGCGAGAAAGAAGGAGGGAGGTGTGACCTGGATGATGGGAGAGCAGGCGGGCCGATGGTGGTTTTCCAGCGGCGGGTCTCGTGGTATACCGCGGCTCTGAGATCGTCCCTGACCTGTTTGCGGAGGACAGACGGGAGAGCAGTCAGAGCGGTGGCCTTGAGCTGCTGATATATGAGACGGAGGAGAGGCAGGGTTTTGTTGATATGATGAAGCATGCTCTTGTCCCCCGCCGGACAAGACCGTGCCGTGCATTAGAATGGGAATTATTGTGCCTCACCAACTTGAACTTGGAAAATATACTGAGTCATGCCCTTGTACAAGTTTTATTTTTAATTTATTTTACTTGGTTTATCAAAAATCAGGTGAATAACCCGTCAGACTATTGCTGAAGCAAGCAAATTTAATCAAAGTGCATAAAAAGCGCCCGCTACAATCAAAGTTGTGCAAAAATGCATTACAAGGTGTGGTAATACAATTCACAAATACCTATTTAATGTATTAAAACACATTACATAACACTGGTGTCAAGAAATGTGTTTAAATACATATTCATAATGATGATTTTCCAAAGTGGATCAACTGAAATGATGGCACTCGGTTTTTCAGCAGGTCTGTTATCTTTGGAGTTTGCCTGTTCGTGGCTACAAGATGAAACAAAATATAAAATCAATCGTGACGGCCAAAATGCAGAAATTATTTAATGTGTTACGACGTTAAATCCGTGATGTTAAAGCAAAAGCTGCGTCATGCATAATATCCAGGCCGTCAATTTTTGCTAACGTGCTGACCAGTGAGTGGAGATGTAGAGCGAATTCTCCCCTATGCTCTATCATCACGCTGTGACTTTGTTCAACACACATGTCAGTTTGGTTTTATTCGTATGGAACAGGCAAAACGACAGAACAGGGTTGTTGCCGGAACGTCGTGGAAACCTGGCTATTATTTCATTTTTGTTTGTGAATATTTAAAAATGCTAAAAATGGAGGATTTTTTTGGTTTCAGAAATCCCGCAATAGGTCATACAGCACAGTAGATTGAAATTTCTTTCACCATGTATTTCATTTACAAAATTATTTTCTCATCCACATGAACAAACTTGGTCTTTTTTTGGTGTTATTTTAAATTGTTGGTTTTTTTTTAATTGTATGTCTTACAACAGTACCTCAACCCTTTTAATTCCAGGATCTCAGCATTTGTCTTCTTTTTGCCGCCGAGTATCGTACTCTCGTCTCAAATATTTGAAAGCTCTGTGGAATAAAACGGTGTTTTTCAAAAAAGGTAAAACATGCTAGGGGAAATAAACGCTGTTTGTCCAATTAATGGGTTTGTTTTTTTTTTTCCCCGTGCCTACTTGTCTTGTAGACTTGTTGGATTAGGTTCAATGCCTTTGGCCTGATAGCGGCGTAGTCATCAGCAGCAAACAGGTTTATTTACACCCTGGCTATGCATCACCAGGACGAGGGCCCCAAACAAGCCTGTCTGAGTCAATTCGGAGAGAATTGCTCTATTATTTTTATGTCCGCGATTACGAGGACAGAGCAGTAACTATGACTGCGGCACAGATAACAAAGATGTATTTAGGGGTAAATAATATTGAGTGTACCTTTGTTTAAAGCGGGAATCAATACTTCTTAAAGCGTGTCCATTTTTCATTTAGCCACGTCATGTCTGTGCGGAGGAGGGCCCGAGAGATGAATGGCTGGATCTCCTAATTCCCCCTGTTGCAGTTATCATAATTGTTGAACAACCACGGTTTTTAAAGATTGGGCTTGAGGAGCAGCAGGCCACACAAAGAAAAGTTAATAGACTTGGAAAATTGAGATAGATTGCACGGCGGACATTTTTGGAATGTTCCATTGGCTTGGCAGGCAGATGGACAAATATGATCTAGGACCCAGGTGTGTGTGCGTGTGTGTGTGTGGTGGGCTGGGCGTGGAACAGTGCAGGGCAACAGATGATGCACACCATCAGATAAAGGTGGGATTGTTTTGCTTATTTGTGCAGTGAATGTTTCTCCCTTTGCAGGCGAGGGTTTCGAGGCCCAGACCCGGCTCCCCGGGGTGCCGGCGAGGAAGGCTGAGGGAGGCAGCGGCGGCAGTTCCTCTCCGCAGACATTAGGGGGAAACAGATAGCTGCCGTGCGGATGCGTCAGGGAAAAGGCAACATCCAGAATACCATCTCTCTGTTAAGTTTATATCCGTCGCGAGAGTTATGACTCGTTCTTATTTCATGCATTTGTTTTGACTGCTTTCAGCCCTGTTTCTCAAACAGAGCAGCGTACGTTCTCAGTCGTCAGGAATTCATTCCTACTGGCTGCGCATAATTCCCAAGTGGCACTGCTAATACAGTATTTTTTGTGGTTTATACAGGTTAAAGAATATATTACGTGCATGTAACCGGTAAATTAAAATGAATCATAAGTGTAGATGGGTGAAAGCAGTTGAATACCTATATCCCACACTTACAGCATATGCAGCATTTCTTAATACACACGGCACCATTTCCAGAGAGGTGATGTTTGTTTCCATCACTTCTGACATCTGTCGTTTCTTTCCACATTTGATGCGTTCAGTCCTACCTCCCTGCGCCGCTCACACACACACGCACACACACACACACACACACACACACACACACACACAAAAAAAAGATGTTTCCCATGTCCAATTTTCCCCTTTCCCCTTTTCCCATGTCCAATTTTCCCTAATATTCAGATGATTGTGGCCCGATGCTTCCCTTCCTTCCTTTCAGCGTCCTGCTCCCGTCCCGCCGCCCTCGGATTTATTTTGCCGTGTTTTGCCACAGCGCGCGAACATCTGCAACAACGTTATGTTTTATCATTGCAGATACGCTGTGATGATTGAATGACGACTGCAAATCCTCGACAAATGGAAACATAAAACCTCGCCCTCCGCCGTCCCAAAGCCGAGCGGCCGAGGCATTTTCAATCTGTCCTCCTTGACAGACAGTTGGCTGTCTTTTAGGTTGCAGTCCGAAAAAAAATTGAATTACCCCATATTGGATCTTATAAAACTCCAGTCTTGGGGGGATTTTCTTTTTGTGATGTAATTTGAGCTATCCAATTTTCCTTGTATTTACTGTCTATATTTTTTGTCAATTTTGCAGAGGAACACATTGTGTGCGGCTGTGCGGCGGTGTCACTGGTGTTGTCACGCTCCGGCGGCTGTGGTGTCGCTGGCCCCAGAGGTCAGTGTGTGGGAAGAGGCGGCGGCTCTGCGGGGCTTTGGGGCGGCTCTCGGCCTGTCCCTTTGGGCTCCGCCAGGCGCCGCACCCATCGCTCTCATTCAGGGAGGGGTCAAAGTACAGGTCAAAAGACCCCGTTTGGGCTCCCGGCAAACACACCGGCGCGTGGGCGTAGATGAAACCCGGGCGTGCGGAGGGCTTTGGAGGACGTTTGCCGAGCCGCAGCTGGTAAACCGCTCGTTTTGCTCTTCTCCCCAAGTCCAAATGTACAGTAGAAGCAAGGCTGGCGCAGAGGAAGGGAGAGAAGGGACTGTTTAATAAAAGCACACCGGTGGGGGGAAAAAGAGGGTCATACCCGCGCCTCCATTTCTATTCCTTATTTATATCCTCTCACTGGCACACTGGCAAATTGGGAAACGCTCCCTTTACTTTGTCTCACGCCGTCTCTAATGCCAACATCAGGAGCGTGTCGCGGCTCGGGCAAAGCGGGATCCGCCGGTGCCGACGGGTTAGCGGGGATACCGCCCGAGCGCGCGGGGGGGGGGGGGGTCTCTCGACCGTGGCCTCCCTCCTCCGCCCGTCCCGCCCTAACCTTTTGCTCCCTCTGTCTGTTTAGCGGCGGGATAGAGATGTGGAGGGCGAGGGAGACTGACAGCGAGCGCTGCCCTGCTCAGTAAATATGAACTGCACCCGGCAGACAGAGCCATTCATCACGGAGGAAGGAGAGGGAGAGAGGGAGAGAGGGAGAGAGAGAGAGAGACGCGGGGAGGGGAACGCGCGGGCGCAAGAGAACGGGCCGAAGGAGAGGGGTCCGTAAGGGGTAGCGAGGGATGGGATAGAGAGGAAAAAAAGAAAGGATGTGGGAGGGGAAGGAAGCACGTGGAGAGAGGATGAAGGCACGGAAAGTGTTCGAGTGGGAGAAGGGGATAACAGGCTGAGGAGGTGGGGGAAAAGACGGATGATTGAGGGATAAATAAAGGGTGGCGGATGTGCACGGCGGGGCTGATGAAATATGGGAGGACATTTTATATCTCATCGCCGAGCGCGGGCTCGTCGTCGTGTCTCGTTCTCGCCCCCCCCCCCCCGTGCCAGACGGGCGTCTCCAGCTCAGATCCCCCGACTTGTTGCTCCTCAGACTCTGACCTTGGGCGGCCGCTCTCTTCCCGCGACGTCCGCGGCGGCGCGGAGAAGGTCACGCCGCACCATCGCACCGCGACTCCTGATTTATCCCGCATATCGGAGCCGGAGTCAGGGTGCCGGTCAGACCCCGGCCTTTTTCTTTTTCTTTTTATTTATTTTCTACCCCCCACCCCCCCAAGGCCCAGGGAAGGCGGTGGTCAAAGGGGACCTGGCCTGCGATCCGGGCGAGCGTTTTTATATTCTGAAGAGCCGCCCTGGTTGTGCGGCGGTTCTCTGACATCCGCGCGTACCGACAGATGAACTCCGATCTATAAGTGTGTGGCGTTCATTTCTCCGTCTCCCACGCGGTCCTTGTTGTCCTTGAACAAACCTATTTACGGGGGAGGTCTCGCTTGGAGTGGCTCGCGAACGTAGTTTTGACATTTTCAATTAACGCGTTGGGGAAAAAAAAAAAGGGGGGGGGGGGGGGGGAATATTGTTTTGGAAATCCCAGATTCCGTTGGCCTATCAATGTCTGTACGCGGGGTTTCAAGCAACTTCCTCCTTTTTTGATTGCCACCGTACCCCCTCTCTCCATCTCCTTCCACTCCGCAGAAAGACGGGAGAGAGGAAAGATGATGTGTGACAGATGCCATATTTCGACTTTCTGTCAGGGAGATTAATATTGACAGTGTGTTTTTTTGTTTTTTGTTTTTTGTTTTCCCCACCAGAGGCTTGTTTCGCTGTGTGTTGGACTTTGATTTCATTATCCTCCTCCGCTCTGCCACTTCTTCTTTTTTTTTTTTTTTTTTTCTTCCTTAGGAATCAGACAGTAACAGATGCGGCGACCGAAATAGAGACACCGATATTAGAGGGGCTGAGTGAACAAGTCATATCGCTGGACGGAGCCGGTCATCAGTCCTGTTTGAGGCGGGGAAGTGTGTGTCCCCAAGGGTCCCCGGAGTGCTGGGACCGATCCATCGTCCCGTCGCCTCCTCTCCAACGCGGCGGCGGCGGCGGTGTGTTATCTTTACTGGTTTTACAACCTGAACACCTTCATTCATACCACGCGGTTTCACCGGCGTGGTTAATTAATGACTAAACAACAGCGCACTGACCTGTAACAATAGCCTCTCTCCAGCTCTGCTCGGGCAGCTCGTTTCCGGAGAAGGGTTATCTCTTAACAGTCGGTACAGGTAATACAGGCACAATCTCCCATGTAGGGCTCAGTCTCTATTCCAAGCCCTCGAAAATGGTAAAAGAGGTGACCTCATATGCAACAGGTGGCTCATGTACCAATACGTCAGAATAACCGTAAATGATTATTGTTGTTTTTTTTCATCGTTGATAAAGACGACTTTGCGATTCTCAAATAACGCTACGGGCGCTGAGACAATTAGGCCTTTTCTGCATCCGCGGGGGGGAAAAAAAAAAAAAAAGGCTAAAACGCTCTCTTAATAATATTCCGGCACGTTTTTTTTTTCTGAACTGGATTCCACGATATGGATTTCCCCGCTTCCTGAGTTTGTAATATCATGGCATAGGTTTGCTCACAGTGAGAGAATGAAATCAATACCGCCTCCCGAGAGAGTAGCCTAGGTGGGCCCGCGCCGTAGCAGGCCCGCGATACCAGCAGGAAATACGGTAAATATAGCTGAAAGAAAAAAAAGGAAGGGGAAGGGAAAACGCATTTACGGGCGAGGGGAGAGCAACTTTCCAGAATAAACAAATAGAGAAAGCAGCGCAGCGGGGGAGCTAATGCCAGCGAGACAAGAGACCGACGGGGGAAACAGTTGTCGCCGGGGACTTTTATTGACTTTTTTTTTTTCCCCTCCTCAATGGCACGTGACTGAGCACGCGCTGGGGCGAACAGATAAATTCACAGAGGGGGGGGAGGGGGGGGTGTGTTGGGGGTGTTGGGGGTGGGGGGTGAGGAGAGAAATGAGAAAATAAATTACTCTGGAAAGATATGACGATAGGCTACACGCCGCTTTAAATCTAAAAGGGAATTCGCGACACACTCGACCAATTTGTCACTGCGCTTTTTTTTTTTTTTCTTTTGCCTCTTTTCATTTCTTTTTCTGTTGGTAGTCACCCCCCCCCCCCCCCCCCCCCTTATTATTTTTCACCCCTTCAAATACCCTGATACCCCAAATTCAACCCCACCCCCTCACCTCCCCCTTATCAAAGTGCTGCACCCGCCTCGGCCTGTCCGAGTCTTCTTTAAAACCATCCTCCTTGTTTTGGAGGTTGTGGCTTTTTTCACATTACACTCCTTTACAGCAGTGATTCTCTATCATTTTCTTTTCCCACATCAATGCGACATCAATGCGACATCCATTACGCCACAGAGCCCTGGTTTTTATTTTTATATCCATGATTTACTCCAACGTTCTGTACTGCGAGGGAGATTTTGAAACTAGCATCCAAACGGTCATTGTTGTGGATTCCCTAAATTAAATAACGGTGAAGTTCAACCGTTACTCATTTGTCTGGGGACCCCCCTGGAGCCTCCCTAAGGTCCCCCGGCGGGGTCCCCGGACCCCACGTTGAGAACCACTGTTTTGGAGTGCTTTTTTTCTCCCCCCCTCTTTTATTTTTGTCTTCAAGACACATGGGCCTATTCATCAGCCGGGGGTATTCGTGAAACTCGTGTAGACTGCTTTCTCCGCCTTCATCTGGTGGGGGTGACTTTATTCCGATCTGTTTATAATTTGTGACAAATCCATAAATCTACCCACATAATAGTCTCCCTTCATCATCTGTGACTACAGTCAGGATCTCCCTTCCTCCTCCTCCTCCTCCTCCTCCTCCTCCTCCTCCTCCAAACATCAGAAATGTGAGAGAAAGGGGAGGGGGAAATGAGATGCATCGAAAAAGAAGAACGGGGGAGCCGCGCTAAAGGATGGCTGGAAAAGAGGTGGAAAACGGAACGGAAAAGAAAGAAAACGCAGCCTTAAAGTACACCACCCCCCGCCCCCACCTCCACCACCACCTCTTTTATTTAATTTAGACGCCAGGCGAAAATCGATCCTGCCATTCGATACGCAATCCGAATCAAGGCGAATTAAGCGGGCGGAAATTAACTCTGAAAATATTTTTGATGGAGTGGCTTGTAGTCTCTCGGCCAAATGGACTGCAAAGTGGAACAAATGACAGGGGCCTAGTGGTGGAGACAGCGCCGCTCCATCTTCCATTAGGCCGTAATGGGATAGGTCCAGCCCCCCGGCTCGGCTCGGCTGCATTAATCAAAACAGCCGCTATATGAAGATTTATGGTTCTCCCCGCGTCCCGCTCCACTCCAGCGCCGCCGAAACCGGAGCCAGTTCCCGGCGCGTATGTTTAAAGGAGGGGGTTGAGACCCCCCCCCCCCCCACCCCCCACCACCTCTCTCTCTCTTCCTTTCTACCTCTCCCTCTGTCTCTATTTCTCCATCCATCCATCCATCCACCCATCCACCTATCTATCCTATAGAATACCTGTGGGCCTATACCCAAACAGCGTCGCGCTTTTACGCACGCACCTTTACGCACGCAACTTTACGCACGCACCTTTAATCCAGACTGTGATCACGGGGTGTCATGTTGTGTACAAGCATGTTTTGCCGTGTTTTTGTTTTTTTTGTGTGTTTGCTTTTTTTTTTTTGCTGCCTTAATGCTCGTGTTCCGAATTGTATTCCCATTGACAATAGTCTGGGTTAGTACAATATACATTTTAGCAAGGCCAAACAATACAGAGCTATATAATAGCTCATCCCTATAGGGGGTCGTGCTGAACATCAACTAAAAACAGCCCTCGTACAATTTTTCCAACACGCATTAATGAGTTTTCTGATAATTTCCTAATGCTCGTTAAAATCATGAATTTAAATAAATAAATTAATAAATAAATGTATTAAATAATACATTTATATATAATTTTCATATCATTCTGTTTCATATTTAGAAAACACGAACTTAAAGTGTGTGGATTAATTCATTAATAATAATTGGGATTTAAAAATGTATTTTTCAGACAGATTTAACAATATATTATTATAAACATGTAGCGGGCCGTGATAACCTGTCTTGCAGGCCGATTGTGGCCCCCCCGGGCCCGGGGTTTGGCACCCCTACTTTCCAGCATTAATTGTTAGATCTTATGTGAGCAGCTTGGATTGGCCTTATTGCTGCTGTTTTGGCCACAACACACTGTGCCTTTCCCCCGTCACAAACACAAGGCAAACAAGCAGCCGTCCTCTGGCGCTCAGGAGTGAGACTTTAGATTGCGGCCCGGTGCTGGGGCTCCACACTCTGTGGCAACACATTAGGAGGGAACCCTGTGAGAAGGCCACTGCTGTGACGAGCTGAAGGGACAGACAGAGGGAGGCAGTGTGACGGAGAACACTGTGGGGCCACAATATTGGCGCTGGGATCCATCCAAAAAACTTCAGCCAAGTTTTGATGAGATGAGTCGGATCAGACCCACTGTGGAGCGCCCATTTCCATCTCTCTCTCAATTCTGACAGTTTTGTGTGTGTGTGTGTGTGTGTGTGTGTGTGTGTGTGTGTGTGTGTGTGTGTGTGTGTGTGTGTGTGTGTGTGTGTTAGGAATGGGAGCATCATGGATGAAAGGCTCCCTATAGGTGGCTCCCTCTTTTATTTGCAAACACATGCAGGAACACGCATCCACACACACACACACACACGCACGCACACACGCACGCACGCACGCACGCACGCACGCAGGCATCACATATGCACACACACACATTCTCTATTACCAAACTTTCACAGCTCTTTCCTATTCTCCCCTCTCTTAACCCAGTATCTTGTCAGTGTTTTTTTTTCCATTACCTCTGTCCCCTCTCCTTCTCCTCCATCTCAGTCCCTATCTTATTCCACTTCAGCCCATTCCTCCATTCCCCGGTCCCGTGGCCCTAACTCTCCCATGCGGATAACCGAACCACCATGGAGACAACTCTATATCCATCCATCTTTCTTTCTATCTATTTATCCATCTATCTATCCATCTATCTATCTATCTATCTATCTATCTATCTATCTATCTATCTATTTATCTTTCCTTCCTTCCCTTTTGCCCTCCCTCTTTTCCCTTTCCCTTTCTTCTCCTTTTTTCCCGGCGAGCAGAGGGGAAGCTCGCTGCCAGTTTCAGTCTGCCGAAGGGTTTATTTAAATTAGAAACGCTTCAATCTCCTCATCCTCCCCACCAACACCCCTCTCTCTGTCTCTCTCTCCCTCTCTCTCTCTCTCTCTCTCTCTCTCTCTCTCTCTCTCTCTCTCTCTCTCTCTCTCTCTCTCTCTCTCTCTCTCCCTATTTCACTTTCTACTTCTCTTTCGGCGCTGGGTCGACTCCCGCCTTCCCGCTGACAGCCTCTAGGGTCCAGTCAATGCCAGGCAACTTTGTTTTGTAGACGGAGGTGGCAGGGGGCGGGGGTGGGAGCGGGTGAAAGGAGGGGATTGTGGGGGCTGATGTTCAGGTGGATAAGGTGGAGGAAGAAAGGAAACGAGGGAGGGGATGCGGTGGGAGAGTGGGAGTTGGAAAGGGGTCAGGAGAGACTTGCGAGTCAGTGTTCTTTAGTTCCTTCTCCCTGTTATGGATCGTTCCACCCAGATCAGGACCAGTAAGTGGCTGCGGGCCGCCTCACCTGCCGCCTGGAACCTTCCCGCCCCACGGGAACGCAGACAAACACTTTCCATTTACTCCATCAAGGTGATGTGTTCGGTGTCCGTCCTGCAACTTATATTCATATCCCTCCCGCCCCCAGGGTCGCGACCCCCACACGGGGTCACTTGATATGCACACGGGGTCTTGGGACATTCCTAAGCGTGATAAAGTGATATTTTATTGATTTTCTTTTTTGTATTTAAGCAATTACATAAATAGGTTTGAAATACTTCATCATATCTACATAATCCATTTGGAGCACCCTCCACATACAATACTATAAGAGTAGCCAATGTGAAACTCAAATTCACGAATTTTCACTACGTTTCCCAATAGGCAATGGGGAATATCTGGACTGGCCATGGATGCACTGTCAGTTTTGAAAGCACAGTAGAATAAAGATCCTCAATCTGTCGCTTAGAGTAATGGGAATTGTAATGCATAGAATAAGTGGTTCTGAAAAAATATGAAACAATAATACTTTCTAATTGCAAGATGCAAGAAGTTGGGGACCTCAAAACAGGATAAAGGGCCAAGAAAGGAGGGCCGCTGGTCTCTATTGTGCGTAAGGTTTTGGGATGTTTTTTGTTTTTTTTCTTTCCCTGTTGTGCGTGTTCTCCGCTGCATATCCCTCCCTCTTTATCAGTCATTGGCGGCTGCAGTGGCGGAGGAGGAGTGGTGGCGGGTCGGACGTCTCGTCTAATCGTCCCGCCTGTTAGCACTGACTTATCTCCCTGATCATCCCTCCATCCTTCCCCGCCCAACACCCGTGCAGTCCACCTCGCCTATTAACACACAATTATAAAAAAAAAAATGTTTTGGGGGGGCGGGGGTTGTTACTGCAATGCCGAGGCCGGCCGACATGGGCCCGGGTGGAGGGTGGATGGGGGGTAGGGGTGCGGCAGAGAGGCGCTGTCGCTCTAATGGCTGAGTGACACCAGACAATCTCATAGATCATTGAGATTATTAATACCCCTGTTAAACACTCTAGTCAGAACCACCACCATCATCAACACGCACGCACGGACACACACACATGCATTAACTCGCATACCAACATACTCTCTCTCTCTCTCTCTCACACACACACACACACACCCACACACACATTCATGGCCCCTCATCATCTTTCATCCCCAACGCACGTCTCCATATGAGCTGTCATTCACGGTTGGCGAATCAGCATCACTTCCATTTGACTCATTTAAACAATGCCGCTCGCTCATTCCGACGTGCGCTTATTGGGATACAATCAGATTTACAATTACAACTCTCACCGGCGGCGCATTATTCACCGGGTCGTTTCCTTATAATTCACCCCCTGTCCCACATCTTTTAATGTCGGTAATTCCAGGTTTGATCTGATTATCGAGATTCCCCGTGACTTGCTGGTAATGACCAGGGAAATGTGGCCTTTATAAGGCAGCAGGGGCCCATCGAGGGGGGAGGAGATTGAAAGGCAGGGGGGTGTGAGAGAGAGAGAGAGAGAGAGAGAGAGAGAGAGAGAGAGAGAGAGAGAGAGAGAGAGAGAGAGAGAGAGAGAGAGAGAGAGAGAAGAGAGAGAGAGAGAGAGAGAGAGAGAGAGAGAGAGATGAGGGGGCGGTGGGGGAGGGTGAGGGGTGTTGGGGTGCGAATGACCTGTCCGTTTAACCGGCGGGGGTTTGCGGAGATGGCAGAGGGAGCCGAGCGTCCCCGGAGAGCAGGGTCTGGGGAAATCACACTCTCACTTCCACCAAACAAGCGGAGACTGCATGGGAGCTGGCAGCAGCCAATACACACTCCCTCACTCTCCATATCCTAGTTTATATGCAAAGAGACCCCTAAACACACTGCTCCCGTGAAAATGGGAGCCTACTTTCCGTCCCTGCGCCGTTAATGCTGGCTCATTGCTTACGTTTGAGATAAATTACATTTATTATTTGGATTTGTTGTGTGTAAGAGCAATAACACGTTCTGAATTACCATTTCATTCACCGCTTGCAATTGTTTAGTTTGGCCATTCGGATAAATTACCGAATACATAATCCACAATTTATCTCCACTGATGAAAAGTATCTATATCTATCTATCTATCTATCTATCTATCTATCTATCTATCTATCTATCTATCTATCTATCTATCTATCTATCTATCTATCTATCTATCAATCTATCTATCTATCTATCTATCTATCTATCTATTTATCACTGAATATGTCTGGGAATAACAGGGGGAGCTAGAGTCACAGCGGTGGATTTGGTGGGTTTTTACTTTTTGTGCCCGTGTTTAAGCCTGTAAGTGCCTGTGTGCCACCCAAGGACCCCCATGAGCTCCTTTAGTGCCAGCTCATTGATTCCCTAACTAATCACTCTAATTAAAATGCCTTTTATGCATTCAGTGGATTACAGGGTAGCATAGGTGCCTACTGTTTGCTATTTAAAGGTCCACTGCCACACAAATTTACATAATTTGCTGTCAACGCTCTGAAGGGTGCAATTTTTATTAAGTCTAATATGTTGCTGTAATCAGTGGTTTCTTTTTTAAAAAACCTAAACATCAAATTTGAAACATAGGTAAAAAGGATAAATGACGTACCGCGCATCTTTTGTGATTTGTTTGAGGCAGGTTCAAGGCCTTAACGCTAGAGCTATCATGTTTATCGCTTCAAATGTCTGTCATCGGTGAAACATTTGGCCAAAGAGGTTTTTTTGTATATCCAGATCAATTTACGTATTTAAATGTGATCTGAAGCATCAGGAGGAGAAAGCACAAAGAGCGTCTTCATTACTGGTGTTTATGACATCAGGATGGTGTCGTGGTGAAATATTTAAATAACACCATCTCTCAAGCTGCCTCCGTGTGATGGATGCATGTTTATGACTCGTTCCGCCAAGAAATCCCTACAACATTTCTTTCCTGATAATATATCAATTTATCAGCACTGATTTTTTTTTATGTAAATGCCCCCACCCCCCTCCCCAATAAAGTGTCTTTACTCCCAAACGATCTCGGGCTAATTAAGCAAAGCCTTAATTAAAACCCAGAGTCTAAACGTGGGGAACAGTTATGGAATCGTTGAAGTTAATCAAGCTTCCAAATTATTGATAACATCCTTAGAACAGTGATCGATCGGGAAGACATTAACTGGCAAAATGAAGTGGGGCGTTGTGATTTGATGCGTGCGTGCGTGCGTGCGTGCGTGTGTGTGCGTTAATCCTCTGCAAAACAATTACCTTAATAATGCATATTGTTCGTCCATGAGTCAGATAGGATGCATTTTGTCTCACTACAAACTAGCTTCACTTGGGGGGGAAAACAACAACAACAACAACATTAGATTGGAGTCTAAATGGCATCAATTTGTTAAACCTATATATATATATATATATAGATATATCTATTGTAGATTTTCTCAAAAACATTTTTTTGGACATTTAGAAATGTAAGCAATTTAACCCAAATTTTGATCCAATTCCTCTTTCTGTCCAGATGCTCCGAAATGCATGTTAATAGTGCGTGAGAGGGTTTTGAAAAGACCCTTTTCAATATTTTGTCATGACGTCACTAATACAGTTTTTTCTTTCTATATACAGTCTATGTTTTATATATGGTATATGGGGGGGGGGGTGGGGTACAAAAGAGACGTCTGTCGTTTTTATTCTTTTAGCCTCTTAAACTTAAAGTTAACTTGACTTGTCTGGCGCCTCCCCCCCCCCCCCCCCCTCAACACCTGTAACACACGTGTTACTGCGCAATAAGCGAGGCCAGAAAGCCCAAATAAACGCACACGCCATCCGACATTCTAGATACGAAATGGCAAAAATCTACAACACAAACGTATTTCCAAACCCCTCCGCTAGAAATGTATCCCGCGTTACAACACCGACGCCTCCCGCTCGCACGGCACTGAAAACGTTCCTGCCTGACGCGGTGCTGCGCGTCCGACAAACACGCGACCGCCCACCCCCGGCGTGCGTGTGCGCGCGCGCGTGCACGTGCGTGTGCGTTCCGTGTCCGCACCGCGCCGTGGCGCCGTGTACTTACAAGGCGCTTCATCATCGCAGCGGCGATGGGAGCAATCCAGCCAGAAAGTGGCTCTTTGGGCCATAAATAATATTCAAGTCGCTCTATTGTTAAGTGAAAAGTTGACTGGTGTTTGATTTTTTTTTTTTTTTTCACCCCCCTTCTCCTTTTTTTTTTTTTTTTTTTCTTCTCCTTCTTCTTTTTTTCCACGCGGCGACCTCGGGTTAGGACTCATACATCACGGGATGACAGCTATAGAAAGGCCCTAAATTAGCAACTAAATCGAATATTGATCAGCTATGTGCGGCCCTGCGAGTCGCGTGGCTCCTTTTTTCCAGAGCGAGGGGGGGGGGGGGGGCTGAGAGATAGAGGGGTGGGGGGGGGGGGTGAAAGGTGGATGCTGTGTGGACCCCTCCCTCCCCTCTCTCTCTCTCTCTCTCTCTCTCTCTCTCTCTCCCCCCTTTTCTCCCCTTCTCCGTCTCAGGGTTAGTTTAAGTGTTGGAGCGCGTGTTTTCAGTGTGCGTTTCGCATTTAACAATATTTGCATCCGCCCATTTGGGTTACAAGATATATTTCGTCTACATTTAAATCCACGTTTGTTTTCATGTACTCGGTGCGGGTTGGTGCATTTGGTGTACATTCAAACACATGTGTAAAATGCTAAAATACCACAGTCCAAAATAAAATATATTATTTTTTATTATAAACGGAATGTGCTCCATGCCGAATGTAATTGAAAGGTTGTACCGGGGGCTAAGTGGAAGTATGGCTGCTGAGCTTGGGTGTAAAAAAAAAACTGTTGGTGAATACAGAAAGAAGGAATAAATACATACAGTATGGAAAGAATAATAGAATGCAGATGGAAAAATTAAAGCTCTGAATTAATTGTAAATTAAATACATTTCACAATAAGCAATGCGGAAGGGGGGAAAAAAAAGCATGCATGGTCGAATGTTTTGAATACATTTTGTTTATGACAATTTGATTCAAGGTGATTGTGAGGGACCAAGCCACATGACAAAAAGAGTCTGAGGTAAATTGTGAAAAAATAATTTAGGATTCATTCACTCTCAACAATATTTACAAATTAGGATGCGGAGCAAAACCAATAATTGCAGGGAGACCAACCTCAAAATCACTAAATTATGGTCCAAATAAAATTGTCGTCAACAACAAAAACCCACGCATGTTATTCTGTTTTTATTTTGTGTATGTGCATTATGGATGTTGTGTGTAAAAGGAGGTATTATGATAAACATATAGAAAAAATAACGTCCATTAAAACTGGTATCATAAATGCTGATCACCTAAAGCTTCCTTCGCTTCCTATCCATCAGCTGTCCCATGTCTTTTTTTGTTTACATCAGGATAAGAAGTCCCTCATTACCCTCTTGCCCATTGGCTGCTGCTGTTTTCAGATCATTGCCTCTGTGTTGATGCTGTGGAATCGACTTCTCACATCCCACTGTTTGGGATGAGTGGGAGGTCGACGGCGCGCACATCCATTCACAGCGGGGGCGCGTTTGATGAAACGATCAAGAGCTTTCTCTCGGGAAGCGTTGTGTGTCCGGGGCGGCACTGAACCAAACCCAAGGCCGGGAAGTAGGTGGTCAAGGTTACGCCGGGTCAGTGAGATTAGCCCCAACGTGCTCTTTAACAAAAAGCTGGAGCGTCAGGGCCACCGAGTCCAGATCAAAGTATCGGGTGTAGGACAAGTGGGGCGTAAGACAGGGATGAGCTGCGGATTACAGGCGCCTAATTGGAAAGGATGCTTTCAGTCCATTACTGGATGCTCAAATAGCTGGAGCAGATCTGTTTTTGTCCCTTTACCATAGGACCCGGTTAGTTATTCATCGAGACCATATTCGAGGCCCACGCCACCTCAGTCCATCGACCTGAGCGATTCCAAATTCCGTTAAAATCAGAGGTGGAAAATCCCGGAAGTAAAACTCCACTCCGGGATTTCGAGTCGACGGCGTGGATCTGCTAATTAGTACAAACCAGAGGTCCAACCAATGAGTGGAATCAGCTGGATAGGTGCATGGGTGGAGCTAAAACATGGCAGGATTTTTTTAGTCACCTGGAATAATGATTAAAAACAAAATCGCTACAAAATCACTCCACTCCACTTCAATGTTTAAATTGCATTTCAGCACCACGGAGAGCACACAGACTAGCACTGCACTGTGGACGCCACTGCACAGCGGGAAGATATCAGCGCCGTTCGGTTTATTTTAATCATCGACACACACCCTAATACCATAGTAATCTTACTATCTGCGACTTTTTTAGACTGTAAAACCTAATTTGAAAGCAGATTTTAAGGTATAACAGGGGAAAACCCCTGTAGCTGAAGTTTGAGGGAGGCATCGCTCCCCCGCTCAGCAGCCCCTGAAGCTATCAGTTCCAAAGATCTTTGCTCGAGGACATTCCGGGAACCATCTGTTTGCCACAGAGCAACGGGCAGGAAGCAAAGCTGGCAGATTTGCGAGGAAAGGTGGTTGTCTGCCACGACGCTTGGTGTGAAATTCACCCATTTAATTTGCGTTCTTTCTCACCTTTATTTGAGACATTACTTACAGGAAAAGTGAAATGTTGCATCGCAAAGAAAGACTTAATTCTTCCAGAGAGCAAGAAGCTTTACCGTACGATATGAAGCCACTAAAAACAGGTCACAAGGCGGTCCAGTGCACAGTGAACCAATCCACGTTAATATATTTCCAATAATTGTATTGTAATATGTACATCGGAGGAAGGATTGGCTGACAACAATGACAAACACAGTGTGATTTATGGTTATGGTTATGATTTATGGTTAAACATTTCTTGTATAGATTTTCTGGTTTGTGCGTGCATGCATGCATTTGTAAATGTGTGTGTGCCTGTGTGGGTGTGTGGGTGTGCGCGTGTGCGTGTGTGCGTGTGTGCGTGTGTGTGTGTGTGTCTCTGTGCTGGTATAATGGGAAGAGAGGCGATAGCGAGATAAACTGGTGGAGAGATGTAACAATCTGCACCTCTCTGATCGGAACCGCCCCGGGCGTCTGGTGGAGACGCACCTGGCACATTCTACCATACAACACGATGGGGAGGATGCGGCGTTTTTATCCTTTGTATGACGTTTTTTTCAGCTCAGTTGTTTTATTCAGAGAGAAAAAAATATATCATATTTCCATGCCCTTTTAAACAAGGAAATTGTCTTGTGACCATGTGTTTACGGAATGGGCCAAATCACCTGGACCGTCAAACAGTCCCTCGAAAAGGTTAAGGAAAGGAAAAGAAGGGAATTAAATAAGCACGTTCTATGTATGAGACCAGGTAAAAAGTGATAAACGATCCAGATGCATCACAACACAAATTCACAATGACTTTTGAAGCCATCTGACGTGAGAGAAAGCAGAGCAAGACAAGAGACAAAGGAGCCTGGAAACCAAACAGATATACAACATTTTGAGTTTAATTCAAATTGACGCGGTGCCAAAAGTCCTCCCAACTTGTCCTAATTATCCAGTCTCTGTCCATGTTCCCTTACGTTGAGTCTTGTGTGAAACAGTTTCGATCACTGCATCAATCTACTGTTTTAGATCAGTGGATTGGTTATTGCATTTTATTTTATTTACTTTCTGTAGTATTATCCTGCCAGCAGTAACAATGTGATAATGGTAAATTCATGACTTATTGTGAATTTTGTTGATCTGCTCCAATGAGGAAGTGTTGTGGATATACCGTTGTTCCAATGTTGATCCAAGGTTTTGCAACAAGAAATCCAGAATTGTGCACTCAAAATATATTATATTTCTTCATACACCCTCCATCCACTTGTGCATTATTTACATTATTCTACTTTTTTTTTTTTAAGTGTGGGTAGATAGTTGCAAGTACTCAGCGTCATGTAATTAAGTGCTTGAGTATATTTCTGAATCAAGTTGATAGGTGGTTAGATTCTCTTAGTCTCTTTTTGACGCATTTTGTGATACAAATGAGAACTTTTACCGTGGATCAATATGGAGTGTTTCATTCTCTTTTCAACAATTGTTATGTTTCTCCTTTTGATGAATCAAGCATATCGGCTTTTTTTTTTAACAGTAGCAGTTATTTTATTTTAGTATAGTTCTAAGTGCCCTACCCACCTCTTTAGGGAAGTGTGAAAAAGTTTCTAATGACAGAAGACATTATAAAAGCAAATGTAGTTGAGACTGCATCAGGCCTATTATGGGGTGTGAAGTATCTACTGTATGCTCAAATCATCATGGATTCGGATCTGATATTATACGTTTTTTCTGATTTTCACTCCCTCACACATCTTTCGGGTGGTGTGGGAGTAGTATACTGACAGCAGGGACAATCCGGCATTCAAGGCCTTACAGAAGAATCTATCAAGGCGATGGATTCCACTATTTTTAAAATTTTTAACTAACTGTTATCTAGCCAAGTATATTTAATGATGATAAGTACACTTTATTAACTATTTTAATAATAGTTAATACAGTCCAAATTTAAATGGGTTTGATGACATGTGAAAGGGGTGTAAATAAATGTCTCTTTTGTTGAGGAAACAAAAAGGAGTTGTCATATTAAAGCAGATAGTTGCTCAACCACTCACTGTATATACAGTATGTGTGGCTGTTTACACCAGACTGTGGACGAGGCTTTACAGAAACCCCAAAGCAAACAGCGTCTTGAAGTTGAGCTAATATCCATCTCCTCTGTCCTTTCTACTTTCACGCCGATCATTTACACTATGGTTTGTGAGCGTTTCCGTTTTGCCCATATTGCAGGGGACGCCGGGAAGAATGTTATCACGTCTGGAGAGTCTAGATGATTAATGAGGATCTTTTTGTTAAACACCGTGGATAAGAGAGAGCGATCACCAAAAGGACCAAAAGACGGAGAGGACAAAACAAAACAAGGGACAAGAAGTTGAACAATGGTGGAATAATTGAGCGATGGGGATTGTGAGGCTACCGAAGCGGAGGCCTGAGCAGTAAATAAACAGAAAGCAGAGCAGATCTTTTTCTTTTAAAGTACAAAAAGAAGGAAGAGAGGGGAGTCGAGCCACCGCAAAACGAGGGACGGGGAGAGAAAGGGGGGATGAAAGGATAAATGAGGTATAATTGCATTAGAAAGAAGAGAGGGCCAGAAGGAAGGAAATGATTAGAGGAGAAGGGACTGATATCCGATAGAGGGAGGCGGAGGCGGAGGAGGCGGAGGAGGAGGAGGATGAGGAGGAGGAGAGGGAGGGAGGAGGGGAATGGGCGGGCGAGGAGGGCTCGCTTACGCCTGCCGCTCATCAGCTCTGACACCCTCTCCCTCGCCGCCGCCGCCGCCGCCGCCGCCGCCGCCGCCGCCACCTGGCCGTGAGCCTCTTAATCTGCGTCCAGGAGCTCCGTCCCCTTGTCCCCCTCCCGCGCCTCCAGTCACGTCGGCATCACATCATGAACTTCCAACTTTCACACTCCTTCCTTTCTCCAAATGTCACCTCAAGTGATAAGGACTTTACACATTTAGTTTTATGGATGGAGTGTATGTCATTATTTCGGGTACGGTTTTAATTCATCCAGGATAACATGGAGTCTTCCACACGTGCCCTTCATCAAGGTTTCCTCTAAATCTCATGGTTCTCTCAGACGACTTTGTCGAAGAAGAATTATTGAAGAATTATTTTATTAATTAAGAATTAAGAATCAATAAACTATTTTCCACATTTTCCACATGTTTTCCGACACCACTATTCTATATCTTTTTTCTGTACTTTCTCGTTAAATTTTTTTCAACTTCCCTCGTTATCTACCTTGTCTTTGTCTTGGCTCTTCACTTTATTTATCCCCCCCCCGCTCTCTCTCTCTCTCTCTCTCTCTCCCCCTCTCTCCTATCTCTCGGAGCGAGCTACCTTTTGTCATTGACCCCTGCCCTGGGTGTCTGGGCATTGACTGGCTCTCCCCATGTCACTGGAGCTCCCTGTCGATACTTACCAGGTTTGGCCACCCTGCACGCTGCGGTCAGAGAGTGGAGGGGGAGCAAGACGGACCAGAAGCTGCACAGCTCCAGGAGGTAAAATCAAAATGATTTACAGGTAGAGAGAGAGAAAATGGAGAAGTGTGACAGAAGGAGACACGGCACAGGATCAGAAGTCAACATCCTTATTATTGTTATTATTATTATTATTATTATTATTATTATTATTATTATTATTATTATTATTATTATTATTATTATTGTTTTATTCTTTACATTATTAAAATGTATTATTCATATTATTATTATTATTATTATTAGTAGTAGTATTATTTGCAGTATTATTTGCACACCAACACTAACCTTACAAACAATTAAAGGAATGGCTTATATGTTGCAAATCCTGGAGTACCTTTAAGTACTGCATTAAATTGTGTATGACCTTGCCATCTATTTGTACAGGTTGAAAACAATTGACCATGCTGTTTTTAATATATTACTCTCATTTCATGAAGTTCAGGACCTGAGATCAGGGGCCTAAATGTAATGGATAGGTTATGGGTATAGCACATATCACAGATGAATACTGAATCTACTCCAAGTATTTCTCTGAGATTGTTTTCGTTGCCCACTACAATATGAGTTTGTATCCACTTTGACTTTGGTTCTTATCTTGGGATGAGTTGTTAATATATCACATAACAAAGTGAATTGTAAACAAAAATAAATCTAATTGAGACTTTTTTTATGCTATTAAATGAATGCATAGCACTTTGCCCTACAGATCTCTTTCAATTATTGTCCCCAACTTACAATAAAATAAATGAGTATACATTGAATGAGGATACATGTGCATGATTTAGGCTATTTTAATAGGGTACATAGCGCTATATTTTACAACATTTGTGCCTAAATCATAAATAATGATATACACAGAAACTATGAAGAAAACAGGAAGCCTGGACTCTGACATTAAGACCACTTGCACTAACAACAAACACCATCCCTGTTAAAAACTCTGAATGGAAGAAAACAACACGGGATCTTTTACGCGTGTCCTTTGGAACCGCCGCACCAGGAATGCAGACAAAATCATTTATAAACTCGGCGTCTGCATGGCTCTGTTTTACAGTCTGCTCCATCTCCGCAACGCTCTGCCTCCCATTCCCCCTCTCCCTCTTTCCTCTTTACTCTTTTCATTTCCTCTAATCTCTCACTCTCCCTTGCTCTACCTCTGTGTCACTTTGATTTCCCTATCCACTGGCCTGTGCGATGTGTGTGTGTGTGTATGTGTGTGCGTGCGTGCGTGCATGCGTGCTCGCGCGTGTGCGTACGTGTGCGTGTGTGCGTGTGCGTGTGTGCGTGTGCGTGTGTGTGTGTGTGTGTGTGTGTGTGTGTGTTGTCAGTTAAGAGAGCATGACTTAATTGTGTAAAGCAGTTTCACAATCGTCGTAAGTGAATCAGTGGATGTGTCCTTTAGCACATCACAACGTGTGGCATTGGAATTCCATGGGATGTCTGGTGTAATCCATGTACCTTCTGGAAACACATGCACAAACAATGCAGACACACACACAAGCACACACACACACACAGACACACACACACACACACACACACACAGATGCAAGCGTACATCTTCCAACAAGCAGGTGTGTCAATGAATTTGCCATCTCCGCTACATCACTACAGATCTATTTCTGCATATCAATGTGAGGGTTTCAATTCATGCTCATACATTATGTGGCTTTCCACGTTGGGGCGTGCACTCGTCTGCTTGAGGGAACGCGTGCGCGGCGGCCTTTGTGTTTGTTTGTGCGTGCGTTCACGGCTTTTTGAGTGCATGCATTCGCGTCCTCGCTGACGTGCGGGTTTGTGCGCGCACGCTGACGCCGCTGTGTCGTACGCGGGGGCTGGATGGGCCGCTCTATATGAGAGTAGACAGTGTGCGCGTGGAAAGCAGGGGAGTGAGAAGGACGTAGTGGGAGCGGAGGGGCGGGGCGGGGCGGGGGTTGGGGTGGGGGGGCGGGGTGCGGCAGGCCGAGGGGCCCCCCTCTCGTAGACAGTTTGACTGATGACATGCATTAAACAGTTAATCTGTCTGATTGAATGTTTGCTTCCTCCAAATTGAAACATTAAACAACAAGGCGAGAGAGTGAGGGAGGGGAGAGCCGCAGGAGGAGAGCGGGATATGGCTTCATCTATTGCCCAAATCATGCAAAGCATGAGACTGGAATATATAATACTGTCCTGCGAGCGAGGGAGAAGGGGGTCGGGAGGAGGAGCGAGATTGGAAAGGACAGAAGGAGGAGCGTGAATGAGGGAAGGAGAAGCAGAGGAGGGAGCGAAAAAGGAGGGGAAGCGGTTTAAATGTCGGGTCGCGGAGGGTTGCGAAAAGAAATAGGGGAGAGAGAGAGAGAGAGCAGAGAGGAAAGGAGAATGGGGGATGAATTGAACGGGTTGAGATGGAGAGGATGCAGCAGAAAGTTGTTCCAACCTAGTTTAGACCGAATAAACGTCATTATTATCGTATTTTATTTCCTTATGTTTCACCTCATCTTCTTTGATTTCAAACCAGTTAATTTCATGCGACAAAGAGACAAAATCATTTTCTTGATTAGCATTGCTTATTGTTAAAAACTTCTATTTTCATACATTCTCTTAAATCATATTACCAATTCTTACCACTACCATAAATGACTATTTTGCCATCAAATATCCGATTTTCACACAAAGTGCACGTATTCATAAGCCAAAGGGTTTTCATCCCCCTACATTTTTTTTTAGCATGTGGACAGCATTCTACGACTGGCATCTATCCAAAACTCCTTGTTGGAATCAGTGTATATGGAGGAACCATATACACGTTGGAGGTTGTCCAGGTGGCACTGCTGCCCAACCTGGTTTTACTTCCTGGGGTCATGGCCCCTGTTACAGAGATGCAACTTCCACACGGCATGATGGAGGGACACGGAAAGAAAGACCGGGGTCGGGGGTGACATGAATCTTCTGATGCGTTCGAAGGACCTATGACCTGTTTAAAGCCTTAAAAGGTGAAAGCACCGGCAATTATTCTGAAGGAACATCGGTTTTGAATGGCAGCAAAACACTGGATGGTTTTTCTTTCTATCAGAGACCCCGAGGTGACCGTTCTCGCCATTTGTTTTCCAAAAGTACTTTGGACGACGAATGGACGGTCAGCGGCGAGAGAGGTAAATGGCTCGGCAGGATGGACACAAACGGGGAGACGAAGAGACAGAGGGGTGGACAGGTAGATGGTCCGGCGGACGGCTAAACGCTTCAGTGTTAACAGTGCTGTTGCCACAGAAAATGCGAGCGATAGATTGGGAGGAATTGGGTGACCCCTAGCTGGTAATGTGATATGTCATTTAGCCTCAACCCGACCCCTTCGCCTCGCCAGGTCCCACCCTCACCACGCTCAAAATGGCTTTCCCTCTGTCTCAAGTACATATTCTCCTCAATCAAAATGACCGTCATTTTCTCCCCCTGACTGATTTTCGCCCAGAACTAGGAGTATAATTGCGCAAACAGACACCTGCTATGTCTTGATGAACACATGAGCCTAAAGCCACTTTTGCCGTCCGACAGGCATCAACCGGGGAAGGGGGGGGGGGGGGGGGAAACAACAGGAGGAGATGAAAACATTAATGGATAGGTTGCGGGATGGACGGATAAATTGATAGATCTTTCAGAGAAGGTCAAACTTCTGTGCCCAACGCGGGACCATCACGAAGAAGAAGAGAAATTGATTGCCGCTCACAAAGGCGCCGAAATGACCAGAGAAATTATTTTCTGGGCAATGAGGGAAAGGGGAGCGAGGGAAAGAGCAAACCTTTCTCGGAGCGTGTGAAATGACTCAAACAAACTGCTGTCAAGTGGAGTTGTTGGTGAAAAAGCTCATTGAGTGGATCTTCAAGTAGATCCACACTAACATGGATGCTGGGATTGTTTGTGTGTGTGTGTGTGTGTGTGTGTGTGTGTTTTGTGTATGTGTGTGTTTTGTATGTGTGCGTGTGTGTGTGTGTGTTTTGTGTATGTGTGTATTTTGTGTGTGTATGTGTGTATTTTGTGTGTGTGTGTGCGCGTGCGTGCGTGCGTGCCTGTGTGTGTGTGTGTGTTTAAAAGAGGGAACGAATGCACGAGCATTTTTTAAATGAAACCTCAAATCTCAGCTGTGTTCGTAAAATATATACGTAAATACTGTTCCATTAATGCTACAGTGCATGTATACAGTTGGATGTTGTTTAATCAATATTTTCCGTCTGATAAGTTGAGCACGTCGAGCTTCCCGTGCTCTGAACTCTACGCCAAGTTATCGTCACGCGCGCGGGGGGGAGTGGGGGGGCTTATCCATTTCAACCCCTTATAAATGACTCCTTAACAGAGGTGTCGCACTCTCTAGCACCATCGCTAAAATGAGTGATCCTCCCCTCAAATAACAATCCCCCCTCCCCACCATTCTGAAGCCTGCGTCCCCCGGCTAATGACACCCAGATAGATAGAGCACGACACGGGGCCTCCAGCCGGCGCCCGACAAATGGTCCCGCATTAGGGACGGAGGGAGCGCAGCGGAGTGGCAGATATGTAGATTGGGGAGGGAGAAGAGCGCGTGCGGAGACAGAGACGGATCGGGGGACTCATGTGTGGATAAACACAAGTGAGGTTGATTGCTAGCACAGTGAGGAGCCATTACAGAGAATCCGTACCCTAATCATAATGAATCACTTACTTATTAAGCGTTAATTATGCCACGTAAACACATCCCAGGCGCGCTGGGGAGGCAGACGCGGGGGCCTACCGTCTAGGGGGGAGAGGGGGGTTGCCGTGGGAGGCGAGGAGGCCACGTTAATTTATTCTTATTTATTAATTTCCCTAATTAAAACAACAAGGCTGTGCAATAGAAGGGTTTCTTTGGGTAAAACAAATGGAGTCCCAGTAAAGCAATATGAAGCCAGGCGTGGCACGGTGTAAACATTAAATCATGTGAAGTGATGGTGCTTGTTCAGCTGTTCATTATTAAAATAGCCTCATCCAATTGGGCGCACGCACACACACACACACACACACACACACACACGCACACACACACACGCACACACACACACACGCACACACACACACACACACACACAATCTCAGCCCTTCCTTCTTGTTACGGGTACCATGAGTGGCCCATTTCACATCTAAGAGAATGCACGCACACACACACAAATAATTCTATCGTAAATTCTGCTGATTTGTGTGACACTTACATCATCATTATATCAGTAAATGCTTCACTTTCCCCATCACAATACACCATCTCAATAACCGCATCCTTATGAAAGCCATAAAATCAGACACAAACACTCAATCTTTCCGTTTAATTGTAAAATGTGTACATTTTCCCTTCTCTGGCTCATTCACTGTCTATTATACGAGCTAAACTGGCGCGCCCATTTTCTCAAATTCATCCATCTCCCGCTCCTCTCCTCTTTTTCCACAATGCATTCTTTCAATTTCCTGGTCCCTCCCCGAGCCCCAGCATGGCCCACCTGAGCGGGTCCGGCGAGGGCGGGGCGCAGTAATGGCGTTAATGCTCGGTAATACGGGCCAGATATTATAATCTCAACACTGTCACATTGCGTTAGCCGGCGGAGACTGACGTATCAATGCCACGGCGCGCGGGTGACGCGCGGGGCTCAGGAAGCGTGGCCCGGTAATCGTCCAAAACAGACACGTTTATTTTAGACTGGGCCTTTTTTTGGGGCGGGAGGGCGGCGGGGTAATATGTTTTTTAGGGCCCGGTGATATAGGATGGCAGCAGAAAATGATCCATCCTGCACGCACCATCCTGCATGCACCATCCTGCACGCATAAGCCTGCGGTTACGCTCTCCTGAGCGATTCCTTGGTGATTTATGCGCGTGTGTAATTGAGTGTTAATAAAACTGTGTTCGGAGCGCGTGTAATTGTGTGTTCTAGACATACTGCACGCAAGCTTTTGTGTAATTGGGTGCTATCGATGATCGGAGCGTTTGTCCGGGTTGGAGTGCGACTGGACAGGTTACAGTTTGATTGCAGTTCTGAGACAGTGTTTTGTCAAGCTTTCCTGATCTGTTGAAATAATTGGTGGGCCTATATACTCTCCTGAAAAGCCAACCTGTCTTTGCAAGGATTTGCAGAAACCCTTACAATAAAATACTGTATATATATATATATATATAAACAATATATATATATATATATATAAATATATATATATATATATATATATATATATATATATATATATATATATATATATATATATATATATATATGCATATATATGTATATATGTATATATATGTATATATGTATATATACATATACACTCGCCAC
Source organism: Zeus faber (assembly GCF_960531495.2). Taxonomy (NCBI): domain Eukaryota; kingdom Metazoa; phylum Chordata; class Actinopteri; order Zeiformes; family Zeidae; genus Zeus; species Zeus faber. Next base: position 15,923,883 of record NC_137195.1, read on the forward strand.
TTTATTAGGTGCACCTGTTCAATTGCTTGTTAACTCAAATAGCTAATCAGCCAATCACACGGCAGCAACTCATTGCATTTAGCCATGTAGACATGGTAAGGATGACTTGCTGAGGTTCAAACAGAGCATCAGAATGGGCAAAAAAAGGGAAATTTAGTGGCTTTGAACGTGGCATGGTTGTTGGTGCCAGACGGGCTGGTCTGAGTATTTCAGAAACTGCTGACCTACTGGGATTTTCACGCACAACCATCTCTCAGGTTTACAGAGAATGGTCCGAAAAAGAGAAAAAATCCAGTGAGCGGCAGTTGTGTGGACGAAAATGCCTTGTAGATGTCAGAGGTCAGAGGAGAATGGGCAGACTGGTTTAAGACGATAGAAAGGCAACAGTAACTCAAATAACCACACGTTACAACCAAGGTATATAGAATACCATCTCTGAACACACAACAGGTGGGACCTTGTAGTAGATGGGCTACAGCAGCAGAAGACCACACCGGGTGCCACTCCTGTCAGCTATGAACAGGAAACTGAGGCTACAATTGCCACAGGCTCACCAAAAATGGACAATAGAAGATTGGAAAGACGTTGCCTGGTCTGATGAGTCTCGATTTCAGGTGCGACATTCAGATGGTAGGGAAAGAATTTGGTGTAAACAACATGAAAGCATGGATCCACCCTGCCTTGTATCAAGGGTTCAGGCTGGTGGTGGTGCTGGTGTAATGGTGTGGGGGATATTTTCTTGGCACACTTTGGGCCCCTTAGTACCAATTGAGCATGGTTTAAACGGCACAGCATACCTGAGTATTGTTTCTGACCATGTCCATCCCTTTATGAGCACAGTGTACCCAGCTTCTGATCGCTACTGTCACAAAGCTCAAATCATCTCAAACTGGTTTCTTGAACATGACAATGCGTTCACTGTACTCCAATGGCCTCCACAGTCCCCAGATCTCAATCCAATAGAGCACCTTTGGGATGTGGTGGAACGGGAGATTGGCATCATGGGTGTGCAGCCGACAAATCTGCAGCAACTGCGTGACGCTATCATGTCAATGTGGACCAAAATCTCTGAGGAACGTTTCCAACACCTTGTTGAATCTATGTTGAATCTAAGGCAGTTTTGAAGGCAAAAGGAGGTCCAACCCCACACTAGCAAGGTGTACCTAATAAAGTGGCCGGTGATTGTATATATATATGTATATATATATATATATATATACACTTTTTTTTATCATACCCATGAATACAACAATAATAAAGATGATAATGCAAACTTGTATATGTTGCTATACGACCTTAATATATTCACAACTGCACAATATTTTAAAGGCTTATTGACCCCAATGACATTTGATGCTGTTGTTGATGCTGTTTGCTGTTGGTATTGTCACCAATGTCTACTCACTGCTCATTTGAGGACTGAGTGTTAGTGGGCGCTATTGATCCTTTGACTGTAGCTCTGTAAAGGTCATACTGTGGAACGCAAACTAAACTTCAATGAACTCTTGTTGTTTCTCAACAAAAATACTGCTCTTCCAGGGATTAGCTCTCAGTAACCCACAAATAACATACAACCTTGGTAGCCCGGGTTGTTAAGTTTATATATAGACAAGATGGTTTTTATGCACGGAACAAACATTCTGGGCAACTGCAGCCTGAACATCACAAAGATTCTTTCGATTCTAAGGCCGAAAACGCAAATGCCGCTTCATATACAGCTAAGATCAAGCGTCCCAAACAATGTCGCCGGCCTGTATCATATTGAGTAGTTTGCTAATCTGTAATCTAATAGTTGTGCACCCTGTAGTTACTTATTGCAATTTCTGTAGCAGCACGGCTTCCTGGCTCTTCACAAACTGATAGGTCTTGCGGTAAACTACCTCTAAGAGTAAGGGACTTGGAAAGAGCTTGAAAAGGCAGGGACGGCTGCCAAGTGTGTGCACCCCATCGCCGCGAAATAGAAAGACAAGAAAGAAGAGAAGGAGAAGGTTGTGTTGCTTTCCGCTCGCTGTGTAGTCAGCAGCTCTGGTAGGTTTAATGTTCGTCCAAAAAACAGGATGTTGTATTGTTTTGTCTTCACAGCTTTAGTTGTCATAGTCATTGTAGTTTACTGTACTAGTAATAAAGTAGTAGTATAGTACATATAGTAGTGAACTAGTACATTACTAATGAAGTGGATCACTAGTATTACTACTGAATTACATATGCATATTATTTAGCATAATAATGTGCCAAACAGTAGATATTAGTAGTGCAGGTAGATACAGAATGTGTGTCATTCATGTATTGTTGTGATAATAGTATAGGTATGTATAATAGTGTGTTTGTGTATGTGTGTGTGTGTGTGTGTGTGTGTGTGCCCCTGTGTGCGTGTGTGCGTGTGTGCGTGTGTTTGTGTGTGTGTGTGTGTGTGTGTGTGTGTGTGTGTGTGTGTGTGTGTGTAGTGTGGGGTGGGTACTGTTTAATTGATGCAGGCTGCCCATCGATCCCACCCGCCCGGCCTAATGAAGGCCTGATTGGTTTGTGAGGGCTGGCTGGTTCTGCTTAGCTGCCTCTGCCTGCTGCCCTGGCTGAGCACGCTAACACACACACACGCACACACACACACACGCACACACACATGCAAACACTTCGAAACAACTACACACACCTACACACACACACACACACACACACACACACACACACACACACACACACACACACACACACACACACACACACGCACACACTCAATTGAACATCATTCTTTTCTCTCCTGTTCCCAAGCTTTGTCTCTGTCTCTCACTTTACATTTCAGTCCTGCCTTTCCCTCCATCTACCTTCATATAACTCTCTCTCTCTCTCTCTCTCTCCCCCTCTCTCTGTCTCTCCCCCTCTCCCTCCCTCTCTCTCTCACACACACACACACTTTCGCTTTCTCTTTCTCTCTTTTGTTTTTCCAGCTCCTTCACTGTTAGTTTTAAGCATTAAACAACTACATAATTTGTTATTGAATATTAGTCTGTGTTGGTAAAAAAATCCTTCTTATTCATGACACCTGTGTAGGAGATACGTAGTCTTTTAACTATGTAAACCTTTATCCACTGACTATGTGTGTTATCCAAACGTTTCATTTTACACTATTTTAATTCAGATTGCCGATTATTGTTGTTCATAAAACACAATACACATTCTCTATTTGCTCTACTATACTATACTATTGCACTGAACTAGACTACTATATGATCTATATCAAGGCGGTAATGTATTGTGTTTTGTGCACTTATAAGATACTTTTTATCAGCCATATTTTCCCCAACTATATGCATATTTAAGAAGCTTTTACCTGCTTTTTAAATTGTTGGTGCATTAAAATTCCTCCCACGGGGACAATAAAGTGGCATCTAAATCGAATCCAAAGTAGTCTGAAATAATCTGATGAAATTCCACTTTTGGCCTCGTCGTTTTCCTAAAACATTGTAATCGGTTTAAAAATAAATATTGGGTTACAAATGTGTCGGCAAGAAATGCTGAATGTGTTATGTTGTCTTCGGGATGAGTCGGAAGCAGAAGGAGACGTCGTGGATGGGCCGTCAGAGGGTCGTACAAACATCACTTCTTCAATTATTACTGGTGTTGTCCCTCGCTGGCTTGACTCCCTCTCTGTCTGCATGGTGTCAGTGTCTCCAGCTGCCAGTCAGTCAGTCCGTCAGTCCGTCAGGTGTCTCCACTCTTCCTGTCAAGGGACTGCCCATAAATGTCTTCTTCGTGGCACTCTCCGTCCAATACAGACACATGTATTACACAGTCTCCTTAATGGCTTTGTCAGACGGGCTTTTTACAAAACCAGTCATTTAGACGGGCAAAGGACTGCTATCAGTCTCCCTGCTCCATTTCTCCTTCTCCTCTCCCTGTGTGTGTGTGTGTGTGTGTGTGTGTGTGTGTGTGTGTGTGTGTGTGTGTGTGTGTGTGTGTGTGTGTGTGTGTGTGTGTGTGTGTGTGTGTGTGTGTGTGTGTGTGTGTGTGTGTGTGTTCTTTCGTGAACATTAGTGTCAGGGAAACAAAGCGCCGTCCAGGTATCCTCCAGACTCATGTATCAGCGGATGCCTTTACAGTGTCTTTCTGTTCAGGAAGTGAGTCGGACAGCTCTGTCCATCACCGCCCGCCGCCCAGAACGGCCCCCGACTCCAATCATACTTAATGATCTGCTTCCTCGCCGTCTTTATTTTTACTAAGCAACATCCCGCTAATCTCAATTTATTCAACATGTATGCTTTTACAGTGAATTGTTATTTTTCCATAAATGTTATTCCGTAATTGACTTAGGAAGGCAGGTTCTCTGACAAAGGGGAAATGTTTCTAATGAGAAGCAGAATTGTCCTGTTAAAAAGAATAATATTTTATGAATATATACAGTTTATACTGTATAGGCCTTTATAAATTATTCTCTGAATTTTATTTGAGAATGGAATCGTCTACTTGAAATGGCCAATCCAAGCAACACTTGAAAGTGTTGCTTGGATACAAAATTTGACCTTGGACAGCGTTGATTGGTTTCCCCTGTTATAAAAGAATATATGACCAAATTCTATACATATCTTATGATCAATTGATCATGAGATATGTACTGTATAGAATGTATAAAATTTGGTATCTGATTATTCTGTTAAACCTTCAGAAACAATTTTTGGTATCGTTGCTTTTTGACGGCATAGACATACACACCGGACATACACACTAAGCCTACTCAAATATACACAGGGGAACCAGAATAAATATGAAAACTGAAACTGAAAACTTTCTCCGGCGCTGCTGCAGCACATATTGGCATACCTGTCTACCTACCTGTTTGTCTGTCTGTCTGTCTGTCTGTCTGTCTGTCTGTCTGTCTGTCTGTATATGTAGCTGTCTGTCTGTAGTTCTGTGTGTCAGTGTCTGTAGGTCTACCTGTCTTCTGTAGGTCTAGCTGTCTGTCTGTAGGTTTAGCTGTATGTAGTTCTGTCCATCTGTCTGTAGTCCTGTCTATCTGTCTGTAGGTCTAGCTCTCTGTCTGTAGGTTTGTCTGCAGGTCAAGCTGTCTGTATTTAGGTCTACCTGTCTCTCTGTAGGTGTAGCTGTTTGTCTGTAGTTCTGTCTGTATGTAGATATTCCTGTCTACATACAGCTATTCGGCTTAGCTGCTTGTCTGTAGATCTAGCTGTATCTACTCCTGTCTGTCCGTCTGTCTGTATGTCTAGATGTCCGTCTGTGGGTCTACCTGTCTGTCTGTAGGTCTGTCTGTCTGTAGGTATACCTGTCTGCCTGTATGTCTGTCAGTCTGCAGTTCTGTTTGTCTGTCTATCTATAGGTCAAGCTGTCTGTAGTTCTGTCTGTCTGTAGGTCTAGCTGTCTAGTTCTGTCTTTCTGTCTGTCTGTAGGTCTAGTTGTCTGTCTGTAGATATGTATGTCTGTCTATCTGTAGGTCAATCTGTCTGTATGTAGGTCTACCTGTCTGTCTGTAGGTCTGTCTGTCTGTAGGTCTACCTGTCCGTCTGTAGGTCTGTCTGTCTGTCTGTCTGTAGGTCTAGCTGTCTGTCTGTAGATCTGTATGTCTGTCTGTCTTTAGGTCAATCTGTCTGTATGTGGGTCTACCTGTCTGTCTCTAGGTCTGTCTGTCTATCTG
>NC_137195.1:15937026-15947026 GCF_960531495.2 Zeus faber
GTGTCCGGGGGTGGGGGGGCGGTGGGGGGGTGGGGGCACCCCCTCCAAATAAGCCGCGACAAAAGAGGAGCTGAAATGGGTTGTGGGATGGAATCAAGAGAAATGAGATTCACCAAATTAGACCAGATTGGACTGATGGACTCGGATTAGAGGGAAAAGAGAGATATAGGGAGGGGATGACGAGAAAACGAGGAGAGTGAGTGAGTGAGGGAGTGCATATGTGGAAGATGGAGGAACAGAGGGAGGGGGGTCTCTGGTACTTGGCAGTCTCTGGGTATCTCAGGTTCTCTCTGGCCGGGAAAGCGGTCGATATTTAATTGTTATTGCTCGCATGGAACGCACGGAAGCGGGGCCTGTACGAAAATTTCTCATTTATTTGGTATTCTTGTTTTCTCCCCACCACCCCCGCCCCCCCCCACCCACCAACCCTCCCCACCCCCACCCACCCCCTCTTCGTTGGGCATCGGGGGTGAGCCGGAGGAAAGGGGGATTTGGGGGAGGGACGAGGATCCGGGTGAAACCTGAAAACACATGCATTTCACCCTTTCCCCCAAGTTTCTGTCCTCCGACACAAAATATCCACGCTGGCCCCACCTTCTGGCACCTCCACTTCTCCACCCCCCCCCCCCCACCCACTCCTGTCTAAAATGAAAAAACCCGTATTTTCATCAGACGTCCAACCAAATATTATCTACACACCGTTCCCGAAGATCGAATCTTATTTAGGGGACGACGGGAATCCGCCATCTGTTTTTAAATCTCGTTCCTCCATGAACTTTATTTTCCCTCTTTAGGCAAAGTGATAAACTGATGGAGGTGCTCTCTGCACCCAGGCCACATGCACGTCTCCCTCGCTCTGCTCCCCCTCCTCTTTCTCTCTGCTCCTTCTCCTCCTCTTTTTCTCTCCTCCTCTTTCTCTCTGCACCTCCCCATCCCCTCTCTGCTGTTCACCCCCTCTCTGCTCCTCACCACCCCTTCCCCCCACTCTGCTCCTCACCCCACCCCCCTCTCTGCTCCTCACCCCCCTTTCTGGTCCTCATCCCTCTCTCTCTGCACCTCCTCACTCCCCTCTCTGCTCCTCATCCCCCTTTCCCTCCGTTTCTCATCCATTTCTCTCTCTGCACCCCCCCACCCCCTCTCTGCTCCTCACCCCCTCTCTCACTCTGCTCCTCATCCACCTTTTATTGCCCTCCTCTCTGCTCCTCATCACCCCCCCCTCTCTTTCTGCACCTCCTCACCCCCTCTCTGCTCCTCACCCCCTCTCTCATTTTGCTCCTCATCCACCTTTTATCGCCCTTCTCTCTGCACCTCCTCACCCCTCTCTGCTCCTCACCCCCTCCCTGCTCCTCATACCCCCCTTTCTCTGCACCTCCTCACCCACTCTCTGCTCCTCATCCCCCTCTCTCTCTGCACCTCATCCATCTCTCTCTCTCTCTCGGCACCTCCTCACCCTCTTTCCTCCTCAACCCCCTCTCTGCTCCCTCAACCCCCCCCTCCTCAACCCCCTCTCTGCTCCCTCACCCCCTCCCCTGCTCCTCACCACCCCCCCCTCCCCCCTCTCTCTCTGCACCTCGTCACCCCTTTCTCTGCTCCCCCCTTCTCTCTGCTCCTTATTACCCCCTTTCTCTGCTGCCCTCCCTCTCGTTGCACCTCACCCCCCCCCCCCCTTTTATACTCCCCCCCCTTCTGATGCTCCTCAGCATCCTCTCTCTGCTCCTCACCCCGCGGCCCCCCTCTCTGCGCCCGGACCATTGTGCCAAGATCAATCCCTCTTTCTCTGCGCGTAATAAACGGTAGTCTGCAACCTGCCTGCACCCGACTCCTGCATAGAGAGAGAGAGAGAGAGAGAGCGGGAGAGGGAGAGAGGGAGAGAGAGAAAGAGAGAGCGAGAGAGAGAGAGTGAGAGAGAGAGAGAGAGAGAGAGAGAGAGAGAGAAAATGGTGCATTATTTTGCACATAAACTATAAGATGCATCCGGGAGGGTGGCGATTTTTCGCCTTTCGGGTCAACTTTTTTGGACAACTTTTTTGTTGAAGGCGCCGTCCCCTCCTGCGTGCGCGCTCCTCCCCGCGGTCCCCGGCGCGGCACTGGCGCGCTCGTAGCTGCACGGGAAGAAGGATGCGACGCCCGGTTTGTCCCCTAAACCCGACAAGTTACGGTTAGAGCCGCCCTCGAGTCGACGGGATCCCGCGGAGCCAGGTGGGACCTACTGACACGTCAATGAAGGTGAAGGTAAGCGCCCCGCTCCCCCGTTCTCCTCTGTTGTGCGATTACGCGCGGGTGGCGTTAATAATGCAGAAACACTCCGGAAAAAGTGCGGACGAGGAACGAGAAGGACCACGGGGGGGGGGGAAGCCGAACGCATGTGAGGAAACCCACGCGCGTCTCCTGCACAACATTGATTTGCACTACAATGCGCGCGTATCCATGTGCGCCCGACTTGTCCGACATCCATCCGAACAGCATCCCCCCCCCCCCCCCCCCCCCCCCCCCCCGAAATAGATCGACGAGTATTCCTGCAAGGTTCCTTGCCTTCCTAAAGCAGTTCTGTTTTCCTAAAGTGTTGCCTTGCATCTGCAATTTGCACCGCGTTGACTTGGGGAGTGTAACCTTGGGGAGAAGCCTATGGCCATGCTTCTCATCTCCCTCCCCGCTTCATTCCTCTCCTTGACTTCGTAAGTGTATGAAGTAAAAGGAGAGGAAAGAAGGGGTCAAGGAGCTCAAAGTTTCTTGCGAGTTCCTTGTGTTTGAAGACTTGTATATGCATGTAGTTCACCATGTAAGCAGTAGTAGGATATGCTCTTCATAAATACTAATTTTACATTTTCAGCCAACAAAACATGAACTTATTATTATTATTATTATTATTATTATTATTATTATTATTATTATTAGTAGTAGTAGTAGTAGTAGTATTAGTAGTATTAGTATAATTATGATTGTTATTATTATTATTATAGTATATATATATATATATATATGTTTTTTTATTATTATTATTATTATTCTTACAGGCAAGGTTCCACTGAGATGAGGATCCTTTTTGCAAGGGAGACCTGTTCAGATACATAGATAAATACTGACGATGTACAATTACACGGTACAATTAGCTCAGTCTAGTGTCTTCCAGATGTCCTACTGTTCATATTGTTCTGAAAGCTCGGGTCAAGAATGAGATGTGAACAGAGACACTCTCATCTTGTACAATTCTACCTTTCAGGCCATGGCTGCTTATTTGCCACTGAATGGGAGACTGATTTTGTAGTCCATGCATCTCGTTTGTTTTTACAAATGCACAGGAGCTTTAGATTATCTTAATATTTCCCAAAAATTACATCAGCAAATAAAATCACACTTAATGTTCCATTCACAGGCACTATGCCATAGTTATGTGGTTAATATAATTTGTGATAACGATAAAGAACGATAAAGATAAAGTCGGTTGTGCAATACTGAGAGTTTGGCTTGAACCACTAAACCTATAAATGACAAACTAATGCCATGAAACTAGCTAGTTTTCCTATTAATAAAGAACTCAAACAGTACATATAATATTTATATTTTAGAAGGAGGCAAAACACCTTGAGATCCATGGAGATACAATTGAAATTAGAAATGATTTACCAGGAGTTAGTCTTTTCCTAAGCTAAATCTAAATCCTTAAGAAAAATGCTGGTGCATGCACAGCAAATGTATCCTCCTTCTGATAGACGTGTTTGTTGCGTCTCTCTTGATCTTTTTCTACCACTTCTGTTCCACTTTTATATTCAGTTGTTGTTGTTCTTCTTCTTATCAAATGGTTAAAACGTTGTGTTTTCTTCAATAACATTTACATTGTGCTGTCATTGAACTGCAGTTTGATGCAGCTTTATCCATGGCATTTAATTTCAAATCAAATGCTGAATAATGAACAATACTTAAACTATATACTTGTTATACAGTAATTATAGCGAGCTAAGGTTGGTCTCTTCAAATTCTTTACCAAGACGGCTTTTTATTTTACATGTATTCTACATGATTGTAAATTGTGCTCAAGCGTTTTTCAATACCAGCTGCTAGTTTAAACCATAACAATTAACTCTCTGACAAAAAGTGACAAATAGACGTTTTCAGTTTTTATTGAACTCATTCATGTTATGACTTATTCATAAATGTTGTCGTATAGTAAAGGGCCCAGAGAAAATCTGAAAGTTGAGCGTATTCTTTCACCTTTGCGAAGAGGATGTAAATGAATAGAATGTTCTAATCTTAATTTCGTCGTTCACCCTTCACCCTTTGGGAGGAAGCAGGCTAGTTTTCTTTAAGCCTTTCTAATTCCTATCTCCTCACTGACCGTAGGTTCATTTCTTTCAGTTGACTGTTGAAGGAAAGGCTCTGTGTAGCATAAATGAATCCCTAAATATACAGTGACATCTAATAGAACAGATCAGAGTTGGAATTGGTTTTCCAGAGCTTACTCATAACCCTCACCTGACCTGGCCAGTTAGATGCTTGGGATTCAGCAGTGTTTACTCAAGGTGCAATCATTGATATTTATAGCAAATTTGACTTATTGGAGTAAATAATTATACGGTATCACAAGGTGACTTCTTTTGCTGTAGTTTGTGGCATTAAACATGTAGTTACATTCTCAGCTAGTCTTGAGTTTGTGGCGTCTTTTCCCTGTGTTGACAAAGCACGGCCCTGTGTCTTAGCTCCATCAGTCTCGCTGGCCTTGTATTCTTGGTGAAAGTAGTAAAATGGCAGAAAAATGGCCTGTTGCAAAGCACACTGCAGAAAACAAAAGTGCTGAAGTGCATGAGATAAATAAGCCCCTTTGGACATCGACCAGACTAATCTACAGTCAAGTTGGACTGGTTTTATTCCAATATGGAGAGCTCACAGGGATGCAAAAACGAGTTGGCTTTCTTGTTTGTTTGAATCGAGTTATGATAGACTAGTGCTCCCCCTATGCCACTGCAACTCTAACTTTGTTCTACACGACACGACAAACAAAGGAAACTTTGTTGTTGTTTTTTTTTTTTTTCATTTTACCAGTAATTCAATGAAACGGTGCCTGTCAACTGAGAGCACACTGTCTGTGCTCATTATGACCCAGCTTGTGCATCGTTGGAGCTTATGTCCAAGACTGTGCAAGGATCCATATTAAAGGGAGGCCCTCCTCCATTGATTAGGTATTACCATGGCCACCTTGGACGCCCATTCACTTGTTTGTCGACAATTGCTCCATCTCCGAGGTATTCAAACACTCGCTAAGCAGCCGAGCCAATATTTATGGGGGCTTTAACGGGTTCATTATAGTCACTGGGGATAGGTCCACGGGGTATCAAGCACTCATAAAGGACCCACTGGAGTTAGTCCACTAGGCACTGAGACGGTGACAGTACAGTCAATGACTCCAATCATTCCTCATCTGTTTTATTGCCGCACTGGCATTTATCGCCGTAAAGGGGCTAAAAAGCGTACCTGTGCGCTGATCATGAGCCACACTTTGTAAAATCTGCTTTGTAATCCCCCCCCCCCCCCGTGTGAGAGTGAAGTCCATCTTGGGCCTCGGTGGTCCACAGCTGTTTCCAGTTGTCAGTTTCTGGAGTGTTGTACGGAGGAGGTCAAAGTTATCGTACTGCAGGACACAAGAAATACGAACAAACAACAAATGCATTAAAATCAATGAATTTAGGAGACACCCAGTTATGTGATTGCCCCTCTAAATTGTCGTATGAACTCTCTCAAACATAGTTTAGTCCGACCACATTTGTCCCACATTTTCTCTTTTTCGGAAAAAATTCCCATTATTCACAGTTTTGCCCTAAAACGGTTAATTTGGTGCTTCGGATATATTCTTGCTTTATTTTTCCACCCCTCGCTCTCCTTCCTCCACTTCCTTCTCTCATTTTGCCTCTGAAAGCCCCGGTCGGATTCCGTCCGAACTGTGTCGATTATTCTCCTTTTTTTAAGCGTTACCGTCCCGTCGTTTCCACAGCAAAAACCAGCTCTTCTCGGAGACAGTCTGGCCTCCCCCTGTTTTGGAGGCACTGACCCCCCCTCCCCTCCCACCCCCTTCCTCCTCCCCTTCTCTCACTTAACCCCGTATTTCACAGCTGAACTACGGCTAATTTCCGCCAGTCCTGCGAACAGCGCTCTCTTTACTGCTAGAGCACGCTTAATTACCCGCAATTAAAGCCCGGCGCTAACGAGAAAATTGCTCCGTTATGAAATGACTTCAAAAGGACTGGAGTAAGTAGAATGGATCGAAGGAAAAAGTTGGGCAGGTGCCTCGGGCTGCTCGGCGAGAGCTTCTCTGCCGCGTTTCCCCCTTAAAACGCCTCAATAAGAGGTGGTAAGTAAAGATCCTTCTGGCAAGACCCACAGCTGTAGACAGTATTATTCCGCATCGAGACTTAAATGCCGGCTCTGAGGCGCCACACTTAGTATTCACTTCAGTAATGAAGGTAAAATATGTGTCAGTAAAGCAGGGCTAAGTTGTTGGGAAAGTGGATGCATTTTTAATCAGTCAAAAAGATGCCATTTCATAGTTTGTGGGGTATTCAAAACCGACTCGGTTGTGGTAGCACACGTTGCCACTGGTGCACCGGCTGATTTTTTTTATTTTTAGCTAAGACAACACTTCATTAATCCCTGTTGGGCGCTGGTTCCGTTTTACCTGCGACATGAACGCGTTCGACCCCATTTGCGAGGTACTTTGCCATGGTTCAAGGTCGCAGATCAAATCAATTTTCAGAGGAAATGCAATTGGGCATTGCGTGCCAGTGTAAATGTATCGGGCACAATTTGGTCGGATAAAACAGAAAAGAGATGGGGTGCTAAAACGTTGAAAGACAAAGACACGTAGGCTAAGAGGGTGGCCTGCACGAGCGCGACGCGTATGGCGTCTTCAAAATATCAGCAGGAAACAGCCTTCTCCATCACCTCCTCCCGACAGCGTCGAAGGGCTCTTTTGGCGGAAGGGTAAAGGAGGTCGTGCACCTGTTCGTCAGGGCCAAAGGGGAACTAAACCAGCAGCCGGAGGACAACGCCTCCAACTGATGGATGTAGTCCTTGAGGATGGCGTTTCTAGTTGGAGGGGGTGGGAATCCCAGTTTACTTGTAGTTGAAACGTAAAAGCTTTGCTTCTGCTCGGGAAGCCAACCCTGGCATGTCTGGCACAAAACACGATTGGTCTTATTGGACGATACTTTGCACGAGCTTTATTGGCATTGGTTACTCTGTGATTTTATGCTCTAGTGATGACGCAGAGAATTGTTTTTCTGTGTATTTTCATTGAGAATTTTTACAGGAATCCCGGTGTACAAATCTGGTGAAAGTCCAGGCGAAGGAAGCCAGTGTCTTAAACCACGCTCCACCCCGCCGCAGACCTTGCACCGTGTGACCGTGCAGCCATCCAAGCATTTCGCAGCTACCCCATCACCCCACCCCCTCCGCCCTCCGCCCCCCCCCCCCCGCCCCCCAATCCAATCTAACGGCCGGTGATATGAAACAAATAAAACACTAATTCGGATTATTTAAGCCCAGTTTACACCGCGAGAGGCGGCGTGCCGAGGAAGAGCAGAACTGTACGGAGGGGAGGATAATTGCAACAGTGGTCGTAATAAGTGCGGCGGCTACAGTGATAACAATTAGATTTGATTTCATTTGGAGAATGCCTCCACAGCTGCTACCCTTTCACCCCCTTAACCCCTCTTCCCCTCTCCCTTCCCCCTCCCTCCCTCCCTCCCTCCCTCCCTCCCTCCCCCCAACCCGCTCTCCTCTCCCCCTAGATTAAAGTGGGTGTGTTAATTCCGTGGTGTAGCGATCGAACAGCTCTGGCAACAATGGGAAATGGGCTATTGATCAGAACAGGTCAGATTAAGACTAGGCACTGGAGCTCTTTCTTGCTCTCTTTTCCCCTCCTTTTCTCTCCATTTCCCACTTTCTTCTCCTTCTTATTTATCTCCCCGTACCCTCGGCCTGTTCCGCTTGTGTCATCCCCCCTCCATGCTCACACACACACACACACACACACACACCCACACACACACACACACACACCCACACACAAACATACACTGATACACGTATACACAGACAGACACACACACACACACACGTATACTGTATACACACACAGACGCACATACTGTACATACATGCACACGCACGTTCAAGTGCGCTCATGCACACATGCAAACACACACACACACACGCCTACGCAGAAACACACATATATACAGACACACACATGTATACACACACAGACACATACAAATACACTCTGGCACACGTAAACACACACATTGACACACACATACACATATATTTACATAGACACACACATACATACACACACAAGCACACTACCACATAGACACTTGCACACACATACATACATATAGTAACATACACACACATGCATATATCAATATACATACATACACACATGCACATGCGCATAGAAAATATTAAAATTGTATTTCGCTATTTTAGTCTATAGGTTTTCTTGCTCTTCCCCGTTTGTTTCTCTTTTGATCCATCCATTATTTATCTTCATTTGTGCTCGTGTGTCTACAGAAACCCTCCCTTCTTCCTCATTTGTCCTTGCACTTTAGAGCCAGCCCCGAGCGCACGCATACACACACACTGGCCGTACAGCGGCGCTGCACAGAGCCCTGCACACCGGCACCTCAACAGCTCGCCGTATCTGACGTCAATTCACGTGAGATTGTTGTATATCCATCCATCAGTTACACCGCCGAGGCCTTTTTGGTTGTTGTGCCACAATTAAAACCCGGCCTATCAAAATGGCCCCCCCATACCAAAATTAACTGTCATGATCGCAGGCCGGGGACGGAACACATTGGATTTGCATCGAATAGACATTAAGCATACCAAATGTGAGGAGACAGCAAATCCATTCGGTGAAAAGTGAGCTCAGAATCCCCTACTCTACTTATATTAATTACCTCAATCAATTGGGATACTACAGGTCAGTTATCCATCCTCTCCCTGCGACTCCCCGCGCCGTCACATGGCTGCCTCCGAGGTGACGGCCACAGAAGTCAGTGTGGTTTCAGCGCCGTGCGTGATCGGTTATCATTGGAATGGGTAATAATAAATAATAATAATACATTTTTATTTGCATATTGCTCTCCGCTACGCCCACAGAGTGCATTTAAACCACATGGAAAACACGACGAACGCTACCACCAAATAAGAAGTGAATAACGCACCAAATAAAACCAACACACACACACACACGCATGTCAATATACGGTACGGTATCCCATAAACACAAACGCCTCTTCAAACACACACAGTAACACACATGCTGGTATATGCACACACATCAGTGGTCACATCAATATCACTATGACCCTCAGGGAATCTGCGTATTGGCAAAGCTTTCATCTGCTGAGTGTTGTGAGCGTGTCTGATGTCCTCCTCCGCCGACACACACCAAGGCCCAGACATACACACACACACACACACACACACGCACACGCACAGTCCACAAAACCAATAAAAACACACACACGCGCGGGCGGTGAATGGTGCACTTGCGCGGCCCGTCCCGCCGTGCGGATATTACATAGCGGTTACACGGGTGGTTACTTAAAGACGGGGATATAAACTTCTAAAGCGGCGATAAAAGCAAACTATCAGGATACTCCACGGCCGCGTACAGCAACGAGCGCCCACGCACGGCTGGTGTCACCGGAACACACTAGAGGGCGGTGGAGAGGCGAGGCGGCGAGACGTCGGAGCGAATGCGCGGGCGCGTGTGACGCGCGCGTCGGCGCGGCGCGAGTCGGCGCGACCGCAACCACGGCGGCGCTCGGGGCGCACGCACGCCCGGCCTCCGCCAAAGGGCGCGTGCTTTGAGCGGGCCGCGCACGACATTCAGCGTCTTGAGGTTGCGCTTGGGAGTCGAAGTCTGGAGTCGTGCAGCTCAATGGAAAAAGAGATAAATGTAATAAATGGAAAAAAAATGTATATATATTAT
>NC_137195.1:15952026-15954526 GCF_960531495.2 Zeus faber
AGAGATCCCGCCTTCCACTGTTCTAAAACGTAGTTTTGCATCATAATGTTCCGCTGTCATTCACTTCAGGAGTTTTTATATCCATTGTGCCTCAGTTGTTGGATGGAGTGGATATTGTTAGGTGGAGGCTTGCCTAATCAGGTTGGCACGGATATTTTCCTTTTTTGTGTTGCACATATATATATATATATATATATATATATATACAGTATATATTTATATATATATATATATATATATATATATATATATATATATATATATATATATATATATATATATATATAAGGAAAATATACTGTGTACTATATATATATATATATATATATATATATATATATATATATATATATATATATATATATATATATATATATATATATATATATATACACACACACACACACACACACACATACGGGAGCAGCCAAAAGAAAAATAAGATATATACAGTATATGTATGTGTATATATATATATACAGTATATATTTATTTCTTTATTTCTTTATTTCTTATTTCTTTATTTCTTTGTTTGTTATTTTGTGTTTGTGAAATATAGTTAGGTTATTCCAAAAGAGTATTTTAAAAGTCCACGGTATTCTCTTTAACTACTACCTCACTACCCACGCTACTGACATACCAGCCTACCTACCAACCAAACAACCAACCAACCAACCTACCTACCTACCTACAGTACCTACCTTCCTACCTACCTACCTACCTACCTACCTACGTACCTACCTACCTACCTACCTAGCTACCAACCAACCCACCAACCTACCTACCTACCTATCTCCCTGCCGACCTACCTAACTACTTACATACTAACCAACCAACACATAAAACTACCAACCAATTTTTCTTTCTTTCCTGCTTGTTCTTGTTCTCTCTCTCTCTCTCTCTCTCTCTCTCTCTCTCTCTCTCTCTCTCTCTCTCTCTTCGCCCCCCCGTACCCCTGTCGTCTTTGGCCGCCACACCTGGTAACTACAAACTTGTACACAATGATAACGGGCCGATCTGTCGATCTATCTCTCTATCTGGCCTGTCGGCAGTTAGTGGAGTGGCTGAGAGACCGGCAGGCGTGAAAGGTCAGTTAATCGATGGCACACAATTTGACAAATCCCACCGACTCTTATCATCCTCACGGGCGTTTAGGGCCAAAAGGAGGACCGCTGAGATAAATGCTTAATCCTGGACGCACTGAGAGAGAGCGAGAGAGAGGGAGGGAGAGAGAGAGAAAGCCAGGGGAACAGAGCAGGACAGGACAACACAGGAGTTCTGTGGAACAGATGGGCATGCAGAGAGGTTGGGGGGCGGGGGTCGGAGGAGTTGTTAAGGGAAGTTGAATGGGACGATGACTGCAAATAGATAGAGGTGGGCTCAAGGAAAGTGAAGCGCCTGCATCTATTCTGTCTTCAACATTCTAGAGCTTCGCTTGAGGTCACCTCACATTTGGTGGTTTAATTGACGTTAAGCGGGGACACAGGATGCGACAGACTATGCGCGGGGCTTTTTGAGGGGTCATGTGATGTGGCTATATCGGTTCACGCGCAGCGTTTTTGAGCAGACACGTAAAGTTTGAAGAAAAAATATAACCTGGAAAAAACAAGGGTGTGTGAGTGGTTGAATTCTCGCGTGGCATGTTAGCCTGCCTGCAGCAGTGTGCAACCAAGGGGAAAATGAGCTTTTGTCCACAAAGGCTGGTCTCTTTTCTTCCATTTTTTGAGCTGCAGGTGTTTGGGAGGGCCGCAGAATTCTCCGCCCTTATACCCTTGACATCACTTCATGGCACTAGTTGGGTCGTATCGGCTTGTAAGTAACTAACGTTGGGTCGGCAGTGATCTCACCATTTGTAATGATGATATTGGGACAGTGTTGTCGGCCGAGCTCGGGCTCAGAGTGTGTGTGTGCTAATGTCAGTATGTCTAGGTGTAAGTGCTGCTGGTCAGTGTATGCGTGATCTTGTATGGTTGTGGAAGTGTTGCTTGGGCGATCACATAGACAGACGCGCGTGTCCTTTCTTTCGGTCTCAATACAAGCTCAATGTAATTCAATTGAGATTAGTTGCACTGGCATGACAGCAGATCCGTAGTATTGCCAAAGCACTTAGAAGGCAATGACAAGACCACATCGATGTGGGCGAACGCACACACACACACACACACACACACACACACACACACACACACACACACACACACACACACACACACACACACACTCTCTCTCTCTCTCTCCAACTGGCTCTTGCCAGGAAAGAGAGAGAGAGCGAGGGATGGTTAAAGTGAGATATAGAAAGAGGGATTACAAGATCTGTATTCGATTTAGTTGGACTGGAAACTGGAAGGAGAAAGGGGGATATAGATAACTTATTTAAAGGAGAAGAGAAATTATGTAGAGTCAAAAAGAAATAAAAGGAAAAAAAGTGGAAGGAGCCCGAATGAGGCAGAAAGAGGGAGGGAAACAGAGGTGAAAGGAAGGAAAGCGAGGGGTAAAGAAG
>NC_137195.1:15959526-15967026 GCF_960531495.2 Zeus faber
GTTGATTAGTTGGTTGGTTGGTTGATAGGTAGAATGGTGTGGAGGTGGTTATTTTGATTGGTTTGTAGGTTGCCATATATAATGTTGGGGAGGTAGGTGGATTGGTTAGTTGGTTATTTGATCCGTAGGTTGGTTGGTTCGTGGGTTGTAGGTGCTGGAAGGTAGATAGAATGATTGGTAGGTGTGAGAGTGGATAGTACGTGCTGAGGATTTTACAGTAGAAAATGTAGAAAAACATATAAAGTTGCAAACGGCAAAACAACTTCTAAAGGCAGAGACACCGGAGGGATGTACAGTTGAGGACACCAGCAGCCACAGGGAAAGCAGCTATAGCCAGAGAAGGTAAAGGCCAAAAGTGAAAAGGCCAAGATAAAGTTTTCTGTTTAATGAACTTGATGGATAGAGTTTACAGAAATGATATAGCATTGGAGTGAGAGATGAGATGGAAAAAATGAGGATGGAGAGGGGCTCAAAGGAAATAGGGGTGAGAGAGGTGTAATAGAGAGGATACAGAGAGGGGAGGCCAAGGGTGGAGAGAAGGACGGCAGTGTGGGTAACACAGATGGAGGAGAGAGGGATAAATGGAACAGATAGAGGAGAGGAAATGAATCAGGAAAAACGAGGGAAACCAACAGAAGTGGGTGGAAATGGGAGGGGGGTGGGGGCGGCGAAACGGCGTGGGGGGCGAAAGGGAAGAAAAATGGAGGCATGAGGACCAGGGAGGGCAAATGAGAGGGATTAAGAGAGTGGCATGAAGATGGATGGAAACATAGAAGTGAAACACGCGGCCGAAACGTGGAACAGCAATAAAACGCAAGAACGGAGCGAGAAAAATGGCGCGGTGATGGAAAAAAGGAGCAGGCGTGGAGGTGACAGAATGATATCGGGCAGGATAGACAGCAAACAGGAGTGATAGTGGAGGCAGAGCAGGGAGGGCGGAGAGGGACCATATTTTCCGTTGAAGGAACTGGCCTGTCATGCTGTTCCGCCAGCGCAGAGCGGCTCTATAAAATACAGGGAACAGGCGGGCGGGCGCCGGGTGACTTATGTGTATATCTAGGCTTTGTCAATATTTCTTTCTGTCTTCCGCGATGAACACCCCCCCGACTCCACCACCCCACCCCACCACCACCACCTGCTCTGGGCTCACCGGCTCTCTGCTTCCGAGTCTGCCTGCAATGTACGTTCTCTGTCTCTCTGGGTGCCGGTCGACCATTCTTTCGTTCATTGTGAGATCACCAGTCCATCTCTGTTCAGGTTTTTTTTTTTTTCCCTCCCACTGGGAAGGTTTAAGATTAGTTTGGACCTGTGGGCATTGTCTCGGAAACCGAGGGGTCGCTTTGGCTCGTTGACTTGAGCAAAGTGTGTTTAGCGGGCTTCTATCTCCCGACGCTGCTCCACCGTGTGAGAATACAATGGCGAAAGGAGCCGTGCAGCATGTTTCAATGATGAATGAATGAGTTCAGTGATGATGTGATAATGTTTCTTTTGATGTTTTTCTTTTCATGTACACACACACACACAACACGGGCTGGCAAACTGCGTTTGGGGACCGGGGTGTGTATGTTGAGACATACCCGGTTCGATGGCGAGCACCCATCTCAAATAGTTTCAGACCACTGCAAGAAGTTGGTTTCTGGTTCTGCAGGATTTTTGTGTTTGTGCAGATGCTCACTGATACATCTGCCTGCATGTGTGAGTACTGATGTGTGTGTGTGTGTGTGTGTGTGTGTGTGTGTGTGTGTGTGTGTGTGTGTGTGTGTGTGTGTGTGGGTGTGTGTGTGTGTGTGTGTGTGTGTGTGTGTTGGTGTATGCGCGTGCCCGGCTGCCTGCATGTGTGTGTTATCACATGTGCTCAGTGTGTTTACTCCTCCAGTCGTTGCCCCGGTACAGAAGCACCGGGTGGTGCTTTCATTTATTCATGCAGTCCCAGGGAAGATCGCACCTCCTCTTCCTCATTTGGCATGGTGCTGTATCCTGAGCGGCGGCCTGGGGAGGGCTGGGTCTATGGGGGGGCAGACATCCTGCAGATACACTGCCCCGTTCCCGCGCTGGCTCACACCAACAAATTAAGCGATTTTACATTTCATGTATATTTATTAAGAAAAACATCAGAACTTCTCAGAAGTTCTCTCCTGCCGAGCAAGTAGGAGTTGCTGTTGCACAGTCCGAGCTCGTGCACCGTAAATCCAACTTTAAATGTGGGGCCGCCAAATTTTAAATTGTTTTTCGAAACATCAGCCAGTTTATATTTCGCATGTGGACTTTCACCCAGTGAGGAATGTTGGGTTGTAGCCAATATCGGTTTCTTATTACGGCAATACCTTTCCCCAACTGCGAGGACTGTCATATCCCGGCTTTTTTCCTCCGCCTTCCGCCTTCCCCCCTCCACGCGCCTGTGACACCTCCGTATTGCCAGGGGAGACTGAGAGGAAGAGAGATGACAGGGAGAGAGGAGTTCTTAATGAAACAGAACTTACTTATTTTCTCACCCAAAAAGCACCACCCCAAAAATCCCCATCCATCTCTATGATTTACTCTGTCTCTATTTCATTCCATCCCCCCACCCCCTCCTCCTCCTTTTCTCTCGACGCCCCGCTCTCCCTCCCTCCATCTCCCGCTCTCTCCTTGTGTCTGTTCTTTATTTACACCTCTCCCCTGTTCTCCATGGTGGCTCAGGGAGCGGTAACTGAAGTGTCACTTGTCATTATTGGTCTAATTCAGTAATCCGTCATCGTGCACTCGCTGTATGCGCCGCATTATATGCCTGCACAGCAGGTGTACCACGCACTGAGGTGGAGATTCGATTTGACACGCGCGCAGAGGCGAGCGGGTCGACATGGGCCGGGGCGGGCCGGCATGCTGTGTGTATGTGTGTGTGTGTGTGTGCGTGTGTGTGCGTGTGTGTGTGTGTGTGTGTGTGCGTGTCTATTGAAGAGTGTGTGTTGGTGTGTTGTTGTTTTTTTGTTTTTTTTTCCCTGGGGTGTGGGTCGGAACTGGATGGTATAGCGAGACGCGTTTTTTCAAGTGTGTGTGTGTGTGTGTGTGTGTGTGTGTCTGAGCGCGTACCCGTGTATTTGTGCGCGCGGGCGCCGCAAATTAATATGTTTGTACACGCCCACGCACGTACACAGATTGCGTGGGTTTAACGAGAAACAGAGAAGTTCCCATATGTCTGTCCACGGGGGAGCCGCTCACCGGAAGTGACCGGTGAGTGAAAACGATTAAAGACAGAGGACGAAAATCAAATGAAAAAGAGCAGAAAGGACAGAGACAGTAGAGTGCATAGACCGTAGAGATACACAAGACATGGGGAAGAAAAACATGATAAATGAAAGAAAGAAATACAAATAAGACTATGGTACAATGGATTCATCAACAATCTATACATTTAGGGGGAACTTGAGGTTAGACATAAGCAGAAGCAAACACCATCAAATGGACCAGTGCGTAGTAAACAACGCAGCAGCTGGTGGAACAGGAAAACAAAAAATACTCTCTACCCTTTAGGGTCCAAATATTCGCACGCTTAAAATGCTGTGCACTCAAATTTATGTATACACAAAAAAAACACACACAACAAAGACATTTTCCAAGACGAGAAAGTCTAAAATTTTAGTTGCACATAGGTAATACAGGGGTCTCAATGTCTGACTAACGCCGCTGTGTGTTTTCCAAAAATCGACCCCTGTGTGTCCCTCTTAAAGGGCGGTTTTACAGCACGACACCATCTTTCCGACTTAAGATACAACACACAAGGGCGATATATCCCGTACGCACGGCCTTTAAAAACGGCCACGCGAAGGCTTTCAGCATTGTCAACATCTGCCGTCATATTCTCTCGCCGTCTTCATCAAAAAACTCCGTTTGCTGAGACCTGCATGGCCGTGGCTTCTTGCTCGTTCGGACACAATGAACTGTGGGTAGACTCTTTTGTCTGAGCAGCAGGAAGGATGGATAGGGTTTAAACTTCTCCTTTGTGTCTTTACCAGTGGCAATTTGTATGGGAGTGCTCACCTCTGTAGCCCCCGTGGGCCTAGTGGATTTCATCAAGTTCTTAACCCCACAAGGCTACAAATCCAGTTACCACTGTAAGTGTTTTAAACGGTTTAAACTATCAAAATGCCTCATGCTGCGTTCACACAGAATTACATCAGTCTAATTGTGCTCACCTCATAATTAGATCCCCCTCACCATTTTTTTATATTGTTTTGCGTCATATCATTTTTTTCAATTCATTCATTCATCATTCTATTTTATGGTGAATATAGTTTCAACCTTTTTTGTTTTATTTAGAGATTTTAGCTTCAGATTATATGGTGAACACTTACACGTTCAATCAGTTCCATGATTCAGTTAAAACAATTAATGAAAGGCTATTAGTTATAAAAAGAAATAGGCTGTTTTAATAACCACATAGGATTTGTAATAATGCCAAAATAATTCATTAATCTCAATAATACTAAATCCGATTGTATTGTTGAGGGGTATAAGCCTAAATATGATGATAAAATTGATGTCCTACATATATGATCTTTATATTCTAGGTCTAAAAACATCACTTTATCTTAATATATTTTAATCCTGAATTAAAGCTATCAATAATGCAGTTTGTAGTAACTTGCCAAATATAACGCATAATAAGTTTTGCACATTACACTCTGGACTACTTTTTGCTAGACTGTGATTGGAGGGCTGTGCATGTGTGCATGCAGCCATGATCGATGCAGCGCACTTAGATGCTGTTTTGGGCAGATGAAGTTGAGCTCAAGCAGTTGAAATGGGTTTTTTTTCAAGCTGCTCTCACGTCTCTGCTATCACTACAAAGTGCTTCATTTCACAAATTCTGTTTGTGAAATTATCAAGGTGGACTTTAATATCACAGAGAACACAACTAAACTGCAATTGGTTCAGCTGCATCTATACTAATTGCGCATAGAGTATATAGGCAATAATTGAATGTAAATATCTTTTTCTTCCCCCACAAATCATCTGACGGCCCGGATTGGATCCCTCTGCGGGTCAAAATCCAGCCCACGGTCCGCATATTTGACACCCTTGTTCAAAATGAAGAAGGGTAATTATTTCAGTGTGGAAGCTCGGGGAGGAGATGGGGAGCGCACCTGTCAGGTCGTTCTGCGGGAGTTCACTCCGCCATTTCCGGTATTGAAGCAGAGCGGCGGCAGAAAACTAATGAGGCGATCCGAAAACTTCAAACGCACAGAAAATAGCCGACGCCAAATAGCCGCCTTTGTCTCCCTGTTCCTGATTGTCTGGGGTTCTGGCGAAAGATGAGGATGATAACAGGTAGAGATAGGGGATCTCTCCCCATCACCCTCATCCACCTCATCTTCTCTTACTTTCCAGGATGAAGTTGGGGATGATAACGGGTTAGAAATGGAGCGCGCTACTCCCCCCTGATCATCCCCGCCGTCTTCATCATCCTCATTTCGAGAGGATGAGGATGATGGGGGTGATCATGGGGGAGTAGAGATACAGGTCTCTACCCCCCCCCCCCCCCGATCCTCCGCATCGTCTTCTACTCCTCTTAAAAAACACCAAATTCCTCCGTTTCTTCTTCTAACGAGTCCATCGAGTTGAAGTTCATTCCTTCGTCTGACTTTGAGAAGTTTGACTTTGATGTTGGGGGGACGGGGGTGAAACTTTGGAATAATAGATAAACTCTTGCGATGTGGAGGAATTTATTGTGACAAGTCAACCCATATAACCTATACCATGGGTTTCCATGTTGGGATCCCTGGGCCCCCTAGGGCTCTTCGAGGGTATTGCAGGGTGTCAGCAGCAAAGTTATTTTTATTTATTTTTAATTTCAATTTTTAAGTATATGCTTTGCTTAACTGCACGAATAATACCGGAGGATTTGGTAGATTGAGATGTGTACCTTGGCCACATTTGTACTTTTTGTATTACAGCTAATCATTCATGTGACCATGCAACACAGCAGTTAAAGTCAAATAAACAAGTATGTGGGTGTTTATTTGGCGGCCTTTCTCAGCGGGAATGCAAAGATTGAGCGCACCCAGGAAAAAACAAACCCGTGGTGAATTTGATACAGCAGCGTACGCCGGTACGGTCCGTAAACTGTCGATATGGATGAATATTCACCAAAATAGAACAGCACCCTTGGATGAGGGAGTGACCAAGAAATGAATGAAAATGAATCAAGAAGGCAAACTTTTGAGAAAAAAATTAAGTGACCATCGTAAAACCTGGCTGTTGAAAGAAAAAGTTGCACTTCTGAATGGAATTCTGGGACTTGTGAGGTCATCCTCCCGAGACAGGCGATCTCATGGATTGCCACTTTAAAGTCCCTCGGAGATAAATGGGGGTTGAGATATCGGGGCAGGGCCGGTTGATGCTCCGGCCTCCTCATGTCATTTCACACTTAATCACCATCATTATGACAAAAAGTGTTGGGGCACGGCAGTGAGAAAAAGGCAGCCGAGTGTGTGTGTGCGTGTGTGTGTGCGTGCGTGTGTGCGTGTGCGTGCGTGCGCGTGTGTTTTTGGGTGAATTATTACAGTATGCTACAGTATGCATGAGTGGACATGAGAGCATATGAAAGGGAGTGGTTGGGTGGTGGGGTGGGGGTAGGGGGTCCAACAGAGAAAGACAGAGGGGAGAAAAGACGAGAGGTGAGTCCAAAGATGTGGAGGAGAGAGAGAGAGAGAGAGAGAGAGAGAGAGAGAGAGAGAGGAGGGAGAGGGAGGGAGAGAGGGAGAGAGAGGGAAGTGATGATGAATGGACGGGGAACAGGCATGAGAGACGACACAGCATGAAAGGGCTAGCGGCTGGAGGATGGTATGGAGGGATGATGATGATGATGATGCTGATGATGATGATGGTGGTGATGATGATGATGATGACGATGATGATGAAACGTTAATTAAAGTAAACGAGCTGCAGCGCGAGCTTGCCGACTAACCCCCCTGTCACACCCTGTCAGGAGACATGAGAGGAGAGAGGGGGGCATTTTGCTGGAAAAGACAGAAGGCGGATAATCCAGCTGCTCCAAACGTGATCCACTCGCAGAAATTGGACATTAACGACCCGCAAAATCATGCAGACTCGTTCAAAGTGCTGAAGAAGTTGTCCAAACACAAAGGACATATCTAGAAGTAGAAAATAGTGATAAGTACAGTAGTAGAAGTACAGTAGTAGTAATAGGAAAAATGTAGTAGTAATATAGTAGGAGACATAGAGATAAATATCAATAGCATAAATATAGGAACAAGTAGTAATTTGTACTAAGTAGTACTAAAGTAGCAGAAATAAAGTAGTAATATAGTAGTAGAAATATAGTAATAAGTAGTATTATAGTAGTAGGAAAGTAAGTAGTAGAAAAAGTAATAACGTTATCGAATATTTCAACAGATTTCAACTTTCAATATGCCGATATTTGTAAATTCGCGCACGCAAATCCCGAATAGGTCTAAGTATCATGCTGACAGTAAATAAGGGAATTCTGATCAAAATTTT